>NC_142825.1:14116590-14438181 GCF_057945365.1 Rhopilema esculentum | reverse complement strand
TATGTAGTACGTAGTACGGATGGCAATGCTGGAAAGTTTAGAGATGAGATACCGTTTTTGTTGTTGATCGATGGAGAGAGAGTCACACATTTTGAAGAAGGAGATGCAGGAATTGCCAAAGATGCCAAGAGAGCTCATAGAAAGATTCACAAAAGAGACACATTTGAATAATAATAATAATAATAATAATAATATTCGTATTTGCCCTAGTGTCCGAGCTAAAAGCTCAGTTAACATAAAAGGTATGTCTACTAGGCTTGTGTTATCCACCACATACATAATCACTTCATATAAACAGTGAGACACAAGATTTAGAAGTCATTCAATGTGAAAATGTAATATAGAACTTATTGTATCTGATCATACGCAAGGGCCGAGCGAAAATAGATTCACATGAATAACTTCTTAACCCTGTGTCTCCATATATAGTTGGCCATTATCAAATTTGATACCGAGCACCACTGTAATGTGCTCTTTACAATCAACTTATCTACTGACAATGATCTCATAACAGTCCAAACATCCTTTTTGATGCAACCAAGTGAGCCAAAGCAAAGCACTTTCAAATCCACCTCCCAACCTAACGACTGCAGCAGACTGCACAGCGGCTGATACCGTTTCTCTTTGGTGTTCAGTGCTTGCTCAAAATACAGATCGTAGCAGACAGTCACCTCTAAGATAATACATTTACGTGACTGATTGTCAATGATAATGATGTCAGGTTTACGATGCGTAATACGCTGTAATTCATCACCATATTCCGTTATTATTGATTCTGCAAGTTTGTTTGCATGAAACTGGAAACCACTTATACTTCCTGAGATCACCTCAAATATTTTGTCAGCAATTCGATTGTGACGTCGACTATAAAAGTTGTGAAACTCTCTACATCCATTCATCAGATGTGCGACACTTTCCGTGTGCTGATGGCAAAAGGGGCAAGAAGGGTCATTATCACGATTCCATACATGCTTTGTGAAGTTTGTTGCAAGTAGACTCAACCGTGCTTTTATTGCAAACTTCACCAGTAAATCGCTTACTTTCCAGTTGTAAAAAATTGAATGGGAGGATTTCAACTGAACATCAGTCATGCAGAGAAAGTGGCCTTGAACTGACAATTGCTTTGCTTTTTGCAAATCTCGATTAACTGTCTGTTTGAATAGCAACTTCTGAAGTGGAGCACCTTCATCAAAAAATTCACCATTAATAATTACTCCAGCCTTTCCTTGCCTGAACTCAATGGAAACATCTAGCTTTCTAGCATATCTCAGAAGATCTGGCCAATCTGATTGACACCCAAATTTGGTACGACTATTCAGGTAGCCGTCTTCACTAATCTCAAACCCAAGAAAGTTCATATCATTATCTGTTGAAGCAACTTTCCGTTTTTCCATATCCAAATTAAGGGATTGACGTGCAATGTTCTTGAACTGTAATTGGGGATGATTCAACATCTTAATGAGAAATGCAACCCTTGTTGACCTATACACATCTGACACACGCTTAACTCCAATCCCTCCGTGCTCGAGTGGTAAGAGATGATTAGCTGTGTTGTTGTTTCATACAAATCGTACATATTTCGAACTGCCTTCACCAAGGACTTTTCCATGAGTTCCAACTGCTCCTCTGTAAACCTTGTATTGTAAAAATGGTGGAGAATCTTCGCGAGAGCCAAGTTATTTAAAGCACTAGCCTTTAGAGCAAGGGGCAATTTGCAGCTTGTTATTTTTTCCAATAAATCTTTATAACTTTCTATAACTTCATACACTTGCACAGCATCTTCTCCGGAAAGTGAGAGAGACTTTCCAAGATACTTATAGGACTTGTCACGGGGATAAACTTCGATGACATTTCCTTGAATTGACACAGTTGGCTTTTTATCTGCCTTGCCTTTGTACCAGTTATTCCCAGACCTCCTTGCATACATAACTGCACATTTACTGGGTTTCACTTCTAAACCTGCTATCTTCATAGCAACTTGTCCGATATCAAACATCTCATTTATAATCGTTACGTCATAACTGACAACAACAACATCATCCGCAAAAGCTTGCAATGGACATGGATTAATCCTTCTTTCATCTTCGATACCCTGCCTGATAACATCCTCTCTTACCATAGGCTTGCATACTCTGTCAATCACCAATATGAATAAAAGTGCACTCAAAGGGTCACCTGTCTTTGTTCCTCTGATTATATTGAACTCTTTACTCAATTCAAACCCACAAATCACAGAAAACGAAGAGTAACGGTATATATCTTCGACCAAGCAACAATAAATCAAAGGATTGTCAAATTCCCGGAGAGTTTCAAAAAGGAAACTATGCTCAATGCTCCCAAACGCATCCGCAAAATCCACAAAAACTGCACAAAACTTTGTACTTAAGTGTCTGAAATCATCCATTGCAGCTTTCAAACTAAAAATCAATTCCTGTCTGTCACGATCGGGCAGGAAGGCACGCTGCCAAAAAGCAATCTCATTGGATATGTGTGGGGTGATTCGTTTACAGATTTAATAATAATAATTACAATAATAAATTACAATAATAATAATAATAATAATAATAATAATAATAATTTGTCCTGGGTATGACAAAAAACTACATCCGGTAGTGGAGTTTTGACGTGGGAGAATGAGGTTACCCTTTGCCACTACTACCTCCAGGTCACCCTTGAGCAAGGTATACTACCTGTTAGCTCTCCCCGAGGCCGTGAAATACCGGGTTGTCGTCCGGCGGGGGCTAGTCTGTCTCATGGGTAGGGGGGACTCTTCAGCCCTGGTCGGCGACCCACCTAGTGATGGTGTCACGATAAAAATACTGCTTTGTTGGTGATGCAAAACCACAACCTCATCTTCAAAAGAAAATGATGATTAATTCTGAAAATAACATAGAGAACGACGTCAACGGGAGTGGATCCACAGGTGAAGCTGTCGCGTCCGGCAGGGGTGGTGGTGCTACGCAGGCCAGCCTCGGTCGATATCATGCTACTGCGGAATCAACTGTGAGGAGTAGAACTAGAAATCAGTGGACGAGAGAAGATAACAGAACAGTGATGGAGTGCTATGTCGCGAGCGAGCCAAATAAGAGGGGTTACCGGAAACGTATGGTAAATATCTGGAGAAGTAGAAATCTTGCTCAGGTATCAGAGCAAAGACTGCTAGACCAAGTTAGGCAAATAAGACTGAAGGGTTGGATAACAGAGTTAGAGATGGAGGAGATCAAGAGACAGAAAACAATTGAAGGCAACAGAGGTGACGATGAAAGCCAGGGTGAAAGTGTGGAAAGCGATGCTAACAACAGACGCGAAGAAATACAAATAGAATATGATGATAATGTACAGCAGAATAATGAGACAGGAGCAGCTGAAAATGGTGCTAGAAATTTTGACGATGAGGAATTTTCAGACGAGGAAATAGCGATCGCTGAGAGGCTTTTTGAAGTACTACACCAACCTGAAAGGACAAAGCTACCTGCTCTGAGAGGTCTAAATAAAAGTTCTGTCAAAATAGAAATTGAAAAGATGAATAGCTTGCTGGGTAAAATAAGAAGCGAAAATATCACCGCGACCAATGATTTGTTATATGCAGCATCAGTTGTTACAACTGAGAGATTAGGTGTAAAGATCACTAGAAAGAAGAGGCAAGGAGAACCTATGTGGAAAAGAAGGTTGCAGAAGCAAGTAAAATACTTGAGGAAAGATTTAAGCCGAGTTGAAGAGTTAAGAAAAGGGAAAACAATTAAGACAAGATTTCAAGAACAGTTACAGAGAAAGTATTGGTTAAAAGAAAAGGGTCTCATAACAGTAAGTGAAGAACTAAAACAAAGGATTACAGCTAAATCAGGAAAAATTACAAGATATCAAGCTAGAATCGATCAATTTAGACAGAATCGACTGTTTCGGGAAAACCAAAGTCGGTTCTATGATGAATTGAATGGCGGAGAGAGAAATGAAGTACGACCTGAAAAGGAAGAAACTATGGAATTTTGGAAGGATATATGGAGCAAACCAACACGGCACAATGAAAACGCAGAATGGCTGCAGGACTTGAAGGAGGAAATTAAAATTGACAGGCAAAATGATGTTGTGATTACCAGGGAAAAGGTAGAAAAGGTTGTTAATAAAATGCCAAATTGGAAATCACCAGGACCTGACTTAGTTCAGGGCTTCTGGTTGAAAAGATTTACTAATCTGCATGGGAGAATTACATTGCAGCTCAACGAGTGCTTGAGGAAAGGAAATGTACCAAAATGGATGACTAAAGGAAGAACAGTTTTGATAGTCAAAGATCCACAAAAAGGAAGGGTGCCTAGTAATTATCGTCCAATAACGTGCCTCGCTATGTGCTGGAAATTGTTGACAGGAATATTGGCAGGTGAGATTTATTCTTTTATGGAGGCTAAGAATGTATTACCAGAAGAACAAAAGGGATCGAGGAAAGGATGTAGGGGGTGCTTAGACCAATTGTATATTGACAAGAAAATCATGAAGGAAGTGAAGCAAAGAAAGAAGAATATTGCAATGGGCTGGCTGGATTATAGAAAAGCTTATGATCTAATCCCACATTCATGGTTGAAGGAATGTTTGAACATGTTTGGAGCTGCAGAGAATGTAAAAAATTTGCTGACCAACAGTATGAAGGAATGGAGCACCATGTTGACATCTTGTGGGGAAGCGATTGGTGAGGTAAAATTTGCCAGAGGAATTTTCCAAGGAGACAGTTTATCACTGTGACGTTATTAGCCTCGTATCTATGTTATGTTGGGCATGCGCCCGGTTCGTTATGTTATGTTATATTATGTTATGCGTGAGATTATGAAATGGAGTATTGAAGTTCGAACTCGGGTGTTCTTTCGTTGTTATATACCGGATATTCTTACATGGTGTCAGGTGAAACACCCATCTTTGATGTTTAGGAGGTAAATGATTGTTTTGCTGGTTCTTGTTTCGCGATGACAGATCCGGATCCAATCGTGCCTGGGCCTAGTGCTTCCTCTGAAGGAAATAGCGGAACATCGGCGTTCATATCTAACGTGCCATTACCCCCACGATTAAGTTTAGAAGGGAATTTGGCAGAGAATTGGAAGCAATGGAAGCAAATCTATGATGCGTACGAAACTGTTACGAATTTGAAGTCTAAACCAGACAATTTTCGAGTGGCTGCTTTCATCACTTGCATAGGACCGGAAGCTCTTCGAATACACAATTCACTTCCGTACCAGGAGGAAGGTGAACGTCAAAACATTGAGCGAATTTTCGAATTATGGAATACTTACTGTATTGGAGAAACAAATGTGATTTACGAACGGTATAAATTCAATAATTGTACACAGGGCCCTACAGAGTCAATTGAAACTTATGCGGCTTCTTTGCGTGCCCTCGCAGCCACATGTGCATTTGGACCACTTAATGATGAGTTGATACGAGACCGAATTGTTTGTGGCATTCACAACAATGCTGTGCGACGTAAGCTACTGCAAGAACCAAAACTCTCATTATCTAAATGCATTGACTTATGCAGGGCCACAGAAACAACTACTGCTCAAGCAAAAATAATGGCTGGCCAAGATGATAGTCAAGACCTCATGGCCCATTATGTTGGAAAGCAAAGCAGCCCGAGGAAGACCACTGGAGACACAAGAGGTTTTATTTCCGACTGCAAATTTTGTGGGCGTAGCCATAAAAGAAACAAAGAGAGTTGCCCAGCCTTTGGCAGATATTGTTCTGGTTGTGGTAAGAGAAACCATTTTGTTGAGAAGTGCAGCTTGAAGAAATCACCAGGTATGAGAGATACATTTTCTAAAGCCAAAATATATGCAGTGAAGGAAGAAAACACTTCAAGTGATGATGAAATTCTTATTGTTGAAATTTCACCCAAAAATAATCTGGCAATAAATGCTGTGTCCCAGTCCCCTCCTAAGAACAAAATTTTTGCCTCCATGATTATAAAAGGCAGGCAAATTAGTTTTCAAATTGACTCAGGTGCTACCTGTAATGTCCTTCCAGAACACTTCGTTCCTCCAGGCACAAAAGTTGAAAAATCGGATCACTCTTTGCGCCTGTACAGCCAAGCCTTATTACCGATAAATGGTATTTGTAAACTTAAGGTAGTAAACCCAAAGATCCAGACTGAGTACACTGTCAGATTTGTTGTTGTAAAAGGTGACTATGTACCATTATTAGGAGCAAATGCAGCACAAAAGATGGGACTTCTGACAGTTAATTATGCTAATATCTTTAACGCAAATGTGGATAATGTTAGCTCTAACAGTATTGCTTCAAACAGCACACATCAACAGGCACAACCAACGGTTGTCATGGAAACAGTCTTATCGACCACCGCAGTGGCTCCACTCAGTATTGCAGATATAGAGAACCGTTTTGGAGATGTCTTTGAAGGTCTGGGTCACATGCCAGGCAAATTGCACTTAGATGTTGATGAGTCACAAACCCCTGTTGTCATGCCGCCTCGCAGAGTACCAATCGCTCTTAAAGCAAAACTCAAGGCTGAATTGGAAAGGCTGGAAAATCTTCATGTCATTCAGAAAGTTACAAGTCCAACAGATTGGGTATCAAATCTCGTCATTGCAGAAAAACCAAATGGGAAACTGAGGGTGTGCATCGATCCACAACACCTCAACAAAGCATTGAAAAGAAGTCATTATCCTTTACCGCTCATTGAGGATGTGCTACCAGAGCTAGAAGGTGTCAAGGTATTCAGCAAAATTGACCTGAAGGAAGGGTACCTTCAAATAGAGCTCGATGAAGAATCAAGCATGCTCACAACGTTCCAGACACCATGGGGGCGTTGGAGGTACCTCAGGATGCCATTTGGAATTAAACCAGCTTCAGAACATTTTCAACACAAATTTGATCAGTGCATTGAAGGCCTATCTGGGGTGTATGCAGTCGCTGACGATGCTCTTGTTACCGGAAGAGGAGAAACTTACGAAGAAGCTGTCAAAAATCATGACATGAACATGGTGGCACTTTTGAAACGTTGTCAACAAAAAAACATCAAGCTGAACAAGGACAAATTCAAGTTCAAATGCGATGAAGTTTCCTTCATTGGTCATACCCTAACACAGAATGGTCTTAAAATAGACCCCGCAAAAGTTGAAGCCATCACAAAGATGAGCAAGCCGAAAGATGTCGCTGGTGTACAAAGGTTCATTGGCATGGTAAAATACCTGGCCAAGTTTCTTCCCAGACTATCTGAAATATGCGAACCTCTGAGAAGTTTGACCCACAAAGATGCACCATGGGTATGGAGAAAAGATCATGACAAGTCTTTTGCTGACATACAAAAAGCAATTTGTGAGGCACCAGTTCTAAAGTATTTTGACCATAAGGCAGCAACAGAAGGCCAGGCTGATGCATCATCAAAGGGGCTTGGTTTCGTGCTCATGCAAGAGGGACGTCCCGTGTCATATGCAAGCAGAGCCCTCACCCCTGCAGAGCAAAATTACAGCCAAATAGAGAAGGAGCTGCTTGCACAAGTATTTGGAGTGGAACATCACCATACCTATGTCTATGGCAGAGAGATAACACTTTGGACGGATCACAAACCACTTGTCTCAATCGTCAGCAAACCACTCGCCTCTGCTCCAAAGAGACTGCAAAGGTTGTTACTAAGATTGCAATCATACGATGTTAAAATCTGCTATAAACCTGGCAAAGAAATTGTTCTAGCAGACACACTCTCTCGTGCATACCTGCCGACAAGTGAGACACAAAAGTCCGCAACTGAAGAAGAAGTCGAAACTATCCACATGTCAAATTATCTCCCCATCTCTGAGCCACAGCTGAAGGAAATACAGCGAGAAACCAAATGTGACAGCACTTTACAAGCACTGAAAGAAATAATTTTGAAGGGGTGGCCAGAAAGAAAAGATACCCTTCCTCGATGTATTCATCCTTACTTCTCAATTAGAGACGAGCTAGCAACACAGGATGACGTAATATTCAAGGGTCAGAGAGCAGTTGTTCCAGAAACACTGCGCAAAAAGATCCGGGATAAACTGCATGTAACACACACAGGAATACAGAGCTGCCTCAGAAGAGCCAGAGAAGCAGTTTACTGGCCTGGCATGAACAAAGATCTTATCGACTTCATCTCGAAATGTGAAATCTGTAACACATTCCAAAACAACCAGACCAGAGAGCCCCTTATTCCTCGTGAAATCCCAAGCCGCCCCTGGCAAATAATTGCTGCTGACATTTTCACAGTCAACAACAAAGACTTCCTCTGTACTGTGGATTGCTACTCCAACTACTTTGAGATAGATCGTCTATTTTACAAAACTGCTGGGGAAATTAAGAAGAAGCTCAAGCGACACTTCTCTACTCATGGCATACCAGATACGCTCATGAGTGACAACGTACCTTTCTCCTCTAAAGAATTTCAGGATTTTGCCAAGGAATATGAATTTACCACCGAGCTAAGCTCGCCAGAGTACGCACAGAGTAATGGCAAAGCAGAAAATGCCGTCAAAACTGCAAAGATGCTAATGAAAAAAGCGACTGAATCTGGCAATGACTTCTATCTTGTGCTACTAGAATGGCGAAACACGCCGTCTGAGGGGATGGAAAGCTCTCCTTCGCAGCGTATGTTTAGCAGACGAGCTAAAACACTGCTTCCCATATCGAAGAAGCTCCTTAAACCAAAGGTTGTCACTGGTGTCCAAGAAAAACTTCGAAAGAGGAAAGAGATACAATCAAAGTATTATAACAGAGGCGCAAGGGAGCTAAGTGCATTAAAGAAAGATGATGTAGTCCGGATAAAGCCAAGAAATTCCGACAGAACAGGCCGCTGGACCAAAGGATGTGTCATAGAGCAAGTTGGTGTAAGATCTTATAATGTAAAAACCGAAGATGGAAGAATCTTCAGACGAAACAGAAAGTTTCTACGTCAAACCAAAGAGCCTTTCTTTGCAGATGAAGAAGATTCAATCATTTTCCCCAGAAAGGAACGAGAAGCAGTGGCTCGACCTTATGAAGATCACCAATCTGAAATGGAGCAATTTGATCCGCAAGAGTCACCTCACTCACGACCTGATGCTACTGAAGAAAAGACAGCAGCCGCCAGACCTGCTGAGACCAGATTTGATCACAGGCAATTGAACTTTTACCAGCCAGTAACGACAAGGAGTGGCAGGAAAGTAATTCGGCCGGACTACCTCACTGGCCACAACTTCTGATTAGCAAACTTTAAAAACAATTATTTTTATTATCTTACTGTTCCGTTTATTCTTTTGTTGGAGGAAAGGTGTGACGTTATTAGCCTCGTATCTATGTTATGTTGGGCATGCGCCCGGTTCGTTATGTTATGTTATATTATGTTATGCGTGAGATTATGAAATGGAGTATTGAAGTTCGAACTCGGGTGTTCTTTCGTTGTTATATACCGGATATTCTTACAATCACCATTAATGTTTGTGATTGCTATGATACCACTAACGTTAGTACTGCGTAAAATGAAAGCGTCCTATAAGTTCAGTTCAAATGGAGAGCAGATAAATCATTTAATGTTCATGGATGACATCAAACTTTATGCGAAGAATGAAAGTGGACTAGATGCATTGATACAGTCTGTCAGAGTTGTTAGTAATGATATAGGTATGGAATTTGGAGTAGAAAAATGTGCAGTGTTGGTTATGAAGCGAGGGAAAGTAGTCGAGTCTAATGGCATTGACTTACCAAATAAGGAAATCATTAGGTCTATACACGAGGAAAATGGTTATAAATACCTTAGAGTTATGGAAGCTGATCAAGTATTAGGTGAAAAGATGAAAGAAAGTCTAAAGAAAGAATATAAGAGAAGAGTGAAAAAGATACTGAAATCTAAGCTTAATGGAGGCAATATGATAACTGCCATAAACACTTGGGCTGTTTCAATGATGAGATACACGGCACCTTTCGTTGACTGGAGAAAGGATGAGCTGAAAGAAATAGATCGGGGTACTCGTAAAATGATGAATATGTACAGATCACTGCATCCAAGAGATAGTGTAGCAAGACTCTACCTACCCCGTAAAGAAGGAGGACGAGGACTTGTAGAAATTGAGGATTGTGTTCAGCTCGCAATTTTGGGGCTTGAAAACTATGTTCAGGATAGCAAAGAGAGGATATTGTCATCAGTGAGATGCGAGGCAGGAGAAAGAGTGTCAGAGAAAGATTTCAAGAAGCGAAGAAGAGAAGAGAGGCGATCAGAGCTAGAAGAAAAGGCGTTACATGGACAGTTTTTCAGGCAGACAAAAGAAATAAATGACCCAGAGTCATGGGGATGGCTCCGGGACGGGGAATTGAAAAAGGAGACTGAAGGACTGATAATGGCGGCGCAGACCCAGTCATTGCGAACAAATGCAATTAAAGCAAACATCGATAAGACGCAGAGGGACTCGAAATGTAGAATGTGTAATCAGAAAGAGGAAACAATAAGCCACATTGTCAGTGAATGCCCAAAAATGGCACAGAGAGAGTATAAACGTAGACATGACTGTGTAGCGAAAGCCCTCCATTGGGATGTCTGTCGCCTGTATGACATAGATTGTGGAAATAAATGGTACGAACATCAACCAGATGGAGTGGTAGAAACAACAAATGTAAAGATTCTCTGGGATGTCAATATTCAAACAGACAATGAAATCCAGGCAAGGAGACCTGACATAGTGGTTGTCAATAAGAAAGAAAGGAAGTGTTACATCATTGATGTTGCAGTCCCGGGAGATGTGAGAATAGCTGAAAAAGAGATAGAGAAAATCGAAAAGTATGACGAATTAAAGAGAGAAGTGGAAAGATTATGGAAAGTGAAAGCAAAAGTTATTCCTATTGTCTTGGGAGCCCTTGGAACAGTAACACGAAATTTGAGCAACTACATCAAGGAAATTGGAGTCAAGACGCAGATAAAACTAATACAAAAATCTGTACTTTTAGGAACTGCAAGAGTGTTGAGAAAAGTTCTCGAGATCTAAGATCATGGGTATTGATCCGATTTCAAGAAACATCAAGAACAAGCCAGTTATAACATCAGAACTGTGTACATCAGCATAATAATAATAATAATAATATTAATAATAATTTTTTTTAAACATCTCATTTTCATTGAACACATGTTAAATTTACAATTATACGACTCGCTTTCACAGGCATCATATAATTGGCTCAACTGCATTACAATATTTAGAAGTCAATCAGTTCGGGGCTTAGCCATGGTTTGTTTCGACGACAGAAGATATAGTAGGTGCAGCGGAAAGAAATGTTCATGAGTTTCATCAAGATGGATTTAGTTTGATTTGAGTCAAAATTGAGTTGATGTAGCATGTCGGAGAGAGAGGTAGATGAGGTTCCCAGAATGCCAAGGGCACTCATAGAAAGGTTAACAAAGGTAACACGTTTATAGGCAGGGCTCAGTTCCTTGATAATATCGCTATATTTCCTAGCTTTTCGAGTACTGTTTTCGTCGATGTTGCTTTCGAACCCAACAGTAAGCTCTAGCATGTAAAGGATTCGATCTTCAGTTACAAAGACAAGATCTGGTCGATGGGAGTCGCCTGTGATTAAAGAAGGTGATAGAAATGAAGGCTGGTCGGCGTAAAGTGAGCTGTTTCTAGGTGTTGAAAGGGTTTTAGCCAAATATAGAAGTACAGAATAATGTCTCCAGGTATACCTACCATGTTCAAGATAATTCTTGCAGCTAGAGACTATGTGCTGTAATGATTCTGATTAGAGACAGAAAGAGCAGGCAGATGACTGAGTAATTGACCATTTGCAGAGGTTTTTCCTAGTGGCAAGAGTGTTGTTTAGGTATTTGATGGTAAAGTTGTAAATGTTTTTTGGTAACTTTTGCTGGACATTAGACCAACGTTGATTAGTTCCCTTAGAAGCAAATTTTAAGATGCAGGAGATAATAAATCCTTGGGATGTAAGAACGTTTTCAATGCGGTTTTCGTGTTCACTTTGGATGGATTTGAGAACTTGTTTGGTGTTGCGATAAACGTCATATTGTATGTTTGTACCAGTGCTAGAATCTTTCCATAAAGAGCGAATCGCTTGGTTTGGGGAAAGTCTTAAAGAGTTGCGGATAACTGTTTGGCATTTTAAGAACTTGGTAGATGGAAGAATGAGATTGATGCCAAATTTCGATTTTGGCATGACGAGGCTACTTAGTGAAGCACTTATTGGCAGCTCAAGCCACTG
Organism: Rhopilema esculentum; assembly: GCF_057945365.1. Taxonomy (NCBI): domain Eukaryota; kingdom Metazoa; phylum Cnidaria; class Scyphozoa; order Rhizostomeae; family Rhizostomatidae; genus Rhopilema; species Rhopilema esculentum. The sequence goes on along the minus strand of NC_142825.1, from coordinate 14,425,983 downwards.
TCTAACAAAGCTTGAAACAACATTGTCTAGATTCTCTGTCACCCATGTCTTGCTTAAATCAGCGATGGTCAGGTTCCAGGAAATTTTGGATAGCACATATCGGTGGTCGTTTTCTTGACCAGTAACCACTGCCGCATCGTCAGCGAACTGAAACCAATGGACAGGGCTTAAGGAGTTTGTATAGAAGCCGAACTGGTTGAATTTATTATCTGAGATGTAATGAATGAAAGTATTAAAGCAAAGGTTGAAGGTTAATGGGCTAAGGCAATCACCCTGAAGGACACCGCGGCCTACCGGTATAAAAGGGGTACGAAATGTATCGGTTATGATAGATGTTTTAAAATTAGCGTAAAGGCTGCAGATAATGTTTTGAATGTGCTCAGGGATGTGGTGATAGTGAAGAACTGCTGGGATCAGATTGTGATGGACTTCACCGAAAGCATTCTTTAGGTCTAGTAATGTGATGACGACAGCTCGCTGTTTGATTCGAGCTTTATTAATGATAGAAGCCATGTGTGCAGTATGTTCGAATGTTCCAGACAGTCTTGGAAGAAACCCTTTCTGAATTCTGTGTTCAATGTACATGTTTGCGGAGAGAAATGCAAACATCGAATCGCGTAGGCAAGATGTGAATATTTTCAGTGGAATGGTTTCAAGGGTGATAGGGCGGAAGTTTTCAGGATTAGATGCATCGCCCCGTTTATGGATTAGCACTGTGCAGGCCAGTTTCCACTCCTCAGGTATATCACCCGAACTCCAAATTATTCGAATTAGCTCAGTCAGGTATGTACGGAGATATGGACATCTTTTAAAAGGTATTATTGATAGCTTGTCAAGCGGACAAGGCGAACCAGACGACTTCATTCGACGAACAACTTTCGTGAATAATAATAATAATAATAATAATAATAATATTCAAAGGCAGAGTTAAAGGAAATGGATCGGAAAACAAGAAAGATATTCACCATGAACAGATCTTTACACCCGAGATCAGACTGTACCTCAAGAGAACAGAAGGTGGACGGGGATTGCAATGTCTGGAAGAAGTTGTGAAGCTGGAAGAGCTCAGCCTAGCATTCTATCTAAGCAAGAAGGAGGAAAAGTTGTTGAATGAAGTTGTAAAAGAAGGTCTGTTTCGGGAGACAGAAGACCCAATGGAGAGGAAAAGACAAAATACAGCAGAAAGAAAAAAAACAGTTCGAGGAAAAGGTATTGCATGGGCAATGTGAGAGGGGAACAAAGGAAGTCAGAGACCAAAGGGGGACTTGGCTATGGCTGTTAGCTCTCCCCGAGACCAAGAAGTACCGGGTTGGCGTCCGGCGGGGGCTAGCCTGTCTCATGGCCAGGAGGGGGTCGTTAGTCTTGGTTGGCAGCCCTCCTAGAGATGGTGTCTCGATAAAAACACCGGTGGTGGTGTAACCTTAAAGTCACTAACCTCTAAATGAGTGCAATGACCAGTCAATATATTGATGATAACGGCGTAAATGAGTCTGGAGCTGTAAGCGAAGGCCTCTCGCCCGGCAGGTGCCCTGTGGAACAACAGCGCGGGCCCGGTCGTTATCATGCTACTGTTAGAGTAACAAGAAAAAGGTGGACACAACGAGAGAATAAAAAAGTGATGGAATGCTATTTACGAAGCCAACCAGAAAAAAGAGGATATCGAAAGCGAATGATAAACATCTGGAAAGACAATGATATGTTTGAAGTAAGTGAACAACGTCTGATGGGTCAGTTGAGACAAATTAAGGAAAAGAACTGGCTGTCAGATCTCGAAATTGAGAGGATAAAGAAAAATGTTAATAACATTGAATCGTCAAACGTGCCAAACTATAATGTAGAACAGATTCGGAGGGAAGACATAAGTGATAATGAGAATGATCAGACTGAGCCTGATGTACCGGGAACAGATGAGATCGTGGAGGAGTGGTGCGAAGATGAGAAGCAACTTGTAGAAAGAATTAAAGCAGTCATGAATGAGGCAAATAGAAGTAGGTTACCGAACCTGAAAAGAGTAGATAGGAAAAAAGTAAATGAAGAAGCCAAGAAAGTAGAGGTAGTGCTTAGCAAGATGTCATCAAGTGATATAACGCAAACAAACGATTTGACTTATGCTGCGGCCACAGTTGCGACCGAAAACCTCGGTGTAAAGACAGCAACGAATGTAAACAAGAAGGATCCCTGGTGGAAAATGACAAATTTAAAGAGGGGAAAATGACAAAAACCCGTCACACAGAAGACCTTCAAAAGAAATATCGGCTAAGGGAGAAAGGCGTTAAACATGTAATTGAAGAATTAAAACAGAGAATCATCGCCAAAGCTGCGAAAGTAAGGAGGTACAAAGAGAGAATAAAGCAGTTCAAGCAGAATCGGCTGTTTGAAGAAGTAGGTTTTATCAGGAGATTAACGGAAAAGAGAGATTAAACGAGGTTCCAAATAAGGAGAAAGCTAAGGCATTTTGGAGTGATATCTGGAGCAAGGAGGCCAAACATAATACATCAGCTGAATGGATTGATAAGATCAAACAGGAGGTAGAAGTCAACAGTCAAGAGAATATAGAAATAACAGTCAAGAGAATATAGAAATAACAGACACACAACTGAAGAAGATATTGCAGAAATTTCCCAAAAGGAAAGCACCAGGCCCTGATTTGGTTCAGGGATTCTGGCTAAAGAAATTTACAGTCTTGCATCATAGAATCGTGGAACAGCTGAATAGGTGCTTGAGTGATGGAGATGTACCGATCTGGATGACAAAAGGGCGCGCAACCCTGATTATGGAAGACAATGGTAAGGGAAAAGTGGCGAGCAATTATCGGCCAATTACATGCCTCCCATTAGTTTGGAAATTGCTAACTGGGATTATCGCTTATGGCATGTATAATTTCTTAGAAAGTAGGGACCTGTTGCCACATGAGCAGAAGGGCTGCCGGAAAAAGTCAAGAGGAACGCACGACCAGCTGTTTATTGATAAAATGCTGATGAAAGAAATGAAGCAAAGGAAGAAAAATGTTGCCATGGCGTGGGTTGACTACAAAAAATGCCTACGACATGGTCCCACATTCATGGCTGGAAGAGTGTTTGGAGATATTTGGAATTGCTGAGAACGTAAGAAACCTGCTATCAAATAGTTTGAAAACATGGCGAACAGAGTTAACAGCTTGTGGAGAAAACCTCGGGGATGTCCAAATAAAGAGAGGAATATTTCAAGGAGATTCGCTGTCACCACTGTTGTTTGTGTTGGTGTTGACCCCAATGTCAATGGTCCTGAGGAACGTGTGTCACGGATATGAGTTTAGGAATAGGGAAAAGATAAACCATCTGCTGTTCATGGATGACCTCAAACTGTATGCCAAGAATGAGAAAGGATTAGACTCTTTGATACAAACAGTTCATGTGTTCAGCAGTGACATTGGCATGTAGTTTGGGATAGATAAGTGTGCTCAAATCGTTATTAAAAGAGGAAAAGTGATAGCATCTGACGGTATCATGCTACCAGATGAAAGCAAAATCAAGTCAATGAATGAGGATTGTTCATATAAATACTTAGGTGTTCTTGAATCCGACCAGGTAAAGCAAAAAGAGATGAAAGAAACATTAAGAAATGAGTATAAACGTAGAGTAAGGAAAGTTTTAAAGTCGAAATTGAATGGTAGAAATATGGTTCAAGCTATCAACACATGGGCGGTCTCTGCATTGAGATATTCAGACCATGGATAGAATGACAAGAAAAATGTTGACAATGCACAAGGCATTACATCCTAGAGACAGCGTCTGCAGATTGTACCTACCAAGGAAAGAAGGTGGTCGAGGATTAATTGCAGTAGAAGACTGTATTGACATAGCTAAGCTGGGACTTGAAAGATATATAAGCCAGAGTGATGAACGATTGATAATAGCAACAAGGAGAGAAAAAGTTACATCCAGCGAAAGTGAAGAAGAATTCAAACTGAGAATGAAAATGGAGAGAAAATCTGAGTGGAAAGAAAATGCATTACACGGGCAACATTTGAGGCAAACGGAGAATATACCTAGTAGAGATTCCTGGATTTGGCTCACCAAAGGGAACCTCAGGAAAGAAACTGAAGGTCTTCTGATGGCTGCTCAAGATCAGGCTCTTCGAACAAAGCTGATCAAAGCAAAGATTGATAAAAGCCATGATGACCCTAAGTGTAGGATGTGCAAGGAAGGAGACGAGTCAGTGACTCATATCATAAGCCAGTGCAAGGAGCTTGCCCAAAAGGAATACAAGACCCGACACGACAACGTAGCCGAAGCAGTTCATTGGGAGTTATGCAAGAAAAACGGTTTAGAGCATGCGGAGAAATGGTACGAGCATGTGCCTGAAAGTGTTATGGAAAATGAGAAATGTAAAATATTATGGGACTTCACAATTCAAACTGATCGTGTGATCGGTGCTAGGAGACCTGATATCACAATTCTTGGCAAAGAAACAAGAGAGTGCCAATTGATAGATATAGCGTGCCCTAGCGACAATAAGGTAGCAGAGAAGGAAGATGAAAAGATTGACAAATACAGGGATTTAGCGAGAGAAGTCAACAATTTGTGGAATGTTAAAGTTACAATAATTCATGTTGTGATAGGTGCATTGGGAACTGTGCCCACGCTGTTGGAAAGCCGAATCAAGGACATTGGAATTTCGATCAAGACAGCCCAAATTCAGAAGACGGTATTGTTAGGGACTGCAAGGATTTTACGAAAAGTACTTGAAATCCGATTTTGCTAGTTTCAACTGTGAAAATTGAACATAATGATGGAAACTTTTCATTTTGGATTCCAGTTAAAACTGCAATTACAAATCTCACTATTACAAGGTAATTTGTAACTGGCTAGCCTGTTTTCACAAAATAAGACTATTACAATCGTAGTAAAGAGAAAAGAAAAAAAAACGTTAAAAGGGGAGTAGCTCTGGGTTAGTCCATGTTTTGTTCCTAACGCAAAATCTGTAATAGGTGGTACGAATGGATATCGTAGAAAGCTTAGAAATGAGATATCGTTTGTGTTGATCATCGATGGAAAGAGAGTCACACATTTCAAGGAATGAGCTGCATGAGTCGCTGAAGATGCCAAGAGAGCTGATGGAGAGATTTATAAATATGACAGATTTGAACCTTGGTCTTAGATCTGAGACAAGGCGAGCATATTTTAAACGTTTCCTTTCTGCATTGCAGTTAAGGTTAGTTTCAAATCCTATCGTTAGTTCCAGAACATAAAGAATGTTTTCCTTCGTACACAGAAGTAGATCTAGACGCAGATTGTCTCCAGTTATGATGGATGGTGAGGAGAAGCCAGGTATATCGGCAAAAAGAGAGGATCCCTCTATTGCTTTCAAGGAGGTTGCAAGAAAATTTAGAGCAGAATTATGACGCCAGGTATAACGACCTTGTTCGAGATAAACTTTGCAGCCTGCAACGACATGGAGTAAAGTTTCGGGAAGAAGGCAGAATTCGCAATCAGATGATTGGCTTAGGTTCCAAAGGCTTAGATTTTTGTGCGTAGGGAGAGTATTGTTCAGGTATTTGATGGTGAAGTTGAAGATGTTCGTGGGTAGGTTGCTCTGCACAACAGGTTGTTCTGTAGGTTGCTCTTGAATTTGCAAAACCTATGGTGCCATCGTAACTTACTTAATTGTCAGGCGATAAATCCTAATTAGAGGAGACTCAGCGAACTCCGATTTGAGTTCTTTGAGCCTCCTCGTAGCATCGAGGTCGCTGTGCATGCACAGCTCATTACGTTCTGACTAGAGATGTATTCCTATTGGCTATTCCAACTCGCTCTTGACAGCAATGAATCAAAAAAGGAGTATATCAACCCCCCACACGCCCATTCCCATCAGTTTTTTCCGAGCGCCAGTTTCAACTCGCTAACTAGTTTCAACAGCATTAGATTCAACGAGACGATAAAATGGATGCAACGCAAGAAGAGCAAACTTCGACCGAAAGCAAACCAAACAAGAATTTTTTCGGGACCAAAAGAAAGTTTGTTTCGCAAACACAGTTCGACGATCTGCAGTCAACAGTTTCGGAAATGAGGAGTGAGATGGCTTCGTTAATGACACTGATTAAAGATAAATTGAGTCCACCAAACAAGAAAGTTTGTGTTGACGACGGCAGTCAGTCTGCCAGCCACACAAACCTTTTACCAAACGAGAATCAGTTTCTCGACTAAACAACTAGCAATTAGTTTGCTATGCCTTCCCTCGGAGATCAGTTCTCCACTTTTCAAGATTCTACTGGGTCTCTGGGCGTAGGCATGCCAATAGCGCCTAATCCCACATCACCGACAGCGGGAAGTAATTTCTCCGTGGAATCAAGAGAGGGTACTTTCATCCCTTCCTATGAAAATTTTGACATTGGAATTGCTACTACTCTTCAGCAAGAATGTCAAGATTCCTCGAAGCTCCATTTTGTACAGGACGAAGATCTTGGTCCTAATATCTCTACGGAATATGCAAAATACTGTATGTTGAGGATTGTTGCCGTAAGCGAATCCTTAACACAGAGCTCGCAAAGTTAAAGGAAGGTTTTAGGCGTCCTGAAAACTGCCCCGCACTCAGTGTGCCTACAATTAACTAACATTGTGTGTGAATCCGACCACAATGAAATGCTACATTGCATCTCTAAAGCCATGTAGTCATTGTATCAAACGATGTATGTTCCCTTTTGACCAATGCGCGTGAATGATAATAATGCCTTGAAGATACGTTTAAAAAGTCTTAAGATGAAAGAATTAATTGTAAAGACCGACTGCTGGATATCCTGAACAAAAGGGGTGACGATGAGTGATGAAAGATGATGAAGAGGTCCACGGTCGCTCAAACATGAGCCTTTCGTTATGGAAGAGGAAAGAAGATGAAATAGCTACGTTTTGCGGTTTCATATGTCGTTGAATCACGTTATATGAAAACCAGCCATAAGTTCTTCAATTTTCAAATTCAATAAAAATACATTCCAGAAATGCATCAAGGTTATACCTATGGTTATACGCCGGCATTTAACAGGTGTTCAAAATATTATCCCCGAACAATACCATTTCCATGGAGGCGGGAAAGTGGCGTAACGATAAAGCCTGTACATTCAATTTCTGATTGCAGCAAGACGGGGGTTATGCAAACAGAAATAAAATACAAATGGAAATTACCCAGTTAGGAAGACAAATTACCAAAACTAAACGGGAACATTCTCAAAAAAGAAAGCAATAAAACGCACAGCACAAAGATTCTCGCTCATAAACTGAATAATGAACTTAATTGGAAAACGTCCGAAAATTTCCTCTAAAAAGAGAGAAATGATCTAACAGATGAACTAATATATATATAAATATATATATAGAGAGAGAAAAAACCCTTCGTCCAATCTTAAACTAAAAAGCATGTAGTGACCATTGTCTAAACGTAATCATGTCCTCCATTGTGATTCTGTCATTAACACTTTCCATTGTCTTCGTATCCACGTAACGTAATAAACAACACATTTGTAGCGTCCCCTTGTTATATGTGTATACGCCCTAAATTGTAATAAGTCAGTCAGTAAATTCATCAAGACGCAACGGTCACGCAATATCGTCTCTTGCTGGCTCCGTGTTTTCTGCACGTTAAATCAGACATAAAAAACGACAGCATTCGCAACAACAAAACCAAAATTAAATATAGGAACTTCGTCAATCAGCGTACCTATAAGCAAAGTAACTTTTTCTACTAAAACAGAACACAAAGGAAAAATAATAGCCTTGAAGGAACAACTTAGCTCCGAATGAGTGAGAAATTCAAGAAAGCAAATCATTAATGAGGAATTCCCTCAATTTTCAGTTGAAATTTTAATCTGCCGTTGAACGACCACGATTTTTCCTTACATAGGATACATAGCGTTTCCAATGAAGTCTAAAAAATCCTTAAGACAAAGACCGGTCCCCTTATGAAGAAAGCCTTTCTACTTCGATCTTTCTACGAATTCTAAGATATAAGCTGATGGTTTAAGTATTTCATTCCATCAAATTATCTTAAAAATATTTCAATTATTGACGTGATAGCAATTACGGGCGGTTATTAAGTCATTTCCTTCAGTATTTTGAATCTGGACCTGCCCGTGCAGAGCTCTGAAAACTAACGGCATTGCCTTTATGAGTTGCATATAACATAAACGTCAAGTCACTGATGTACAGATGACTGAGGCAAAATCCAGGATTTGGAAAAACTTGTATAAATTGAATATTCAAGACAGTTATTACAGGCATTGAGTCATGGTAAATGCTGGTTCTCCGCGGGGGGTTTGTCTGTTTCCATGTGATAAGTTTGTTTTCATGTGATCAGACATTCTTTGTCGAAAGCGAAAGGCATTTGAAAAGCCTTTGTGGCATTTGAAAGGTACAAATGGGGGAAGAAGTTTTGAAATCTTTTGTAGAGAGCAAGAGAAAAGAGAGAAAGAAAGAACCTTTAGAAACGGCGGAAGAAAGAGCACATACAACATCGTGTGTGCATTTTGCTTGACAGCCAATCAGATTAGGGAAGCTATCATAATGACTCAGCAATTTTTGCAATTTGGGTATACGCTTCCTAATTACCATGACTCAATGCCTTTAAGGGGCAGTTTTCCAATACAAATAGCGTACGGGGTTTATAGAAACTAAAAGGAACTTATAGATATTTAGAAAAAATAATTAGTTTTCCAACAAATTTGTGCGATGGTTTCGTGGAGTGATTTGCTCCTCGCAATTTTTGGGACTTTTTTATCCAGGTTAAATTTTATTAAACCCAGTGCAAGGAAACCAAGCAAAGCCATTCTTGATGAGGTTTTAAACCTCCATGATAAATAAATAACAGCAGAGATTCGGTATCCACTAATCGTGGCTAGGCTACGTTCTAAAATCACCGTTTTCAGCTTTTTCGTGTTCAACCGACTGAAATTTCAACTAAGACACCGGAAGCTCGAATTTCCGAGAAATATTTTCACCGCTTTCCGGAAATAGTTTATCCAAATTCATATAAAAATCGCCGATATCCGATTTCCTTATAAAAACCCCACCAAATATAATACTGCTATTTGTCTGGCCACGCAGATCTCGTGTTAAGACTTTCACCAATTCCATTCATTCTATTTCGTATTGGTCACAGTTGACTATCAATATTTATTTGTAATGTTGCCCCACATATGTAATCGCATTTTTGTTTACCACTTTGGGTACGGATCCGTTCGGGTCCGATCCCATGTTATCAGGCCCGAAGGGCACGGATAGTCTTTGCGTTTACACGGGACCTGGCGGACCCGATCCGGTTTGGATCTGCTATCCGTGTCCGTTTGGAATCGCTTTTGAAGATATTCCCGTTTGGATCCGATCCCAAAAAGGCCTCGTGTTAACGGCTGAGATCGGATCCAAACAGGTACGGATCCAAAATAAGACGGAAGGTGTCCATTTTGAGGTACCTCGTATATTGCATTCCTAGGCTTGGTGCCAAATAGACAAGAAATTAATTGTTTCGAATCTTTCGACTTGGTTTATCCTCAGCTATCAAAGCTATTTATCAAAATGTTTGCTTTTTCAAAATGAATAAAGAGGTTGATAAAGGACCAAGGAGCAAAGTTTTTGGTTGGACTGATGAGGAGACGGCTCTATTGCTGAAAGTTGTGCTGGAAAATAAAGTAAACAAAATCCAGGAGCATCTTATTGAGAAAAAGTAAAACAAAATATGAAGGCAGATACAATAGCCTTCGACCTCTGTAAAATAAAAAAATAATTTTCTTCCTTCTGAGGTTGAATAATTGCCGCTAAAATTTCATTTTTGGAATGAGCACGCAAATCTGCGCATCTTGGATCCATACGGATCCGATCCCGTGTACAAGCAAATATTTTCAGATCCGATCCCGTGTAAACACCCCCTCCAAAATGAGTTCGGATCCAAATGGATCTCATACCTTTTGGAACCGATCCCGTGTAATTGATCGTTATTGTATTAGCAATAGATATTATTGCGTTACCATAAGAAACCGCTATGGCAACTGTTAGAAAATATGAAGACTCTGCGGAGGACACGTTGTAAATAATGAATATTGTTTAGTTTATTTCCGCATTCATTGATAGGATTTTGATCGTTGGATTGCTTGAATGTAGATTGTTTTCATTTTCGATTGGAACACGAACGCGTGTACTGAATTAAAATTGAATATGTTTAGAGATTATATGGATATCGGTTTGTAATCGTTCATAACGGATCCAGTGTTTCCTAATATGACTGATTGAGAGAACCTTGGAATCATAACCAGTTTGTTTTCCTCTTGTTTATCTTGAACAGAATTTATAGTACGGGTACATTGCTCGGTTTAACTATTCCGGCAAAAATTGTTTATTTGACAATTTACCCATCAGCAACCATAGGATTTAGAGAGACGTATATATGTACACTACCAGGACAAAAGTATTGCAACACCTGCGAAGGCGATTAATGGCGGATCACGCAATAACTTTTGTTGTTGTCTGATTAAGCTATTGTTTAATCAGCCAATGGCACGCAAATAAAATTGCAAATTCAATGAAGCGTTAATTCGAATATTCCATTTTCATTTTTCAAAATTTTAAATCAGCAATTCAAGTAACTTTTAATTAAACCAACATTTTGTGGAGGTGCTTCTGGCTCTGATAAGTGCGGAAAATTGCTTTGGAATTGATGCACAAGATTTGTTGATGAAATGCACTGGGATTCTGTTTTATTCTCAATAAACTCTCTTAGTCAGTTTTTGTTTGGACCTTAGCGAACCTTGTGGATTTCAAATCAGATCATTTTTGTTGGCAACAAGAAATATTCGCTTATTTTAAGGTTAGGTCTTTGTGATGGCCGAGGAAGGACATAGAGTTTGCAGATTTTCAGGTAAATTTGAGTAAAAATGGCCTTGTAAGGGGGATGTATTGCTTTTTATGATAAAAACGTCCTTCCTCACTTTCCTAGCATTGATTTGATTTCACCAAAGAAACTGTTTTGCATTATGTTGATATGTTTCATTGCATTGACTCGCACGTCGCTAGTTTATGATATACACTTGCGTTCAAAAAGTATTGGGACAAATTCGATAAACGAATTATGGCGTTGCGTTGGATTCGGTTTTGCAACGGAAACTTTTTCAGATTTGGGCAGTCTTTCTCCAAATAATCTAGGCCTACGTATCCCCAAAGTAGAATAAAAAGTTAAGAAAATGCTTCAACTTATAAATTATAACTTTGAAAACATAGGATTCTTAAGATTTTCCTGAATATAACAACAAAATATGCAGAAGGGTTGAATGGCCTGATAACAGCAAAGTCACATGACCTTTACAAAATTTTAGAGATGTCCAAACAAATTCAACTTTTTAATTCCACGTTTGCATAACAAAGAAATTTATAAAAGAAATTATAAAATCAAAATTTTTAGCTTCAAATAAAGTTTGCTACATCAACGAAAATGCTACAATTTTGCTAAATTATTGCATTTACTCGAGTCCATTTTAAAACTGCGTAGCATTCAAGGAGAAGCCATTGTATTCGTCGGTGATGATTAATTTTTGTTATGAGAGAGCATTTTCTTCCTATAAAGCTGAAAAATTGGTATTTTTTATGATTTTTATAGCCATTTTTTTGCTTATGTTCCAACATTTAGCTTCTTTTTACATGACAACATAATTTCTAGTAAGGATTCAAACCTATTATTTCGCAGTTCCCTCAGTAAAGACCTTTCGTCCCACGGCGTCGTAAACTTCTCCGGTCTGCCATCCCTTGGTAAATTTTTTACTGATCTTGTACGGAAAATCTTTTTACACACCAGAAAAGCTGTACTCGTTGAGCAACCGACAATTGATGCAATTTTACGAAATTCATTTGCTTTATTTTAGTAGAAAGCAATTTGTAAGCGCTTCTCCTAACTCAGTTCTTGAATTTCAAGAGCCTCCAGGTTTTCGTCTCAAGGCCTATAGAAATTTTATGGTCGACGTCTTTTAATTGTTTGGCGTACATAAAATGCTTTGAAACATCAACAATGTCTTGTGAAAGTTTCATGGAAATAGCTGCTGTACTTATTTAATGAGAAAGATTTTAAAAAAGTCTTTTCAAGTTTGTTGCATAAAATGTCTTCGAAATTTCGAAGTGTGTCCCAATACTTTTTGAACGTAAGTGTACTTGGGTGTACAATATTTGCTTGCTTTTTTTCAGAGCGATTATAAAGTATTCTATAGATTACGAAAATACAGTACATTACAGGCATTTTTCACATTACGTCGCGATTATTTACAACCGTTGAATATCAGCCCCTTGACATTAAAACCATTTTATACCTAAGGGAGCAACCAAAAACATAGTGTTTCGAACGAAGAATAAGGACACGACTGTATGGGCTTCGCATTTTTCAAAAGCTAAGCTTTAGTACTTTCTTTTACAGATATTAAATGTTGTTCAAACAAATCGACAGTTGAGCTATTGAAAAAAGATTGTCTATCTGTCTATAGCTTTTGCCCTTTGTGATAATCAGGTATCACCCCTAAATATTTTAAATGATGGAATAACATTTTATGAAAATAGTGTGGGAGGAAAACATTCTTTATTAAAGATTTGAAATTTCAGCTTCTAGATATTATAGACTGCAAAGGTTTCTTTTCCAAGTCACAAGTTTTCTTGCCCCAAAATTCCTCAAGGTCGATCGTTTTCGGGGGTAACTTCAATTCCTGGGCAGCTTTACAAAATTCACACATGCAATGGTGATTCTTGAGTTTATAATTATATCTCCATTTGTGATATTCATTGTAGGCAGTGTCATTCTTATCCAGATAGTCAAGATAACTGGCCAGTTTTTGGATACTTTCAAACTTTTGTATATCAACAAATGATCCAGGGACTGCAAGTTTTTCATTGTAATAATCCCCATAACCAAAAACAACTGGAACCAAGCCAGCCTCCAGACCGTTCAGCCAATATTTCTCTGTAATGTAATCCTTGCAAAAACTGTTCTCAAAAGCAAGAAAGAATTTATATTGCTGCATGATTTCTGTGCACTGTTTGCTATTTCTTGGGCAATTAGGAGTTTGCGGCTTGAACTGTCTTGAACAACCACCATACACATCCAATTTTGCGTGCGCTCGTAACTTGTTTACAAAATTAATTCTGTCATAATCGCAATGCGAGTTCATCCATGTGATCAACTTGCTTTTACCTAAAAGAAGAACGATGTCGTGAAACCTGGAAAACTAATAGGCCGCACTACAACTGGCCTAGTACAAGCCAGACTAACATATTCTTCTGGATCGGGTGTGGATCACATAACAATTTTAAATTTAACCGCACAGGTCAGAATGGGGGGAGCGGCTACAGTAAGCGAAAGTAATTCAGGAACAATCTCAACAAAAATTGCTACATCATGCTAACAAACAAGGTAATGTACTAAGCAACTATGAAATCGAGAAAAAGGTGAACAAGTACCGAGTTAAAGCACCGGGTTAAAGAAATGCAACGGATGCCTTGGATATGTTTTTGTTCTCCAGCCATTGAAATCGGTTCCAGCCAGTCATAGCCCCATGGAAATAATTTCTATATGGAAAGCAGGCTACTTTCGTGTTAAACATAAAAGGTTGCAAAGTAGATAGTTTATGCAAGAATTTATGCGACGTTGCACAGACTTGAATAATTGTATTCGATAGAGACTGTAATTACAGAACGAAGAAGATCTGATGTACCAAAAACTGTCCACCTTGACCTAGGAACTTTGTTGATGCTCTCATCATAACAAAATTACCTATGCGATGAACAAAGATAATTGAACTATTATGTAAATTAAATCAAAGGTTAGGCCCCTTTTCAAAACCAGCTTTGTACTGAATGTACCTCTCTTATGAGAAATGAGAAACATGAGAAATAAAAAAGCAAAGTTATTTTTATCCCTAAACAACGGAGATTGTTCCAACAAAATTGGTAAACAGTGAATAAGACTTAGCCCGCCTTTGCGCTATAAACCAACCTTTTTATTTCTCATAAAAGCTTTCTCCAAATTGCCTCTGAAAAACACTAGGCTATGAGTAAGTCATCCCTTACCTGCTGCAAAATTTTGGCCGAGCTGCGGCCGTTCGTCTTCATTTTCGAGCGGAAAGTAGAAATGATATGTTATAGTAATGTCGGAATCATGTCTGTAAGTTGCAGTCCAGTTGAATAGGCCGCTGTAGGCTTTTGGATCCATAAAAGAAAATATAGGGCTTTCATGCATGTAGAAAAGCCAAATTTGATGAGGTGGGCGTCGTGTTCTTGAAATTTCTTTAAGATGATTCAGATTAGGGAGATCTCGCCCATAGAAAACTACCATATCGCTGCTTGGAAGCTCGTCTTTACTGTATGTTACATTGCAGTCGTGAACTGGACACATTTTTCCATCACTGTTTGTGAAATTGTAATTGTATGGAATATACCACCATGGCGTAGCTCCAAACAGCGAAGTGTAAATCAATATCTTCTTTCTTGGGCGTATTGGGTTTGACGTTGCAGCAACAGTTTTATTATCGTAACCATTATTTGCAGCGAACAGAAGCGAACTAAGTTTGGACGGTCTAAAGATGAATTTATGCTTCCATGATAATACCGAATTGAAAATCAACAACGACAAAGTTGATATTATGAAGAAAAACAAAACGCATTTAAACTTTGCTAGTCTCATTGCTAGCTAATGATCGAAGAAACCCGAACTAACAATGTCTTTGCGCCCAGAAAAGGTGAACGAGAACATGTTCAGAAGACCAGGTCGCAGACGGGGGGACACTGCGGAATTTACCTGGGCAAAGAATTTGTTTTTATTATGCAAAAAGCAAAACAACCTGCACTTTTCATCTCACCCCTAGTTAGTTTCATATTCAACGATAATCTTGTAAAAATGGCTTTGGCAAAAAAAACATTTTGAATCATTTTGACAAGCTGGATAATTTCAAACGTTTAAGTCTAGAGTGTCACTTTGCGTACCTTTGCCTTTCAAGGGGCTTATTACCACTGATCTATAAAATAGACTTCCTATTTAGTTTAAAATAGTCTTTTTTATAGATCAGTGCTTATTACGTGGAGCGGACTGGCCCAGTTTTCCGAGCTGTCTGCGACTTCCTAACGATTATATGGAGAACGTCAGCCCGGCCAGAAAATTGGCGGTAAAACTTTCGGCAGGAAACAGGGCCCACGCAACCGGGGGGGGGAGGGTTGGGGCGGGGTTGCCACTGCCCCCCATTTTTTGTGAAGCAGGTAATTTCAAAGCTATAATCAAAGGTGAAAGCAGCCTCGGTCCTCCACTTTCATTAGCCTTGCCCCCCCCACTCCCTCACTTTCAAATTCGCAGCGTGGGCCTTGGGAAAATTTATTTTAAAAATGGCTGCAATGCAAGACTTGAAAAGAAACGGTTTTAAGCTATGGGCACTGGCTATGCGGGCTTATTGTAACGACACAGGGTTCCCTTACGGACAGTATCACGTGACAATTGCATCATTGCGCTGTGATTGCATCAGCTTATTTTAGACAAAAATTTTCCTGGTACAATTTACTTACATTGATCGTTATTTAAATTCATCATATTGTACCGCACGCATTTTAGTGTATGTATATGATTGCATCAGCATCTGTAAATATGTTTTTTTGTATTACGTAATTATTATTTTAAGGTTTGCTTAGGGTATATAAAGGGTTGTTTTTTAAGTTGAAGTAGTCTTGTCGAAAGTTTTGCCGTACTGCTTGGAGGTCTGTCGCTAGATTTTTCGTGCCTGTTGAAGCCGTGTCGTTATTTGTCGAACTTGTTGTTAGCCGTTAGTCGTATCATTGCCATAAAAAGAAGAATTTTGATTATCTTCTTTTTATGGCAAGAAGAACCCCCATTCTAAGAGGTTTTACATAAGGCAGCCTTTCCACTAGCCTGGGTTAAAACATACCCGGGTTAAAAGTTATCTGTTTTTAAAGTGAGTCAATGGAAACGGCACTTTTCTTCGACCCATTTTTAATCCGTTTTTGATCGTTCCCACTAAGCCGGGTTAAAATGTATCCAGGGTGAGAAGTTGTAAGAGAAATCAGTATTTGCATCAAATAATCCTTCAATTTCTATCGTTGTAGGCCAATGGAAGCAACATTGACATCCAGGATTTTGTTTTTTGATTTCTGGCGCCTTCTCAATTTTTAACGTTGCTGTTGTTGCAAGTGGGTCAGAAGCATAGAGATAGGAATATAAAAACACTAGAGTGGTCAGAAGTCAGAAGTTATCCGGGTTTCGGCGTTTCCATTAACTCGCAGGTGGGTCAAAAGATACCCGGGTTAAAACTGACCCACTTTGAGACCCGTTTTCAAACTTATCCGTTTTTCAAGTGGGTTAATGGGAACGCGACGCAGAAACGGATAACTTTTAACCCGGATATGTTTTCAGTTATGTTTTTACGTCTGATAGCGCAGCCGTTATTTAAATTCGGCTTGAATCGATTACATGGACAAGAGCATTGAAATGCAGCCCGCTTTGACGGGTTAACCTTGTAGGCAGAAGACGGGATCCCATCAAACCGAGCTAGCCTCAATGTAATCGAAAGTTTGCTAAACACAAAGGATACTATAGAGTACCGAAGTCATTCCTTTCTCAAGGAAGGACAAGAACCTTGTTTCTAGAGTCTTTTCATTCGCATTTACTTTCATGCCCGACTTTTAATCCATCTCTTTTCAGAAATACTTGTTCGCTTTCCAAGAATTGCTAGTACAGCATTTTCACAATATAGACGAATCACAGCAGAACTCGCCCATCACTATGGGTATGTATATGTAATATGCCAAACAAGCTACATAATATAATGGATTACTTTTAGCTCCATTTTATTGAGTGGCGATAAAGAGCCTAACCCAGGGCCTAAAACTACTAAATTCAGCTTTTTCTCTTGGAATTTAAACAGTTATGTGCGCATGATTTCGTTAGGGTCCCATTGATTGAGGCCTACAACACTGTATATAACTACGATTTGCTTGCTATAGTTGAGACACACCTTGATAATAATGTTGATGAAGCTAAAATAGCTCTTCCTGAGTTCCTGGATACATATTTGTCAAGAGCAATCATCCGTCTAAAAAAAACGTGGGGGAGTGGGGTCTTTTCATGTTAGTGTATATTAGTGTCCACACTATTCTCAAACTAACAACAAGAGCATTCTAGACCAATCAGCGAGTTTGTTTACGGCATTAGCCAATCACCTGCCTCCATTTCGAGCTTGATTTTTTAATGTTGCATGCCAAAACACAGTTGCTGTGGAGAAAAACCTACCCCTATACTTTTGCCCGGGAAAAAAATTTACGTTTTTCTACGAAGAAGATTTTTTAAACTTACTTTCTAAAGTAATTTTTTGGTACAAATCTAGGAGCCCTAAGCAGGAACACAAACGGTTGGTAAAATATCTGCAGTGAAACATTACCTATTTTCGACCTCGGCCCTACCGCCAAAAATGCTCACCCCCTAATTTATTTCTTATGAAGTTTTCGTTAATTAAACAAGGATTTTTTTTAAGATTTAAGTTACCTGATATTTTTTACAAACAAATCACCCATCCATCACCTAGGAATATTGTATTTTCCAAACAAAACTAGACTTTATGATTGCCTTTTCCTTCCTCTACTCTACCGCACGGGATGCCTAGTATTAGGCTACGCCTCTAAGTCTAACAGTTTGTGAGTCAACGAAATACTTCATACGAAATCAGTCTCAAATGTTCAATACAAAGAATGTAGAAACGCTAAGAATAATAATGATAACAAAGCACTCACGACCTTTAGCTTGCTTGCTTTAGTGTTGGCGACTTGTGGCGTTTTTGACTTAGATACTTCGAATGGCAACAGGACAACAGCGACGTCTTTCAAGCGACACGCGCTTCGACTTTTTATCATCGGGAAACGGCGGCCACGAATCTCTTGGCAAGGCGGGAACGCCCACAGTGAAAAGCCTCCTACTCTAAAACAGGCAAGCTCTTTTATACCCTTTCTAAAATACAGCTAGCCAATAAGGAAACAGAACATGATAACAGCCAATTAAATACTACAACAGAACAATAGTTAAAAAAGCATAAAAGTTAGTAAAATGATGTTCACGCTGATACCCACGTGAACCAGCACGTGAAACAAGTCCTTGTTTGGGAGAGCAACGTAGTTCTTAATCTCCAACGGAGTATGTGTCTCTTCCGGGCGCGTTATAGCCGGTTCTTCTGGTATCAGGCCATGATCGAAACTAGCGGAAGGCAAATCATTGTCAGGGTGGTCGCTAGAATTGTCAAAATCCGCGGGTGGCTCGATTGGACGATCGTTCGGATCGTAATACGGCTTTAATCTATTTGCGTGCACTGGAACAGATACCGGACGGTTATCGAGAGTTCGCAAACGAAAGTGGACCGGAGAAAGCTTTGCGACAATACGGTACGGACCGTGATAGTTGTGCAATAATTTTTTTGATAAGCCTTTCTTGCTTTTCGGGGTAAACACCCATACTTTGTCTCCGATATCGTAAACAACTGGTTGACTGTTTCGATCATAGTAGTCTTTCATTTTCTGTTGAGCCAACTGCGTCTTAGAAGAAACGATACGCTGCGCATTCTCCAAATTTGTAAGGATGCGTGCACGATGCTCAGCGACAGACGATGAAAGATGAGCGGAGGGCGATAACAAGGCAGCATCTACAGGTAAACGAGGCTCACGACCGTACAGTAAGTAGAAGGGCGACTCACCAGTAGTAGCATGAGGCGAAACACGATATGCGAAGAGAATCATGGGGATATGACGATCCCAATCCTTTTGATGACTGCTGACATACATTGATAAGCCTTCAGCAAGAGTTCCATTGAATCGTTCGACAAGGCCATCAGTCTGCGGATGGCACGCGGTAGTGTTCAATTTGCGCGTGTTCATTATTTTACAAACCTCGTTGACAATAGACGATAGAAAATTAGATCCACGATCGGAAAGGAGAGTGCGAGGTGCACTATGCCGAGCGAGTATTTCGTCAACTAACAGTTGAGCAATTCGTGGAGCTTCCGTAGATGGTAGGGCAAATGCCTCTGGCCAACGCGTATAATAGTCCGAAAAAACGATAGTGTAACGGTTTCCATCTTTTGAAACAGGAAACGGGCCTAAAATGTCCATAGCAACACGATCGAAAGCACCTTCAATCGGAATCGGCAGTAACGGAGCCTTGCGTTTATTTCGCGGACTTTCCTTCATAGCGCAGTCTACACAAGAACGACACCAGTGTTCAATATCTTTGTACATTCCTGGCCAGTAATATCTCAAACGAACCTTTTCGTAGGTTTTCTCCGAGCCAAGGTGTCCGGCAGTGGGGTCATCATGAAGAGAAACAAGAATTTCATGACGAAGAGACGCAGGAATGACGACCTGAGTACATAGAGACTTAGCGCGACGCTTTCCAGGTGTCCATAGATGACAAAGGATCCCATGTTCATCCAAATAAAAAGAATCGATAGACAGCAATAACGCGCGAGCTTTAGTGTCACTACTTGGCAATTCCGACGTTTCTAAATACTGAATTATGTCAGCAAGATCTTTGTCTTGTCGTTGTAATCTATGCAAGGTAGATATTGGTGGGCAAGGATGGTCAACAACTGCTACTGGTAAATCGAGAGAGGAAACTTCATGAGCAGAAGGAGATGCAGAATAGACGCGACGAGAAAGTGCATCTGCATTACCATTAGCAACACCAGGGCGATGAATAATTTCAAAATCATACTGTTGCAAACGTAAGGCCCAACGTGCAAGGCGGCCAGTAGGGTCTTTGACACGCATTAACCAAGATAAACTGCCATGATCGGTAGGAACAAAGAACTTTTTTCCAGACAAATAAGGCTCATACTATTTTATGCCATCCACAACAGCTAAGGCTTCACGCTCAGTAGTGCTATAGCGAGTTTCAGCAGAGCTCAATTCACGACCACCATACGCTATCACGTGCTCTTTACCATCGACTATCTGTCCTAAAATATAGCCTAACGCTGAATGGCTTGCATCCGTGAACAGATGAAAAGGCAAATTAAAGTCTGGATAGGCCAGAATCGGAGGAGAACACAAACGGTTCTGTAATGTTTGAAAAGCAGACTGGCACTCAGGTGTCCAAGCAAACACAACATCCTTGCGAGTTAAACGATTCAAAGGTGAAGCAATTTTCGAAAAACTTTCAACAAAACGTCTGTAGTAATTACAAAGGCCGAGGAAACTACGAGCCTCCTTTACTTACTTTGGAACTGGAAACGATTTAACAACTTCAATCTTGCTGGAATCAGGTGAAATTCCTTTTGATGAAACCACAAAACCGAGAAAGTCAACAGACTGACTGGCGAAACGACACTTTGAGGGTTTTAGTTTCAAGTTCGCATCACGCAAACGATTAAATACGAGACGCAAGCGTGCGAGATGTTCTTCATAAGATGCCGAAAATATGATAATATCGTCTATGTATATTAAGCAAATTTTCCAATCGAGGCCATGTAACACTTTGCTCATTAGACGTTGAAAGTTCGGCGGGGCGTTCGTTGGGCCAAAACTGAACACATTAAATTCATACAATCCGGAATGCGTGATAAAGGCAGTTTTATCTTTAGAATCATCGTGCATGGCAACTTGATGATATCCAGATTGCAAATCAAGAGTTGAAAAGTATCTGGAACCAGAAAGAGCATCAAGGGCATCATCAATTCT
The DNA here is from genome assembly GCF_057945365.1 of Rhopilema esculentum. NCBI lineage: Eukaryota > Metazoa > Cnidaria > Scyphozoa > Rhizostomeae > Rhizostomatidae > Rhopilema > Rhopilema esculentum. The sequence continues at coordinate 14,405,278 of NC_142825.1, read as the reverse complement.
AGGCAAAGGATAGCTATCTTTACGAGTGACAGCGTTAATTTTTCGATAATCGATACAAAATCGAGTTGTACCGTCCTTCTTTTTCACTAAAACAACAGGAGAGCTCCAAGGACTACAAGAAACACTGATTATTTTCTGCTCAAGCATATTCGAAATATGACGGTCAATTTCTGCTCTTTGTGCTTGAGAAACTCTATAAGGCTGCTGCTTGATAGGCCTAGCATCACCAGTATCAATTTCGTGTTCAATGATAATTGTGTGACCAAGATCAAGAGATGATGATGCAAAGATGTCAGCATATTCATTTAAAAGTTTATTCAGCTGAGTATTTTCTGCAGTAGACAGTAAAGGACTAGGCAGTGACTTAAACTGAAGACTGAATTCACGAGGAGAAGAATTATACTGACTCTGCGAAGGAGCTTCCATGGATGATACCTCTTTAGATTCTAGCGAAATTATGTCATCAGGGGATGTTATTTGATGAAATCTACCTACAGTTGAACCTTTGTACAGAATGACAGGTGTGTCTGAAGGATTTAGTAAGCGAAAAGTCACTTCACCATTTTCATTAGGAGAAGACAACGAGCAGGCCCCATACAGATGATAACGATCAGAAAGTTTAGGCACTGCTTCAATTAAGCCAACAACATGTGACGTAGCAAATTTTTCTAAACGAGCTGGAATTACCAGTTCACTCTGGGCGTCGATAACAAAAGTTTCTGAAACTCTTACATCAGAGATCAGTGGGGGGTACTCCCCTGAGGCAAAATTGATTTTGTTTTTACCAGAAAAATCGACAAATTGCTGACGGACATCAATAACTGCACCATACTCATGCAAGAAATCACGATCAAGTACAATATTATAAGCTAAACCAGCTACCACAAAAGCATGACATTGATAGGAAACCGATCCTACGAGTATTGGAAACGAGACAGCTCCAACAACAGGAACCTCTTTTCCGTCCGCAGTCTTCACGCTGTTAAGACTTTCTTGTCGGCGCACTCGATAGGCTACACGCAAAACGTCGTTATAAAATTTGTCACTAATTACAGTTACAGCTGCACCAGTATCGACCAACAATTTAAAGTTTTGTTTCTCTACAATCCCCCAGATAAGGACATTACTTTGAGTCGACGACGAATACGAAAATTCAGATGAAATCAACGGCAAATCATTGTTTAGTATTTCCTTTTCATTGTTAGATTCTTGATAAATCGATTTTACTGCCAAATTATTCGCAAGATCAGTTTGAATGGGTTGACATTCACGGCCGAAAGTTTGTTTTGCGTCGGGTACAAAACGATTACTAGTACTTTGACAGGATTTCGAAAGTTTTCGCTTGTCAAACCACGTCTGCAGTTCTTTATCAGGTTTAGAGTTTTTCTCTTTGGGGCCAAATACATTAATAGGGCGTTTATGGACCTTCATTGACCTCACCGAGAAGATCCCATTCCGTTTAAATGTTGTTGACCGTTTCCGAAACTTTGATTCTGAGACTTGTAAAATGATTGATTGGACTCTGGACAATAACGAGCCACGTGACCAACTCTCTGACATTTATTACAAATTGGTTGGCCGTCCGTTGTGCGCAGGTTGCGGCCCAAAAAAAACTTTTGACCTTGACGTGGTGGAAAATAATTAGGACCCCCTTTCCCTTGAAAATTTTGTTTCAACCTAGCATCCATAACTGCCAACATGTCTTGTCTTAATTCAGATAGCTCATTACGTGAAACATAATTAGCAGCAGCAGTAGCTACAGGTACGGGGGCAGGTTGGGAAAAGTTTTCGAATCCAACAGCCTGTACTGGTAATACTTGCGTTGGTAAACGTTTTGCCGACATGGAAGACATCAATAAATTCACTTGCCCTTCGAGTTCCTTAATACGTTGGTCTTGGAAAGGACTGGAATTTCGCATATCAGGCGTGTTCTTTATAACTGCATCGCGCAAACGGGCTAGGCTCTCGGCTTTTTCAAATGAATCTGGCTGATTAAGAATGACATAGTTTTTTATTTCACTAGAAAGGCCATTAATGAAAATGTTCATCATATCTTTGTCAGAAATACTTAAACGTTGGCACATTTTAATTATGTCGGCCGTATACAGTGATAAAGGCTCTGAATGTCCCTGTTTTCGAGAATAAAGCTCTTGGCGAAATAGAAAATCAAGGTTTTGAGCGCCGAAACGAGACTTGAGTGCCTCTACCAAGTTGTTGTAATTATTGACTGTGTCGGGATTTTGTGTATGTAGCCAGGCTAATGCAGGGCCATCCAAAAGTAGCGAAATCGCGCCGAGCTTTTTGGCATTGGACCAATTATAAAACTTTGCGAAACGTTCAAATTTCATTAACCATTCATTCAAGTCCTCATTGAGTGAGCCATTAAAAGGACGCGGCTTAAATACAGTGACCTGATTATTTCCTTCAAGCGCTGCTTGAACAGCAGTCATTTGATTTTGCAAGTCATTAATTGTTGCAGCAAAAGCGGCGTTTTGTTCCTCCATTTTGTTTACGCTAGTTCGATAATAAACAACAGGAAAGTCGATAAAACCGTTAACAAGGCGATTGTTAAAGGCAAACAAATGAACTGGCAACGATCTTGGCGTATAGCATAAGCAATAATTGTTCAATGACGCAGTTCAATTCAAGAAGTTAAACATACGCAATATCACACCAATGTGTCACGAGAGCACAAAACACGCAAGCAAAATAGACTAAAATATCACGATACAAGTTTATTTCAAAAAGTGTAGCGACTTTTACTATTTCTCAGTTTCTTTAGTTCCATCAAACTAAGTTAGTATGTTGCCACAATAAGAAAAACAGCAAGTTCGTCAAATTCCTTCAATTCCGTTTCCCAAGAGTTTGTATCCGTAATCTTCATTAAAGTTCAAAACTATTGCAACAAAATATACTGTTCTCTCAAAAATTTTTCCAAAAATTTTCCTGGAAAGTAGTAATTCCTCACACGAGGCACCAATATTAGACTACGCCTCTAAGTCTAACAGTTTGTGAGTCAACGAAATACTTCATACGAAATCAGTCTCAAAAGTTCAATACAAAGAATGTAGAAACGCTAAGAATAATAATGATAACAAAGCACTCACGACCTTTAGCTTGCTTGCTTTAGTGTTGGCGACTTGTGGCGTTTTTGACTTAGATACTTCGAATGGCAACAGGACAACAGCGACGTCTTTCAAGCGACACACGCTTCGACTTTTTATCATCGGGAAACGGCGGCCACGAATCTCTTGGCAAGGCGGGAACGCCCACAGTGAAAAGCCTCCTACTCTAAAACAGGCAAGCTCTTTTATACCCTTTCTAAAATACAGCTAGCCAATAAGGAAACAGAACATGATAACAGCCAATTAAATACTACAACAGAACAATAGTTAAAAAAGCATAAAAGTTAGTAAAATGATGTTCACGCTGATACCCACGTGAACCAGCACGTGAAACAAGTTCGACCTTCGTACCGTAACACTAGGCCCTTTCTGAACCTCAATCGATTTTGACCCACGACAGGAATGCCCTTTTTTGTAAAAGGAATATCCTTTAGATTTAAGCTATCAAGCACTATTTTAAATATGGCTCTTTGCCCTAAGCTGGGAAAACTTAAAATTTTGGAAAAAGCACATTGAGCTATACCTACTGTACACTAGGTGAGCCAAACTTTGTACTGTACACAACAAACCGGCAGTTCTGCCGCAAAATGTTTTTAACTAACCTAATTAAAAAGGCTGTGACCAGTTGCATAAGAGTTCATGACTGTTTAGATGGTGAATAATGAACGATCTATATAGGTAGAGTAACAAATATATGAAAGTTTTCTATTTACAAACATTATCAACAATTGCGAAAGTACGGAAATTGGGCTATAATGACAGGTGTGCACTGTGCCTAGAAGTACCTCTGTTTTTGCAATAAAATAAGCTTTTCTTTGCAAAACCTCGTAAGATTTCCAGAAAGTGAACTCGCACATACTTAACATTATGCTTGGGTGTCTAAGACTGCTCATTTTCCTCTGTGTTATTCAAGAAATGCTCTTTTTCCCCATTGTTTTTAAAGAATAGGTTAAACAGAATTCAATTGATGTAGAATCTTTCCAAAGCCTCGAAGTCCATCTTCTTCAATTCATTGCGATATTGTTCAATCCAGTGTACGGAAAACTAATGCTGCAATTTTGTCAAAGCCACATTTTATCTCCCTGAGTGTATACACTCGCCTCACCCTTACGAAAGTATCCAGATAGTTCTATGATCGATTGGCCTTTCGAACAGAAACAAATTCAGTCTGGCGATAATGACTCTATAGTTTAGTCATCATAATATTGTGAGAAACTCTTCTAAAATGAACCAGGTTATCAAAATGTTGCAAAACTTTTGCTCTTTTCATCTGTTATCATTTTTTGTTAAAATGAGAAACCTTTGCGCTACAAGCTTGACGCAAATCAACTGATGTCAAATAAGCGAAGAACAGCAAAGTCAGGTGACTTGGACTCAGTTAAAATGGGCCAATAAAACATAGTAATTTTTTACAAACTGGTTCTTGAGACACAAATATTTTGAATAAAGAGAAATACAACGTGTTTACTCTCAGTCGAGGAAACTATTTGCATGGAGATGCCACCGATCGATTATTAAACATGCATGACATATGGTAACATTTTAGCAGCTCTGAAACGTTCTTGCAAAGCAGAAATATCATTTACGTAGAACATGGTTATAACGCGAAATTCTTGACAAAGAAACAAGAGAGTGCCAATTGATAGATATAGCGTGCCCTGGCGACAATAAGGTAGCAGAGAAGGAAGATAAAAAGATTGACAAATACAGGGATTTAGCGAGAGAAGTCAGCAATTTGTGGAATGTTAAAGTTACAATAATTCATGTTGTGATAGGTGCATTGGGAACTGTGCCCACGCTGTTGGAAAGCCGAATCAAGGACATTGGAATTTCGATCAAGACAGCCCAAATTCAGAAGACGGTATTGTTAGGGACTGCAAGGATTTTACGAAAAGTACTTGAAATCCGATTTTGCTAGTTTCAACTGTGAAAATTGAACATAATAATGGAAACTTTTCATTTTGGATAATAGTTAAAACTGCAATTACAAATCTCACTATTACAAGGTAATTTGTAACTGGCTAGCCTGTTTTTACAAAATAAGACTATTACAATTATAGTAAAGAGAAAAGAAAAAAAAACGTTAAAAGGGGAGTAGCTCTGGGTTAGTCCATGTTTTGTTCCTACAGCAAAAAATGTAATAGGTGGTACGAATGGATATCGTAGAAAGCTTAGAAATGAGATATCGTTTGTGTTGATCATCGATGGAAAGAGAGTCACACATTTCAAGGAATGAGCTGCATGAGTCGCTGAAGATGCCAAGAAAGCTGATGAAGAGATTTAAAAATATGACAGATTTGAACCTTGGTCTTAGATCTGAGACAAGGCGAGCATATTTTAAACGTTTCCTTTCTGCATTGCAGTTAAGGTTAGTTTCAAATCATATCGTTAGTTCCAAAACATAAAGAATGTTTTCCTTTGTACGCAGAAGTAGATCTGGGCGCAGATTGTCTCCAGTTATGATGGATGGTGAGGAGAAGCCAGGTATATCGGCAAAAAGAGAGGATCCCTCTATTGCTTTCAAGGAGGTTGCAAGAAAATTTAGAGCAGAATTATGACGCCAGGTATAACGACCTTGTTCGAGATAAACTTTGCAGCCTGCAACGACATGGAGTAAAGTTTCGGGAAGAAGGCAGAATTCGCAATCAGATGATTGGCTTAGGTTCCAAAGGCTTAGATTTTTGCGCGTAGGGAGAGTATTAATCAGGTATTTGATGGTGAAGTTGAAGATGTTCGTGGGTAGGTTGCTCTGCACAACAGGTTGTTCTGTAGGTTGCTCTTGAATTTGCAAAACCTATGGTGCCATTGAGCTTTTTAAGAGAGTGGTCGAACAGAAATAAAATAATAGCACCCTGGGATAGTAATTGGTGTGCCAAGCGCTCTCTACTGTCTGATTTTACTGCTTTCAGTACATCTTTGGTGTTACGGTAAATGTCGTATTGCAGATTCATCCCACTACTGGTGTTTTTCCATAAAGCTTGAATGTTTGTGTTAGGAGAAGTTCGGAGGGCATTGCGTGAAACAGTTTGGCAATGAGTGAATTTGACAGAAGGTAGCTGAAGATCGAGACCAAATTGATCTTTAGAAAGAACTATACTAGTTAAAGTAGCACTTATGGGAAGATCAAGCCACTGGCGAATGTAACTGGCTAGCCTGTTTTTACAAAAATGAGTATTCTATATTAATTAAAGCGAAGAGATGTTACTACAAGAGGTGGTGAATGAAGATATTATGTCTGAAAATGAGAATCCCAAAAATATTAAAGAATAAACTACGCAGAACACGAGAGGAGAAATATTACAACAAGTCACTACACTCGGCATTCTTAAGGGAAACAGAAGAAGTAAGGGACGACGATAACAGTTGGCTATGGGTTAAGAAAGGGTATTTGAAGAAGGAAACAGAAGGGCTGATCATGGCGGCCCAAGATCAAGCAATTAGGACGAATTGGATACGACATAATAGTGACAAAGAAGACATTTCGCCGTCGTGTAGGTTATGTGGTGAAAGAGATGAGACTATCAGCCATATTGTATCAGAATGTAAAGAGTTGGCTCAGAACGATTATAAAAAAGCAAGGCATGACAAAGTATCTGCTAATATGGATTTCCCACCACTGCAAAGAGCTACGAACATTTCGTAGATAAAGAAATGGCGGTCTTAGAAAACGAAGAGGTCAAACTATTATGGGACCTTTCCATTCAAACAGAAATAAGAATTGACCATAACAAGCCTGATCTAGTCCTACTGGATAAGAAAGGAAGAACATGCTATATTATTGATGTGGCATGTCCTTTTGACCTTTTGAAAGTTTGAGCACTATAAAGATCTGAAGTTTGAACTTTTGAAGGTTTGGAACAGAGAAATAACAAAAGTATACATAATACCAATTGTCATTGGTGCGCTAGGAATAGTCACGAAGAATGTTGCAAAGTATCTTGAAAATATCGACTTTAAACCTGGTTTAGATCCTCTGCAAAAAGCTTGTTTGTTGGGCACTGCTAGAATAATGAGAAAAGTTTTGGATTACAGCAAATAGGACGAAATAGAGAGCTGGAAAAGAAAGACTAAAGATCTATTATCTTAAGCCACGGGAGGTGGCCTGATCATAGACAAAACACTGGTATACCATCAAGACCATGAGAAGAGTTGAATAATAATAATAATAATAATAAAGGCATTTTTATTGCACCATTTATTCACCGGGCTCAAAGGCGCATTACATAATGTTCATAACGCTAATGGAGTAATATAATACACAGTATTACAAAAAAAGGCTTAATAATATTCGTGAAGTAAACAAAACCTAATAAATAACTCAGCTAAAGTAAATAGCTCACTCACATTCAGAGATAAACTAACGAAGTGATCAAGGAATTTGCTTTCCTAGAATGACTAACTCTGTTGGGATCTGTAAACAGTTAAGCTCATTGAACTCCATTAATGACAAGTTGAAATCAAAACAAATTTCTAAATGGAAGCTTCTTGAATGTGCAATTTACTGAGAATGAATGCAAACTGCATGTCAAGTGTAGCGTTGCAATATACAGTGAAGTTAAATGTCAAGGCTGTTTAATTATAATGCAAATTATAAATGTTAAATGTCAAGACTGTTTAATTATAATGCAAATTATAAATGTTTCTTAGCTTGTTTCAATTTGGGTAGGGTTGTTTCTTAACTTTCGAAAAATTGAGCTTACCGTTTCTTATAGCCTGTTTCTTATAAAAAAATGAGTGTAAATAGTCATTCCATTCTATTAAAATAAATCAAACGTTTCGACTCCAGCTAGGAATCATCTTCAGTGTTTTTTTTTCAACTTGGCAAAAAGTGTCTTTTTATTCAACTTATTTATAGACACGATTTGAGTGGCAAAGCAAGTACTTGCCATATAAAACCCAAGTTCCATCATATTAACGAAAGATTTAATATCCCATGCTTCTTTTCCCGATTCCAAAAGCAATTTCTGATCGTAGGCTATGTAGGTTTGAAAATAGGAGCCCCAAAGGATGGACATATTCCACTAGTGATATGTATTGTGGAATTCCACAGTGCATTTTCTATTGTTTAGCTGTTTATTTGTTTTGGAATTTACGCTTTAGTATTATGTTCTTATAATTAACTGTCTGCATTGATACATAGCAACATATGTATTGACTAAGCATTTGTGCATAGTTATACTAATACTCTATTTTGCATGTACCAATAATAACTATACCCGTAGGATAAATCATTAACTGCTTTGTATGCAGGCTGATATCACACGTATAACATCAAGAATCTGATTGGATGAAATATATAATTCACAGAATTCTTGTATCTGATTGGTAGACTAATTCAATACTGGGTGTAACACTAAGTAATTTCATATTTTGTTTTAGTTGTTGGTTGTGTTGTTGTTGAGTAATAGATTCGCTTAGAGGTTATATTTTGGAATGAAGAATTGGAAACCTCCCTAAACTTGTATTTTTGAGATCTACTCTGTCAAATATTGGAAAATATTTAGATTGGAGCACAAAAGGAAGGCTTATTCCACTTAATGCGTTATATTTAACTGTACCAAAAGCACCCAGCCCATGAGATTCATCGGTATTTTAAATCACAAGAGTGGGAAATTCTGTTTTAGTAAGACATATCAGAGCAGAAAAATATTGATTTATTCCCTTTAGAGCCATCAAGGATTCCGTAATTCCGATAAAAAATAGCAGATAAGAAACGATCATATGATTCGCCGTTTTCATCTAAAATAGTATTCTTTCGTTTGAATACTAAAGTGAGCTTTTAAAAGAATTCAAAACAATAATAACATGAATTGGGAACAAATTGCCAAAAGAATTAGCTCTTCTGGAGCCTTAGATGATGCTTTATTCCAATTTTTCTTTTAAAGCATTAACATGAAATTAGGAATTTTAAATCATTCAAAGCTCAGGCTTTAATCAATTGACATTACTAAACTAATGTAGAAGGCTATAAATTGCTCGTAAAATCAAAATTTTGTTAAAAAAAGGAGCTCCAAAGAAGTAAATATTCCGTTGAAATCAATGAATTCTAAAAGTTAGAAATTATTGCATTTTCATCGAATTTGAAATCCGATCAATGGCAAAAAAAAATTGTATCATTAAAGGTCCTCTAAATTTAAATGACGCATTCATTACTATATTTGCTAAAAAATGTTTATCATCTTATATTTGCAACATAGTTCTCTTTAAAAGTTCTTTACCTTTTTATGATAAAAATCAACAAAATGTCTGCAGAAATAAGCTTTTTATTTTATGGAATTTGCATCCTTACATGCTCAAATAGCTTTCAATACAGGCTTTTTGGACTTTTCATGGTATTACAGAAATATAATTATCTTTTTAAATAATTCAAGGTTATGTTGTAATGATAACCTACCAACTAAAATTTCTTTGTCTTTCATTGTGGTTTCCAACGGAATCGTTCATCCATTGGTGCTCCTCGGACCAGATTTGGAAATACAGGTATCATAGATAGTATTTCAAAGATCAAAAATAGGAGCTGTCACAAAAACCTGATAATGTTCCACATCGGAATTTCTTCTTTTTGAAGAATTTACTTCATTTCTGTGATTCTCTTATAACGACGTGTTTGAAATTCCTAAAGATATTTTCTGTAATACCAAGGGCCCGGGTCATAAGAAAATGAGAGGGCCCGGTTTGCGACAGCAACTTGGCATCCCTGCCTGTCTCAAATCTTCGCTGGTTCTAATCTAATACTGTGCAGAAACACAACAACCAAGAGAGGTCATTTTTCAATATTTTACTTATCTTAAATTCTTATACGTCTCAATACCATACTGTCTCAATCCAACTAACTCAACAAAACCCGTTTACTAGCAACAACACTGCCAGACACTTATTCACTTGAACTATTGCCCTCTTTTATAGATGTATTGTAGCTGCAAATCTGGAAAACTTATTGAAATCCATAAAATGCTCCATAAAAGAGCACTGAGAGTGGCTTACAATGATTTTGAATCAAGTTTTGAAAATATTCTCTCTCAAAAGAATGATGTCAGGATAAATCAAAAGAACCTACAACTACTAGCAATAGAAATATACAAAACAGTAAATAACTTAAATCAATTATTTATAAAAGAGATATTTCAGTTGAATGAACTTGCATACGAAAACGAAATCGAAATCATTCGTTTTTACAAAAAAACCGAACATTGTTACTAATGGGCTAGTTATAATATCCTATAGATGTGATGAATTGTGGAATTCTATACCGTTATCTATGACCATGATAACAAACCAAAACTCAGATTTTTGGATAGTTGGAGGCAGAAGCGGACTGGCCCGGTGCGCCCTCTGCCCTAAGTTATTTTTTCAAAAACTTTAAAACTTTCGAAAGGCAACTAATCTTTGCACAGAACTAAAATTGATTATAATCATCAATATACCTCCTGTCAAATGTACGTTTGCAAAAAAGTTTAGCTTCACCTTTAAGTTGAGCAACATTAATATTAATTGCAAACTTTCCCAATTTTTGTCATTGGAAATTCTTTGAAGACAAAGTTTTAATCAGCAAATTCTGCAAGATTTTCTGAAAACTTTGAAAAAGAAAAATTTTGTTTTGATAAAAGCTTTGAAAATTGCAAACATTTTAAACATACTTAAAGCTTTTTCGTCTGAAACTCCTCAGAGTGTAAAACGTCAATATAATGGTTTAAAGAACAAGATGGAAAATTCGATCCAAAAATGGGTATTTATTCTCCATCTTTCAGACTCTTATGCTGACGTTTTATACTCCGTAGAGGTTCAGAAGTTTTGCCTTATTCAAAGCCATTTTCAAATTTGGTAGCGCAAAAAAATTGTTTATATTTTGTTAATTGACAGTAGTAGCTGTGGTAGCAGCCAGGAAGCCTACTCTCACTAAAAAACCTGGTTATCTTGTAATTTTTTCAAGCAAGTGCGCAATACATGAATTAATTTGATATCTGTTGATGGAGTAGTAGGGGAATGCACTAGGCAACTAGCAGACTGTTTGCCAACTGACTAATGACTAATAATTTTGTGAAACCAATGACTTACGACTAACCATATTAGTTTTTGTGACTTAGGGCTAAAGCAAATTATTCCTAGTGCCTGATATCCAATACCTGAACATCAAGGTATTGTATCTCAAGATATTGTGTTTCAACTGCGTGTTGTATTTGCTGGAAAATTTGGAAAACCTTTTAAAAGGAAAAATGTTTGATTGAACAATTTGAACGTTTCAGAGCCCCAGTTCTAATTGCTCTGGTTCGGGGGGGCTGGGCCCCCATCATGGCTCCGCCCTTGACCATGAGGGAGGCCCCCTAGACCGCCTGCTGGGCAGTGTTAATGTGCGACCGTCAACTTTTATTCTGTATCCGAGCCTGAGGTGAATGACCGTTCCGCGGAACATGAAGTCGCTGGAATGGTGGCCAGAATTTGTGCATCACTTCAGCAAAATGGGGAACTGAATCCGAAACATTGTCATCGTGCATCATTTGCAGCAATTCACAAAAGTTCGTTGTTTGAATAAGATGTTTATTTTTGTGGTGATTCAACAGTTTCTGTTCCATTTCTAGAAGGTCCGAATCTATTTGATAGAAGGAAGAAACCTTTCTGATGCTTTGTGTCAGAGGGCTGGCATTAACGCATACATCTCCCAAAGCACACAAAATGTCCTGGTCATTTCCACTAAATCGCGTATTGATCTTAGTATTTAAAAATAAAGAATTATAATTAGTTCAGTGTGTTCACACATTGGCTTGGCAACGATTATGTCGACTGTGAACACATCATAATGAGCATTATGATTAATGACACATTAGCAAAATGTTTAAGCTTTACATAATTTCTAAAGACAAACTGTTGGAAAATTATGTTCAGTATCAGGCTTTCAAAAAAACAAATGCAGGAATGATAACATCATACAAATGGATCTGTTTGAATGTTTTCTTGTTTTATTTAAAATCATTATATAAATTAGACACAGGTTTTTTACCTTAATCCTTTATCCTTTACTTCCGTAAGCGTTCACGATTATGATCACTTAATTTTTTCATTCAGATATTCAGATATATTATAGACATAAAAGGTTCAAAATGCATTTTTTCTGTTACCGATTTGCCCGATTTTTGCCCGAATCTAAGAGGGGGGGGGTGGCTGAAGCCGTCCCGTGCGCCTATGGGGAGGGGAGATTTACACAAACGTTTACGGTCATTTTGGCTACTTGTTAAAGCTTGTTAAAATAGTTGTTTAGGGAGAAGGTGATTGTTAAGATGTGAAGGAGATAGAACAACGCATGGGTTGAACTGAAAAGAACGATAACTTTATATTAACTTCAAACGGCCTACACACATAACTGTAATACTGTCAACTGTAATCTGAAACTCTATATAAACATGGGTCACATAACGTAATGCTCCTGCGCATTAGGTTACTACAGTGATTTTTGCAAATATTGCCGATTTTTGATTCCGTAATATGTGCATATTCCTTGTGTTGTCTCTCTTGGATAACAGCCCGTTCTCTTTGGGCTATCAACTATCCCATGATAGTGAAAACTGCTCTAGGTATGATACAAAGGATAATACATTCTGAACATGTTGTCCGTGGCAAGCTATTTCATTTTGCAATTCAACTAACAACTCATAGGTATCTTGCTTTATGTACGTTAAAACCTGGAGTTTTGAACCAGAAAGAAATTATGACTAACTGAAGCCAAAACTCTTGACGAGACCACTTTTTAAAAAACTTTATACATAACTTTTTGAAGGTTGAGGATTGATGTCCTCATGTAAGAACCTTCTTTAAAACTCGATGGAAAGTTAAACCGGCTGTTTTTAATTTACAACTAGCTATTAAAGTTTTCCAATCCTTCTTCAAATTTTTGTCCCGTAATAGAGACTGTGCCTTTTCTTAAGAAATTCTTTATCCTTTTACCATATCTACGCACAGTCTCTCATACAGAAGGAGCCTATCAATCTGCAAAATCATCAATTTGCTCAAAACGGAAGGCAGTAGGATCTCTTACAAATTTAAAATCCATTTGTCCAAGATTGTTATCAGATATCTTTTGGACAAGTCTACGGTTTTAAGCACATGTTCAATACCTGGTCATAATTCCGCACGCTGATGTACTGGAATCATATCTTTTGTAAATGATTTGTAACTGTAGCGTGGAGGCAGGAGCAGTCATTTGGCTAGCAGGTGCTGAGGCACCCCTTTACATTTTTCAAAGATATGCTCCAAAACTTTAAAAAATTTATACACTAGGGTATCAAAAGTATTGCACCACCCTGCTCAAAATGGCGGCACTTTTTGTCGACTTTTTGACAATGCAAAACATTTGAATGCATTAATTGGGTGAAATAAGCGCATTTTAGAGCAAACTTTGGCGGGAAAAATTTCCAAATCTTGCTGACGCCATAGAAAACTTAGTTAGAAATGTATAGATAACGCAAAAACATTATTATCTGTAGAAATGTAGCCCATGCCTGAGGAAACAAAATTGTCAAATGAGAGGCGAGTCGCTATAAAACATTTACGAGGAAGTGGTCTTTAATTTAAAAAAAAATGTTGACCAAGTTAGATGCAGCTACACAACAGCTGCGGTAAATCAAAAAAGATTTCTCGAGAATGTTACAGTAGTAAAGAAACCGAGAAATTGGCGACCAAAATAAATTTGATGTTAGAGGGGAAAGAATTTGTCTATTTTATTTCACTGCGTACAGCACCAAGGGGCAGTAAAAGGCATGAAACTCAACACTGCGCAAGGTTTTGCAGCTCAAAATCCGTCCACAGAAATATAATGAGTGTTTTGCACGAATACAAAATAAAAGTTTACCTGAGTAAACGGAAACCATTTTTACAAATATTTATTTCCATACAAAAGAAATTAAAGTTTTGGCATAGCCAGAATCAAGTCCAATCTTTAACATCGCTAAAAACATTTGACTTCAAATGAAAAATGATACAAAACGTGATCCAAATGGCCGTCCAAAAGCCAGAGAATCATTATTTGTAAGAATTTTCCAGGCCTATTGCAAAATTCCACAAGAATACGTTGACCAAATATATGGATCCATTTCAAGGAGGCTTTTTGCGGTTTCAGAAGTTTGTTGCTACCCGTCAAAATATTGAAAAATGCTCTAAATAGATTGAAGTTTTGATTGGTGGTTGTTTTGCTCTCGACCAATTGCCATTGGCCCTCTAAAAAAAGAACTAATTTGCATAATAATAGCTTTCGATCATTCATGCGCCATTTCCCCTCCTTCGAGGTGGTGCAATACTTTTGATACCCTAGTGTACATTAACGTTTGATGAGAATAAAGTCATATATTTCGTCAAATTTCTAATGTTTTTGAGATCTAGTTTATTCGAAAATAGGGCAGAAAAGTTGTTTTCTTTGTAAAATATTGGAAGGTAGTGTCTCCCTAGCTGAAAAATGGGCTTTGGGTTTTAGTCCAACCTACAAAATCTATCATTAGATACCAACAAATTTGTAGACGTTTCAAATACTATCAATTTGACTGAGAATCTTCCTCATGCCAATTCCAATTTTGGATAAAAAAACTTTGATTTTCGTTATGGGGCACGTTTCGACATTCTAAATAGGGTGTTTTCAAAAAAATTTCCTGAGGCAAGCCCCTGAGCTCCCTTTTCGTTTCCCACCTAGTTCCCTCATTCTGTTGTCCATTGCAAAGGGTTTTAAGGATGAATTATGACAATGTTTGCAACAAACTGATTTTCAGCTAAGGCAAAGTTTTCCTTGCCCGTTTTACAAGCCCCAAAGTTAAGCAACTTTAGCACCTATTGACGCCCTTTTGCTTGTTTTCTCGGAGGGTCGAATGGTAGCCAGTTCGCCACTGATCCCGCCTATTCCGTTAGAGCTCATTACTGTCAAACCTTTGATTATACATGTTTTCAACTAAAAAAGACATTTATCGGGAAAATATAATCATTTCCCACCCTAGAATTAAACTCTTGCATGGCCTGTAATGTAAAAATAAATTCATCAGAAAATTTCCTTATTAGATATGGTTTCCTAAGAGCAAACAATTTTATCGAAAAGAAATAGTAGCATTGACAGATTGGCAAAATAATTGAAGGTGTCCGACATTACCCATGACTCAGGGCATTTTTTAACATTGTAACTACTGGGCCACTGGCCCAGTGGGCCCCTCTTCCGGCCCAGTAAAAAAGCAAAATTTAGGGCTTTCGGCCCACTAGTTTGGGCCCTTTTCACAAATGTTTTTTTCAAAATGTAAAAAGTAAAAAATTAGTCTTTCACATTGTGCCACTTGTTGAGCACAGAAGGAAAGGCCCTTTGCATATCTATCCTCTTTCTGGGTTTTTTGTCGAGGCTCTATGTTGCTATGGTTGCTAGTTTATGTTTGGTGTTGTCATGGTCATTTTAGACTGTGTTCTAAAATCGAAATAGAAAGATCAAAAGTTTGTCAGCTAGAAATCCATGTTAGAAATGAAAAGAAAAGCAACAAAGAGTGGTCACGAGAAACGTTTGGAAAAAAAGAAGAATGAATTGGAAGAGGCTGCCACTGCAAGTGGCCAAACATCGCTACTCTCCTCGTTTGGATTTACCAAATCAAACACCAGCAGTCGGCCTAAGACTGCCAGTCCTATTGATGGCGAATCAACAAGCGATAAAAACTCATCAACTGCAGTACCCGTTGCTGAGGTGAGTACAGCTTCTGACTGTTTCATCGATTCAATGAAAGATGATAAAAACGTCAACGAATATTTTCTTAATACTCAGGAAAATTATGTCATTGACGATGTCGATAGTGATGATACTCATGCAGACATAGGCCATGGCCTTGGCCTTGCTGACGCCGAAACTTCGAAACCAGACAGTGCCTCGTCAAAAATCGATTCCACAGATGATCGTTGGTACAAAGGCAAAAAATTAGACTTGAATTGGCTGCTTTTAGCTGAATCTTGCCTGGAATTAAGTAGGGAAGAACAGAAAGGACAAAAAAAACGACGACGTCCCGTTGTCACTTGCTTACTTTGCAGCAAGTATGAACCTGAAGTGAAAAGGTATGCCACTAATGGACGAATACCAGTTGCCAGTGGAGTCCGGGTTGATGGGAAAGACAGACTGTGTTTACTTGTTGGTCATTTGCTTTCCTCTGCTCACAATGAAGCATTAAGATTGAAGAAACTTGAAGAAGCGTGGAGTCTCTCGTCAGACAGTCATCCTTGGGTCAAAGTTATGAAACAATGCAAAATACAAACATTAGAGTTTCTTTTACGAATGGCTGTTGATGTTTAGAATGATTGTAGAACGGAAACACTCAGTGCAAGAAGTTGGCCATCAAGGTCTTTGGCAACTGAACATAGCAATGCTTTACTCCATAATTTTGAGACAGAAGGATGGCACACAGATTTTGTTCCTTTTAGTCAACCAAGCTCTGTATACCATTATAGGGATCCAGTAACCTATGCAGCAATGAGAGACATAGTTGCTAAGCAAGAGATGAAAAAAACTGCTGATGTATTAAAAGATTGTCTGTGCTTTTCTGTTCAAATTGATGGAAGTGCTGACAAGCAGCAGGTTGATTCTAAATTTATAACAGCAAGGTTAGTCCCAACGAATGAAGTGAGTGTGAAGACCGTTTTTCTTGGAATCGCCAGCAGTGATTTAGGAGGAGCTGAAGGACTTCTTGATTCATTTATTTCGTGCTTGAAAAGTGTTGGTGTGGAGACAGAGAAGCTTGTTGGAGTCACCACTGATGGAGAAAAAGCAAACACAGGCAAAAACGCAGGATTATGGACATTGCTCAAACAACATATTGGCAGGGATATCTTGACAGCGTGGTGTGTTTGTCATCGTTCAGATTTGGCCCTTGAATCTGTTCAATCTGAGGTCCCTGAACTCCATCTCTGGATGGCTGATGTTCTTGCTCTTTCGACATTCTTCCACTCATCCCCACGTCGCACAAAGTTGCTGCACAAAGAAAATGATCAGGCTCTTGCTTTTCCAAAGCATTTTGAGGTCAGGTTTGCAGAGCACACTTTGAATTTGCTGAAAGCAATTTTGAATAACCTGGAAGCAGCAAGAAGGCTTTGGACAAAAATGACAGATGGAACCATAAATTCGGACAGAAAAGAAAGCTCATCTGCAAAAGGATTTCTTATGAAATGGGGCAATGGCACACAGCAAGTGTGGTTGACCACTGTTATGCATGATCTGTGCAAAATTTTCAAGAACTTACAGAAAATTTTTCAAAAATCTGACCTCATCCTACTGGATGTATTAACAGCCAGGGATGCAGCTATTGTCAACCTGAACGTCATGAAGGAGATGCCAGTGCCTGGTGGGCAGGAAGAGAAATACTTGAAGAACTTAAACTCAAGTAAAGAAAGCAGTGGAGAAAGAAATATCAGAAAAACCAGCCAGGCTCATAGGTTTGTCACATCACTACGCAGAGAAGATGGTCCAATCAGAGTGGAAATTGTTCAATCAGCAATAAACTTTCTAGACCAGCGCATGAACATTGAGCAAGATGAAACAATCAACAATTTAAAAAAGATATTGGATGCAGGTTCACCAGCGCAGATGATAAATGCCAGCAGAGATCTTGTGAGCCAGATATTTGGAGAGGACAAGGTTGAAGAGTTTGTCTCTGATGTCTGCATGTCATGGACAAACCTAAGCGAAGTTCAAGTCTATAGCCAGATAGAAGATTCTGGCACACTCTATGCATTGAAGCTGAGAAAAATGACAGAGGCCAGCATTGGTTTGCTCAGAAAATTCCTTGCTTCCTTCCTCACCTTGACACCACATAGCATGGCAACAGAGAGAGCTGTCTCCCATTATAATAATATCAAAATATCCAGCAGAGCATTACTAAAGCCAGAATCAATTAACAGCTACATGCATGTCTCTCTCAATGGCACAGGGACTGCATATTTTGACCCAAGACCTGCAGTTTTCGAATTTCTCAAGAGCAAAGACAGACGTAACAGAGAGCCAAATTCAGAGATCTATAGAGAGAGGGAATTCATCAAAAAGTTCTTTTCGAGTGACTCTGGTTGTCTGTGACGGGACATTTTCTGGACATTAGAAACTTTTTAGAAACTTTTAAATGTTAAACATATTATTAAAGTTTTATTGAATTGTTATTCTTGTTATACTCATTTTCGTAGCTTTATTCTTTTTATACTCATTTTCATTTTTTTGAGTCAAGGGGTCAAGGGCTCTGGTCGCGAAAAAGTGGGCCCTCTTGAGGATTTGGCCCACTAGTCAAATTTCCTTAAAAAATGCCCTGCCATGACTACACTATGCCATCACTGTGTGTGTGAATCCAACCACAATGAAACGCTACATTGCATCTCGAAAGCTATGTAGTCATTGTATCAAACGTTGTACTGTATTTTCCCTTTTGACCAATGCGCGTGAATGAAAATAACGCCTTGAATTAATTGTAAAGACCGAATGCTGGACATCCTGAACAAAAAGGGTGACAATGAGACAAGTGAGAAAAAAGTACAAGAGCGAGTTGAGTAACGAAAGATGGTGAAGAGGTCCACGGTCGCTCAAACATGAGCCTTTCGTTATGGAAGAAGAGAAAAAGATGAAATAGCGACGTTTTGCGGTTTTCGTATATCGTTGAATCACGTTATATGAAAACCAGCCATAAGTTCTTCAATTTTCAAATTCAATAAAAATACATTCCAGAAATGCATCAAGGTTATACACTGGCATTTAGCTTCTGACGAACAGGTGTTCAGAATATTTTTCCGAACAATTCCATTTCCATGGATACGGGTGAGTGGCATAATGATAAAGCCTGTTCATTCAATTTCGGATTGCAGCAAGACGGGGGTTATGCAAACAGAAATAAAATACAAGTGGAAATTACCCAGTTAGGAAGACAAATTACCAAAACTAGACGGAAACATTACCAAAAAAAAGCAATAAAACGCACAGCACAAAGATTCTCGACCATAAACAAAGTAACTTTTTCTACAAAAACAGAACACAAAGGAAAAATAATAGCCTTGAAAGAACAACTTAGCTCCAAATGAGTGAGAAATTCAAGAAAGCAAATCATTAATGAGGAATTCCCTCAATTTCCAGTTGAAATTTTATCCTGCCGTTGAACGACCACGATTTTTCCTTACATAGGATGCATGGCGTTTCCAATGAAGATCCTTGAGAAAAAGACCTGTCCCCTTAGGAAAAAAGCCTTTCTTGTTCGATCTTTCTACGAATTTTAAGATATAAGCAGATGGTTTAAGTACTTCATTTCATAAATTATCTTAAAAGTATTTCAATTATTGACGTGATAGCAATTACGGGCGGTTATTAAGTCATTTCCTTCAGTATTTTGAATCTGGACCTGCCCGTGCAGAGCTCTGAAAACTAACGGCATTTCCTTTTTCGTGTTGCATATAACATAAACGTCAAGTCAAAATAATTTAACAAAAGGAGTTTTTTGCTTAAAATATGGATATTGATAAGGGCCATATGAAGCTGATGTACAGATGACTAAGGCAAAATCCAGGATTTGGAAAAACTTGTATAAATCGAATATTCAAGACAGTTATCAAGGGGAATTTCTCCAATGCAAATAACGTACGGGGTTTGATGAAACTAAAAGGAATTTTGTGGATTTTTAGAAAAAATAATTAGTTTTCCAACAAATTTGTACAAATTCCAACAAATTCTCACAATTTTTGGGACTTTTTTATCCAGGTAAAATTTTATTAAACCCAGTGCAAGGAAACCAAGCAAAGCCATTCTCGATGAGGTTTTAAACCTCCATGATAAATAAATAACAGCAGAGATTCGGTATCCACTAATCGTGGCTAGGCTGTGTTCTAATATCACCGTTTTCTGCCCTGCACTTGGAAATTTTTCAGCTTTTTCGTGTTCAACCGACTGAAATTTCAACAAAAAGACACCGGAAGCTCGAATTTCCGAGAAATATTTTCACCGCTTTCCGAAAAACAGTTTAACCATATTCATATAAAAATTGCCGCTGGTAAAAACCTCACCAAATATAATACTGCTATTTGTCTGGCAACGCAGATCTCGTGTTAAGACTTTCACCAATTCCATTCTTTCTATTTCGTATTGGTCACAGTTGTTTACCAATACAATATTTCTTTGTAATGTTGCCCCACATATGTAATCGCATCTTTGTTTACCACTTTAGGTACGGATCCGTTCGGATCCGATCCCGTGTAAACAGGCCCTAAGGGTACGGAGAGTCTTTGCGTTTACACGGGACCTGACGGACCCGATCCGGTTTGGATCTGCTATCCGTGCCCGTTTGGAATCGCTTTTGAAGATAGTTCCATTTGGATCCGAACCCAAAGAGGCCTCGTGTTAACGATTGGGATCCAAACAGGTACGGATCCAAAATAAGACGGAAGATGTCTATTTCGAGGTACTTCGTATATGTTGTGCACCAAATCGAACGAACCATTGTAGGCTATAATTTAAATATTTGGCAAACTTCGCTGTTAATAATCTTCCGGATAACTTCGCTGTTAATTATCGAGGTTTCTTTTGGTTGTAGGTCTTGCGTGTTTTTAGCTGATTGGATGTTAGTAATACTTGTAAAATGCTTGTATCTATAAATACGCTGTTGTTGTATGTCTGCTTTTTCAAAATGAATAAAAGGTTGATTAAGGACCAAGGAGCAAAGTTTTTGGTTGGACTGATGAGGAGACGGCTCTACTGCTGAAAGTTGTGCTAGAAAATAAAGTAAACAAAACCCAAGGAGCATCTTTTTGAGAAAAAGTAAAACAAGATATGAAGGCAGATACAATAGCCTTCGATCTCTGTAAAATAAAAAATAATTTCCTCCCTTCTGAGGTTGAATAATTGCCGCTAAAATTTCGTTTTTGGAAGGAGCACGCAAATTTTGGTCCCGTGTAAAAGCAAATATTTTCATATCCGATCCCGTGTAAACACCCTCTCCAAAATGAGTTCGGATCCAAATGGATCCAATACCTTTTGGATCCGACTCCGTGTATTTGACCGTTATCGATATTATTGCGTTACCATAAGAAACCGCTTTGGCAACTGTTAGAAAATATGAAGGCTCTGCGGAGGACACGTTGAAAATGATGAATATTGTTTAGTTTATTTCCGCATTCATTGATAGGATTTTGATTGTTGGATTGCTTGAATGTAGCTTGTTTTCTTTTTTCGATTGGAACACGAACGCGTGTACTGAATTAAAATTGAAAATGTTTAGAGATTATATGGATATCGGTTTGTAATCGTTCATAACGGATTCAGTGTTTCCTAATATGACTGATTGAGAGAACCTTGGAATCATAACCAGTTTGTTTTCCTCTTGTTATTCTTGAACAGAATTTATCGCACGGGTAAATTGCTCGGTTTAACTATTCCGGTGTACTATGCGTTTCTGCATGGTCATGCGTTTCTGCATGGGCCGAGACGCATATGCGTTTCAAGTGTTACAGTGTAATGACGGACATGCAGGGCCTAGCTGTGAATAGCGTGAAGAGCATATGCGTTAGACAGGACACAAATGTGTTTCAACGGATGTGCGTTTCCTAACAACTTTTAAGAAAGGTTTCTGAAATGATCCATCGCCACAAAACCTCAATAACAAGTTTTGACTTGTAAGTTAGAAAACAGCAACTAGCTAACATAAAGCTAAGAATATGTGATAATATCATGCGTTATACAAATAAAATTGTGCAGATTTACACAAAGAGCTTCCTCCAAAATGATTCCCATAATTCAAAGCCAACGATATAAAATTAGTTGCTGATATACGACTATTATTTTGGCTAAAAACCAGATAAACTTATTACACAGGTCAAGGAATCAAATTCTGGGCAATTTTTGAATAAATCACAGATGGAATAGAATTCCTACCATTCTGATAAAAAAGATTTACCCATCAGCAACCACAGGATTTAGAGAAATGTATACATGTAAGTTGGCAATTTGGGGAGATACATAGAGGTACAAGCAGATACAGATATACTCATTTTTTTGTAAGAAACTGGCTATAAGAAACGAGCACTGGACAGTCAGAAAAAATTGTGTAAAATCTAAGAACATTATTGCCCTGATGGCCTAGAAATCAAGATACAAGGGATAAAAATATACTTCCCATATCTAAATACAGCGTCAGAACGGAAGCGAATCTTTTGACGTGAGAAAGAAGGTCACGAACATTTCATAACATCATTCATGACATCATAACTAAGAAACTCTTAAGAAACAGTGAGTATTGAAATTTCCAGAACATTGAGAAACTGGAGTACTCAACATCGACCTTTGTTACTTATTGGAAAAAATGAGTGTACAGAGAGATATGTGAAGATGCACTTTTAAGAATTTAGGCTTTGACAATTTAAGGATGCTTACTGCTCAGCTCAAGAGGCTTGAGAAAGCTTTTGTAGCTCGTCGATACTTCATCGTAATTGAGGTTGATTCAAGACAGGCAGTGCTTGGAAAAGACTGCGCTGGGCCTTGCTGTCAGGGGCGTAACTTGGCCAATAGTTTTGGGGGGGTGAAAAGGGTTTCTGCCCTGCAAAACTGAGTGGTGCCCTGCAGACCTCGTAGCAACGGTTTGTCTATAAGTTACTAGTGAAAGCTTTACCAGTGTACACTGGTCTTTACCAAGGACAAACTTCTAAGCAAAAAAAACAAACTTGAAACTTCATTGCCTATGAAATTTCTATTTCTCTACGTGAGCGTAAATTGTTTTTTTATATTCACTTCATTTAATGTTGGTTTGCAAAATTAAGCTAATAAACAGCTAATTGGGGGGGATGGGGGGGGAGGTGGGTAATGATGTAGACAGCGGAACGAAATTTAACCCAGTGGGGCTAAGAGTCGAGTTTAGTGAGGTAGGAGGACCCACCTGTTGGGTCCGACGTGAAGAAATTTTTGAAATTATACCTTGTAAAAAGGGCTAAAAAGCATCTTTCAGACAAAAATTTAGCAAAATACTATTGTGCTAAAAGAATTGATTGTTTATTGAAAATATGATTGTTAATTGGGAAAAAACGGGAGGGGGATGTCATGCTAAAACTCTAGTGCTAGACGTTGGGGAAGGAAAGAAACGGCAACCTTTCGTTTCAGATTACACGTAGTTGTGAATGACAGAGGAAGATGTTGTTTTGATTGGGAGAATTTTTTTTCCTGAACAGAAATGTGCAGTTTCTTGTATCAAGAAGGCCAAAATTAAAAATGATACAGAAAGTGATTTACTGACTTAATGCAAATAAAAGAAAAATAATAAAAATATACGTGAAAAAGTTAGCAATTAGATGAAACAAAATTGGTATCTTAACGATTTATTATGTTTTTTATGCACTGTTAAAAGGTAATAGAAAAAATGATAAAAAATTCCTATCTTGACCAAAGTGAGGGACTTCAGCCCCTTATTCCCCCCCCCCCCAGTGACGCCGTGCTTGTCATGAAAATAATTTACAACTTAAATTAATTTGCATGACTCAACCTTGCCCTCATAAACATATGCATCAATCATTGCATCCATTGGCTATGACTTTCGGCAAGAAATTCTTTCGCTTTGCAAATAACGAGCTTTTCCTTACATACCTGTTCCGTTCTCTAAAATGCAATGTCAGGAAGGGAGGTTCATAACAAATACGATATTTCCATTTCAAAATTCCTAAACGGCTCTTTACGAACTTCAGAGGTGGCATTTCTGCGTGGCAATAAAGCTCTTCTTGGTGCCCTGCGAAATCTTCGATTGCCCTGCGAAATCGACTATTTTTTGGATTGGGGGGGTGTCACACCCCCCCACACCCCCCCCGGTAGTTTCGCCCCTGCTTGCTGTTGTACATTTGGGACAGACAGTACTTGAGAAAGACTGCGCTGGGCCTTGCTGTTGTACATTTGGGACAGACAGTACTTGAGAAAGACTGTGCTGTGCCTCGTAGATAAAGTTAGGTTCGCGGAGAACCGAGGATGTGTATTAGAGATTCAGCTGAAAAGTAAAGTTTAGCCTTGAAAAACTGCATGGAAGATAAAAAAAATATGATTAGCCGCTCGCCAAATGTCGTCATTTCTTGTAATTCTCTTCGCGGACACGGGCATTAAATCTCCCCACAATTTTCCATAATACACAAAGACCCGGCACCGGAAAGAATTCATGCAGATTATCCACATTTTTTAATTGTATGGAAAGCTAGAGTAAATAGATTTATTACAGCAGAATCTCGCAATGTTTACATACTTCTTGCCTTCTTCTATTTTGTTTTACAATAAGGCTTTAATGCCAAGGCTTATTCCTAGGGTTTGTAGCCATGCTTTCTTGGAAAATGGCTTTAGCTAAGGCAGCCTTTCCACTAGCCTGCGTTAAAACATATCCGGAGTAAAAGTTATCCGTTTTTAATGTGAGTCAATGGAAACGGAATTTTTCTTCGACCCGTTTTTAATCCGTTTTTATCGTTCCCACGAAGCCGGGTTAAAATGTATCCAGGGTGAAAAGTTGTAAGAGTAATCAGTATTTGCATCAATAATCCTTCAATTGCTATCGTTGTAGGTTAATGGAAGCAACATCGATATAGAGGATTTTGTTTTTTTATTTTTGGCACCATCTCAATTTTTGAACGTTGCTGTTGTTGCAAGTGGGTCAAAAGTTATCCGGGTTTCGGCGTTTCCATTAACTCGCAGGTGTGTCAAAAGATACCCGGGTAAAAAATGACCGACTTTGAGATCCGTTTTCAAACTTATCCGTTTTTCAAGTGGGTTGGTGGGAACGCGACGCAAAAACGGATAAATTTTAACCCGGATATGTTTTAGCCCGGGCTAGCGGAAAGGCTGCCTAAAATACGACAATGTACCTTTGACATATACTTAAAGTATTTGGGAGTACAAAATTTGAAAATTGTTACTAAAAAAGCAAACATTTTACACTTGACAGTCAGCTTTTAACCTTAGGTAAATCATGTCGAAAAAATGCTTGCTTTTTTCAGAGCGATTAAAAAGTATTCTATAGATCACGAAAATACAGTAAATTACAGGCATTTTTCACATTACGTCATGATTATTTACAGCCGTCGACAATCAGCCCCTTGACATTAAAACCATTTTATACTTAAGGGAGCAACGAAAAACATTGTGTTTCGAACGAAGAATAAGGACACGACTGTAGGGGCTTCGCACTTTTCAAAAGCTAAGCTTTAGTACTTTCTTCTACGGTTATTGAATGTAGTTAAACAAAATCGACAGTTGAACCGTTGAAACAAGATTGTCTTATCTGTCTTTGGCTTTTGCCCTTCGTGATAATATATCAGGCCTGAACATTTCAAATGATCGAATAACATTTTCTTAAAATAATGTGAGAGGAAAACATTCGTTATTAAAGATTTGAAATTTCAGCTTCTAGATATTATGGACTGCAAAGGTTTCTTTTCCAAGTCACAAGTTTTCTTGCCCCAAAATTCCTCGAGGTCGATCGTTTTCGGGGGTAACTTCAATTCCTGGGCAGCTTTACAAAATTCACACATGCAATGGTGATTCTTGAGTTTATAATTATATCTCCATTTGTGATATTCATTGTAGGCAGTGTCATTCTTATCCAGATAGTCTAGATAACTGGCCAGTTTTTGGAGACTTTCAAACTTTTGTACATCAACAAATGATCCAGGGATTGCAAGTTTTTCATTGTAATAATCCCCATATCCAATAACAACTGGAACCAAGCCAGCTTCCAGACCGTTCAACCAATATTTCTCTGTAATGTAATCCTTGCAAAAACTGTTCTCAAAAGCAAGGAAGAATTTATATTGCTGCATGATTTCTGTGCACTGTTTGCTTTTTCTTGGGCAATTAGGAGTTTGCGGCCGGAAGTGTCTTGAACAACCACCATACACATCCAATTTTGCGTGCTCTCGTAACTTGGTTACAAACTTAATTCTGTCACTATCGCAATGCGAGTTCATCCATGTGATCAACTTGCCTTTACCTAAAAGAAGAACGATGTCGTGAAACCTGGAAAACTAATAGGCCGCACTACAACTGGCCTAGTACAAGCCAGACTAACATATTCTTCTGGATCGGGTGTGGATCACATAACAATTTTAAATTTAACCGCACAGGTCAGAATGGGGGGAGCGGCTACAGTAAGCGAAAGTAATTCATGAACAATCTCAACAAAAATTGCTACATCATGCTAACAAACAAGGTAATGTACTAAGCAACTATGAAATCGAGAAAAAGGTGAACAAGTACCGAGTTAAAGCACCGGGTTAAAGAAACGCGACGGATGCTTTGGATATGTTTTTGTTTTCCAGCCATTGGAATCGGTTCCAGCCAGTCATAGCCCCATGGAAATAATTTCTATATGGAAAGCAGGCTACTTTCGTGTTAAACATAAAAGGTTGCAAAGTATGTAGATAGTTGTTTATGCAAGAATTTATGAGACGTTGCACAGATTTGAATAATTGTATTCGATAGAGACTGTAAATACAGAACGAAGAAGATCCGATGTACCAAAAACTGTCCACCTTGGCCTAGGAACTTTGTTGATGCTCCCATCATAACAAAATTACCTACCTACACGATGAACAAAGATAAATTAACTATTATGTAAATTAAGTTAAAGGTTGGGCCACTTTTCAAAATCAGCTTTTTACTTAAAGGCAGTCTGTCCCCTTCGTGATTGGCTAATTCTAACTTGAAAGCCTCGCCTGAAAGGAAGGTCTTCCTTTGCCTTTTTAGTATCCGACACTAGTTATTGTGTGTGTACACGACAAAAATTGCCTAATCTTTATATCATCGAAACTGACTTAGACGTTTCCGAATCGAAATTCATAGCAGCTCCTCGCTCGAGGAAATTGCGTTATTGTGGCTCTTCATTCTGATTGTTTTTGTGAATTAAATCAACGATGCATGAATATCGTGGCTATGAAAACAATGGGGGACATACTGCCTTTAATGTACCTCGCTTAAATTTTTCATTTGAACATGAGAAATGAAAAAGCAAAGTTATCTTTATCTCTAAACAACGGAGATTGTTTCTACAAAATTGGTAAACAGTGAATAAGACTTAGCCCGCCTTTGCGTTATAAATCAATCATTTCATTTCTCATAAAAGCTTTCTCCAAATTGTCTCTGAGTAAGTCATCTAGGCTATGAGTAAGTCATCCCTTACCTGCTGCAAAATTTTGGCCGAGCTGTGGCCGTTCGTCTTCATTTTCGAGCGGAAAGTAGAAATGATATGTTACAGTAATGTCGGAATCATGTCTGTAAGTTGCAGTCCAGTTGAATAAGCCGCTGTAGGCTGTTGTATCCCCATAAGAAAATATAGGGCTTTCATGCATGTAGAAAAGCCAAATTTGATGAGGTGGGCGTCGTGTTCTTGAAATTTCTTTAAGATGATTCAGATTAGGGAGATCTCGCCCATAGAAAACTACCATATCGCTGCTTGGAAGCTCGTCTTTACTGTATGTTACATTGCAGTCGTGAACTGGACACATTTTTCCATCAAAGTTTTTGAAATTGTAATTGTATGGAATATACCACCATGGCGTAACACCAAACAGCGGAGTGTAAATCAATATCTTCTTTCTTGGGCGTATTGGATATGACGTTGCAGCAACAGTTTTATTATCGTAATCAGTGTTTGCAGCGAACTGAAGCGAAATCAGTTCGTACGGTTTAACGATGAACTTATACTTCCATGATAAAAGCGAATTGAAAATCAACAACGACAAAGTTGATATTATGAAGAAAAACAAAACGCATTTAAACTTGAGTCTCATTGCTAGCTAATGATCGAAGTAACCCGAACTAACAATGTCTTTGCGCCCAGAAAAGGTGAACGACAACATGTTCAGCAGACCAGGTCGCAGCCGGGGGGACACTGCGGAATTAACCTAGGCAAAGAATTTGTATTTATTATGCAAAAACCTATAGAAGAACCTGTATAAAATGTATTGTTTTGTTGCAAAACAATCTGCACTTTTCGTCTCACACCTGGTTAGTTTCATATTCAACGAGAATCTTGTAAAAATGGCTTTGGCAAAAGAAAACATTTTGAATCATTTTGACAAGCTGGAAAATTTCAAGCGTTTAAGTCTTAGTGCGTCACTTTGCGAACCTTTTTATGAAGGAGGTAATTTCAAAGCTATAATCAAAGGTGAAAGCAGCCTTGCCCCCTCCCTCCCTCACTTTCAAATTCGCGGCGTGGGCCCTGGGTAAATTGATTGTAAAAATGGCTGCAATGCCAGAATTGAAAAGAAACGGTTTTGAGCTATGCGGGCTTTGTCTTTTCTTCCCCCCTAGGTCTGAGTTATGTTTTTGGGTCTGATACCGCAGCCGTTGTTCAAATTCGGCTTGAATCGATTACGTGGACAAAAGCATTAAAATGAATCCCGCTTCGACGAGCTAACCTTATAGGGAGAAGACGGGATCCCATCAAACCGAGCTAGCCTGTTCTCAATGTAATCGAAAGTTTGCTGAACACAAAGGATGCTATAGAATAGAGTACCGAAGTGATGACGTCACAAAAAAACTTTTTTAAGAATTTTCCAATTTTGACTATCTATCCTAAAAGAGCATTATGAAATAACGCTAAGTATGCAAAATCAGTTGAATGTGTTAACAAATTGGCTAAGATATAGCCACATAAGCAGAGGCTCTTCCCCCATCAAACCTGGATAAACGTTGAGTGACGTTAAATAATTAGTATTAGGCTTCGAACGAAATTTATGGTCGGGAAGAACAAGGCCATCTTGGCTTAGATCCTAGCCACTTCTTGGCTTACTGAAAGCTTTAACAACATCGTCGTGACTGTTAATAACATTAATTCTATCCGTATTTAGTCGATTATATTTAATTTTTCCATCTATGGTCAAAATTGACTCAATTCTAAGTTCATTCTTACGCGAAATCAAATCATTTAACCCCTGGTGCATACCACTGGCGAGGTCTTCGGAAAGAGAAATACTTTTCGTTTTTTTTTCCTTCAGGACTCGTACTTTAGTTTTGTGCGTTAAACATTTAACTAAAAGCCATTGGCTTACCATCAGACCTTCGTTTTCCAACACGATGAACAATGTCGATTTCCACTTTATCAACGCGTACCCCAATCTCATTCTCTAAGACACCAATCGTTTTTTCTTCCAGACTCTTGTGCTCTTCTTCAGTTAAACACTGAACTCTAAACGAAGATTTTCTGCTGTTTTGCTCCTGGCGTAATTGCTCAAATTGAATGTTTTTTATGCAATTAAACTGCCAGTCCATGGCATTTTTCAATCCATCAATATCGACAGAATTTTCCTCTTCTTTCTTTCGGATACCCAGGGACGTAAATTGGCAGATATTTTTTGGGGAGGGGGGGTGTAGGGCTCAAAATTTTTGACTGACAAAGGTCAGCTCTAATTTTGTACGAGGGCCTAAACTTTAATAGTTTTTTACCAACAAAACCTTACAAATTGTCTCGTAAATAACTATTCAGCTCTATGATAAAGTTTCTAGTTTTCGTAAATTTGGAAGATCGAGCATGAAGACTGTTAGTTTAATTAGTGCATCAAAACATACCTAGTCCAAAAATCAGGTGTTAATTTTTTTTCCTTCTTTGACTTGCCCATTGCTCCACTATCTTATCTAAATTTACGTTGTCCAAAATGTCTTACTCGCAAGTAAGAATCATGAGGTCATTTAGTTTTTCACAGGGGCGGCGCCAAGAAATTCGAAGTGAGGGGGGGGGGCTCCAGTTGATAGAATTATTAGACTAAAGAGCAATCTTTTGAAAAACGCTTCACGAATTTTTATGCCTATTATTTTATGGGGCACTCATTATGCTAGCGGTACGTTTGAAGGGGTCTTAGCGCCGAGGTTGGCGGAGGCCTTAGGGATATTGGAAAGAAGTGGCCAGAAAATTTTTCACGACCACGCTCTTTAGATTAACTTAAAATACATTTCAGAACATTTCTTGCAGGTATTTTCCTGCAATCGTTTAAAACATTTTGTTATTTTCACGGCATGCTCTTATTACATTTGATTAATTAAAGTCTTAAAATTGAATTCATTACTTTATGAGGCCC
Source organism: Rhopilema esculentum (assembly GCF_057945365.1). Classification (NCBI taxonomy): domain Eukaryota; kingdom Metazoa; phylum Cnidaria; class Scyphozoa; order Rhizostomeae; family Rhizostomatidae; genus Rhopilema; species Rhopilema esculentum. Next base: position 14,375,114 of record NC_142825.1, on the reverse strand, counting down.
CATAGACTCCGGCGTATTCCTTGGAAATTAAGTAACTAAAGGATTTGTCGGATTATTCTTTTCTTTGTATCTTTTCATTTACTCATTTTATTTGCTTAAAAATACATTTTTGCAAAAGGGGGGGGGGCTGAAGCCTCCACCTGGCGCTGCCTATGTTTCATCGGTCAATCTCGAACGGAGAAAGTTCTTGATAAATCATGGGAAATGTACTGCGCTTCTTTGAGCATCACTTAAAAAATTCTATTTCGTATTCCGTTTTTAGAAGCAATTTGATGAAATCATTATCACACTATCCTCATTACGACGAATGTAGTTGAAAATACTTGCATTTTCATACAAAATTTCGTTTTTTCTGTATTGCGTCACCTCTCTTTCTTTTTAGGACTGCCTTTTACCATACAACTATTTTCTTTTGAACCTATACCTTTCTTATGCTTCTCTTTGAGCTACAGTTCACAAGGTCGTTTGAGTCAAAACTTCAATTTTCACAAATGATTCAAATTTTCTCCCTTTAACCTAGCTTTCTACCAACCGCTTTAAATTTTCCGACTGTCCTCAAATTTTCCGACTGGATAAAAGATTGGGGGGGGTGTCACACCCCCCCTCCACATCGCCCAGTATTTACGTGCCTGCGGATACCTGCTACTTCGTCCCGAAGATTAACAAAGTCGTTCTCGATACTGTCAAGCCTTTTTTCACTGTATTTATTTCAGTAAAGATTTCTTTCATGAAACTTGGGTTGAGATTATGTAAAGTTTTATATATTTCTGTAAGAAGCAATTGCAGATTTTTATCATGGATAGACGTCGAGTTGTCTTTTTCAAGAAGAGATTGAAGGCTTGATTCATAGTCACCAAAGGCAAGACGCAAATACTTTTCATGATTTCTATTTATTCTCTTGTTCATCTGTCGATCACAAAACATCCAAATTAAAGGGCAGTAGCTAAATTGTGATAAAATGAAGACGTGCATGGTATGTTTTACTTTTCTATCATCCATGCAGTTGGAGATTCGGGATAAAGCATGTAGCTTTTGGCTGGCCTTTTTGCATATCGGTTGTACGTGTCCTTTGAACGACAAATTATTATCAATTATCAATACTTATTCCAAGAAGTTTTTGTTCTTTACTTGGTTTATCTATTATCGTTTTATCTATTTTCAGAGATGTGTCATTGCTGCCTTTACCAAAATTTATAAGGTGGCATTTGTCCCCATTCATATAATTATTTTGAAACCATTCTTTCAAAATAACTACGTCTTGTTCTAGTATTTTAATAGCCTGATTAATGTCTTGGTGGTTGACATATAGCGTTGTGTCATCAGCACAATTGCATATTTGGCTATTTGATATAAACATAAACATGTCATTTGTGTATTTGAACAAGAGATGTCCCAAAACTGATCCTTGTGGCACACCTACACTCGTGGTTTTCCATTCACTGAAAGAGGGGTTTATTTTGACTCTTTGTTTTCTCTGGCTAAGGTACGATAATGTGAAATTCAAGGCGCTTCTACTAAAACCATAAACATTGGTTTAGCAATCATTAGGTCATGATTCAGACAGTCAAATGCTTTTGACAGATCCATCAATAGTGCACTGGCTGTTTTTTTAGTATCTAGAACTTTTTTGCAATTTTCTATGAATTTGAGTAATGTATGTTGGGCGCTATAATTCCTTCTGAAACCACATAGCAGTGGTGATAGAAAACAATGAGCGAAGGAAGTAATTTGTGATTCCATGATTCTCTCATATATTTTTGATGCGGACGGTAAGGTAGCAATTGGTCTATAATTTTTCTTACTGAATTTACCATCTTTTTTATGCATATATCATCTAATTTGAGTTCTTTTTGAAATGTCATATTAGATAGGTCCTCCTTAAACGCTCTTTGTAAAATTTCAGAGAAAATGTCTGAATATTCTTTAAATATCCTAGCAGGTATACTTTCTATTGGTGAGGCCTTTCTGGTATTAAGTTTGTTTATCTGATCCCAAATTTCCCCACTGCTTACTTCCCTGAATTCAAAGGGCTGTGGGTCAGGGTACATTTCTCTTATTTTTATGATACTTGGGTGGTCTTTATATTTCTCAATGACTTTATCAATTGGGTCATTTATACCTTCTGTAACTGACAAGTGAGCTATATCTTGTTGAATTCCTAGACCTTGTGTTATGTTTATAAAGTAGTTGTTAAATGATTCTACAATCTTGCGGTTATCACTAATTAATTCTCCATTTTCTTCCAATATAATGGAGGGTGTTGTTATTATCTTTTCTGCAAAGACCGGTTTGATCACTCTCCAGAATTTGCGATTATCTGTAAGATTACTTAAGTCTAGGTTTCTAAAATAACTGCTTTTAGCATTACGTAATAACTTTACACATTTGTTTTTTTGCCGTTTATATGCTTTATGATTTTCCTCATTTTTGTTATTAGTATATCTATTTTTTAATTTGCTACGATGCATTTTTGCCTTACGTAATTCTTTCGTCATAAATGGCCTGTTGTTTGCACGAACATACTTTCTCTTAATGGGGGCATGTTTATTAAGAAGAGTTTTGACTAAGATATCAACACTTCCGTAGTCTCTAAAGTTTAGTATTCGATGACTCAAAATTTCAGATCTAAAGCTCGGAATATCGAATTTTTTGCAGTCTCTATATGTAAGTATTTTGGGACCTCTCTTGGTGAAATCTTTGAGTATGCTCAGTATCATTACGTGGAAGTCAGACAACCCTGTTTCAACATTAGTCGTGTTTTGAAAGTGACTTACTGACAGTTTGTCAGTATCAATCTATACATCGTGGGTTGTCTGACTTATGACAGGTTGGATTCTTGATCAAGTTAACTAATTTATAAGTGTCCATGAAAGCCTTAATTGCGCTGTCACCCACTTCGCAATTGAAATCGCCCATAACGATAAGATCTTCAAATTTGTTGCTGAAGAAATCGATTCCTTTTTCGATCTCTTCAAAGAAATAGCTTTAGCATTGGGAGGGTGGGCGATATATGCTAAGTAGTAGCCATTTTTTTGTTCTAAGTTTTATTTCGGTGGTGCATATTTCATGTCATTAGGAAATTTGTAATTTGTTAGCTCTTAACAAGGATCCCTTCTCTTGCATAGGTAAGAAGGCCTCCACCATTTTTTTTCTATCCTTTCTGAAAGGTTCTCAAAAGCCTTCGATCATGAATTGACTTGTTGTAAAAGTTTTATCTATTTTAGTTCCGGCGATTGTAAGAATGTCGACATATTTTGAAACCATTAATTTTAATGGTTCAATTTTATTCCTGATTGAGTTAATGTTTAGGTATGCAATTACGAGATCCTTTTTATTTTTAATCCTGATATTCTTAAGAATGTCAACTGTATTTAATTCGCAGGAATCAGTTTCTAGAATTTTTTCATCTATGGTTTCATGGACGTATGATTCGGGGTTTTTATTTACTGTATTTATATTGCTGTTATTCAAATTTTTTAAGCTATTATTATTAGGTAGATCAAAACTTTTTCATATTTCTATCGAGTCGTCCTTGTTTAATCAAAATAAATACGACCAGCCACTTGATAACTTATCAAGAACAATTTGTATGATCTGGTCTGGTTCTTATTGTATCAAACTTACTTTGTAAAGCTAGTTCAAGGCTTAACCAGGGCCAAAAAGGAAAGCAGTTAATTTCGAACGCACTCGTGTTTGCGAATATAGAACAAACCTTCAAGATCCATACTGGTCAACACAAGCATTTACTATTGGTTACAGTACCAAAAGTAAGATAAATTGCCTTTAAGCTTTGGTTAGACATATGATGGAAAGAATGATCTGGCCTACAGGTGGTATTAGTGTGGTTTAAAAGAACAAAATTTCTTTATAGATTCTAATTTTGAACATAAATTTGATAATTGCAATTGCAATGAGAAATTGCACTGAGAGGATATACAGAGAAAAAAAATTCTTAACGGCTTGATGAGAAAAATATTCGATCGTCAACGTTAAAAAAGCTTTGAATATCTGCAGAAAAATACTGGAGTCAGCCAACTAATTCCCAAAATCTTTTTCACACAAATTATTTTCATCTTTTACAGGGCCCCACACACACTCCGCTAAAAAACTGCAAGATCTGCAGCGCTCTAGTGATAAAATCAAAGAAAATTCCGTAACCAATGAGGACCAGGGCGTGGGAAATAACGGTGATCAGCTTGAAGCAGACGATGATGAGTGGAACTACAATTTCTTTGGGAGTTCCAGCAAAGGAGAAAGTGATGAAGGATGAATGGATTCCATATCATTTTCTATACGACGAAATTTTAATTTTGAATGACTTTTTAACTAGCTAAAGATTTTTAGGTATACTTTCACGCGTAATTCAATTACCTTTAAAGGAAGATGATGTCATAAAATGATGACGACGTCATGAAAGAACGTTTCAAAGTAAGTATAATAGTAATTCAATACATCTTTCAAAAGCACTGAATGTGTGCAGTTCGAATATGGAACATATTTGACAATGATAGTTGCGAGAAAACAATTAAAAAGGTTCAAAGTGAATTTTCTCCCAGTTGATGACGTCATCACCAAATCTGACTTACGCTTAAGATATTTTTCATTTCATCTCAGATTTGAAATCTGCATAGTTAACTTGGTGCAAAAATGCAAGAAAAATTGAGGTCGAGTCCTTGGCTGATTTTTAAAGATTTTTGGTCATTTTTCGATGACGTCATCAAAAACAGCAACTTCCGGTGATAACTTTTGGTTTTTGGATTTGGAATCTCCATGGTCGATTAGTAAGAATGTGAAATAAAATTCGAGGTTAGGCAGTGTGCTAAGTTTTTCTACAAAATTCTCTGTTTAGTATATTATATCATTTATTCCTAAAAACTTACCAAACGAGAATTCAAGAATTTTGGTAAAAATTGGAAGAATCGAAATAGGACGATAATTGCCATGTTGCAGTTTCGATTTGCCTTTATGTATAGGCGTAAATTTTGCAAATTTGAACTTGTCTGGAAAGACATCTTCAAAAAAAGAGGAGTTGGTTTTCACAGGAAAAGTTTCAGAAATAGTATAGCGACATAACAGTGGCTCTAGAGGAAGTCAACGGCATAACTAGTTTAATAGGCTTAGTACGAGCATCATAAGAATCATTTGGTTTACTTACATCAAGATTAGCTATTATGTCGTTGATTTCCTCTGAAGTCACTGGATCTAAACAAATACTATTGAAATTCGAATTTGTCAAAAAATCGCTAAAATCTTTTGTAGATGGTTTCATTTGTTCTACTAGCTTTTGTGCCACTAAAGTGAAGTACTCGTTAAATGAATTAGCAACAGTTTTGCTGTAAGATGTAAATTTTCCATTAGTGAAAATTGTAAATAATTGTAAATGCAAATTAAGGTTATGGCTGTTGTTATTATTTTGTGTGTTGATTATTCCATTAACTCCAGACCAAAGTTTTTATTGTTTTCTGGAATTTCTCAAAATATAAGGCATAGTAGTCTTTTTTGCTCTTTCTGATAAGATAATTAATAAGGTCTCTACAATACTTATATTTTTTATAGATATTAGCGTTTTTGTTTTAAGGATTTTCTTATAGTATTTATTTTTAGTTGAGATCGATTTTAGGATTCTTTTAGTGATCCAGAATTATAATCTTTGCTTATACATTTTCTTTGTTATTGGTTTTAGGGGAATATGTTTATCAATGGTGTTAAGTAATTCGTCATGAAGTAAATCATATAGTTTGTTTGCCTCCTGAATCGAGTTAATTGTTGTTTCTAGATTCTTTTTTCTCAAGTCGTGTATGTATAGATCAAGAGTGAATTTTCTATAATCGCGAAAGAATCATCTGTTGTATGTTTTTACAGAAAATAAGCAGAAGGAGCAATTCATGCTGCCTTCGACTGGAAATCAGGGAATTTATTCACATAATTCACTATACAAGGGAACATCCAGTCGTAAGGATCATAAGGATCAAACAAGTTTTTTAACTTTTACGATCCTAATGTCATGTCTTTCAAATCACGTGCTAACCATTTCATGATTATGGTTCTTGGTGTTTTCACTTGATCATGAGCGTCATAGAATCTTATGACTCTAATGAAAACGAGGCTTTAAAATTACAATGGCAGTGATATTGGACTTGATTTCAGTTTAGGTCTCACGGATTTGAAAATGCCAACTAAAGATTTGCTCTCTGTATATTTATTTAATTTAACCCCGCCTGGTTTGCTTTATGATTTTTTTGATTCTCCATCGGGTCGGCAAAGATCTCATTCAAATAGCCAGTTGCCAATGCCAAAGGCTTTGAGGCAAGCATTCTGTATGACAAACTCGGTAGTTCGAGAACATTTGTACAAAATAGCGTTTCTTTAGCGATATTGGTTCTACCCTAGTGAGTCTGGTACCCAGGAAAGCAAGCGAGTATGAACATGAAGCAAGTTGATTCTACCATGATCCTATGGTCTGGATAACACCCTTGAAATGCTATTCCTGTTAACCGACACAAATCAATTTCTTAGCATCTCCGCTGTGTTGAAGTTTTTTTTAGGTTCTTCTCATTCAATTCAAACATTTTCCAGCTTTGTCACATACTTTCCATATCTTGCTTCTTCATCTTTCTTCTGCAATTTTTGCTTCGATTTCTTGACACAAAGGTTTGCCTTGCCTATTGTCCTAAATGACTGGAGCGCTAGGCTGCAAAAATCGCAAGCACGACTCCCTTTTCCAGTAGTCTGGAACAAAATGGCTGCCTAGCAAGTTGGAGATAAAACATTTCAATTCGGCAAGCAACTGTCTGACTTGAAACGAATTTATCAGTCTTAGAGGGGAAATAGTAAAAACTTTTCATCTCACTGAATATGCTTCCAAAATCCTTCACAGGTAATTATAAATATTCCTAAACCCTTTTTTGGTGAAATTTTCTCTCCGCAGTTTTATAAAGGATAGGAAGCGTAAAATAAAAAATCATGAATAAGGACAAATTTTGATACCTTGATGTTAAAAGTCGGTTGTCAAATCAGAATTGTGATTATAACAAAATTCAAAATTGAAATATGTACAAGGGATATGAAAGGCCCTTTATTCAAAACTATCGTATATCAAAATAAATATTTTAACAAAAATGATAATAATTCATTGAATGTCTAAATAAAATTTGCTTTAATATACATTTTAAAGTAAGAAATGAAGAAGTTAAAAAGAAAGTTATACAAAACATTTGCATCTTCGATGACAGGCAATATCATTAATCTTAATAAATCCAGGTAACATATGTATCATCTCAAACAAGCTGTCAAATATTATAAAAACAACTGCATATTTCAAATTTTTCCATAATCCATAATTTTGAAGCAAAAAAATTAGTTGTAAAAAGTAAAGCAAAGGTAACAAAAAATAGAAAATACCAAATTTACATTCAGATGGAAATATTTTTCATGATTCAAACCAGGACTTTTTTAAAAGGTGGAAATATTTGAGAAAAGAACATCCATTTGTTTACTTAACAAGCACCTACAATATGTTTAGATGTTCATTTTTGTGCACATAGGTTGGCAATGAGTCTTGAAGTCCAAGGTTGAATACAATAAGCATACAGCTCTGCAAATCTTCTAAATCCACCAGTTATCAAAGGTGAGTTGATCTGAGCGGTTGTCCTATTTGTAATAAAGCTCAAGATTCATTCCATCATTTATTTCATCTGTTTCAGGGGTCAATGAAAATAAAAGTGAACTTTTCAGGTCTAACAGACCCCTGCAATAAAATTCCATGCTGCAAAAGGTTAAAAAAGGACCTGTTACAGACACCCAAATTTTCAAAAATGGGACATTACGCTAACTTTTTACAAAGCCTTTTCTGTGCTCCATATAATCTATACTGTTATTATGTTAAGAATTGTTGCCCTGAGGTTATTCTGATAGAAATCAACTATTGTGAAATATCAACAAGGCGTATCCACACTTCATGTGAAAGGACCACAAGGTGACATTTTTTTGTTCATTGTGAAACTATAGCTTGTTTCCAAATTGTGTAACAAATTTATCTAATTTGAATTACAATATGACAAAAACATTTAGAGATAATGTCAGGCAATATTGAAATTTGGGGAAAATTAGGTATCTTAATTTAGCTATAATTTCAAGCAACATTTGTTATCTTTCACAAATGTAAAATAGTTCCTCATAGTTTCTAATCCAGTTGTTTTCCATTAATATGGTTAAAACAGAAATCTAACACAACCTATTCCAACTGCTCGGTATTACCTAATAAACAGACCTTATCACCTTTAAGATTATAAGAGCTTTTGAATAGAAAAATTCAATGAACTCTTGTGCAATAATTGAGAAGAAAACCACCTTATAAAGTAAGTTTAAGTCATGCACATGTTGGCATTGACCAAACAAATTCTTGATGAAAAGATACAGTCCCTGAGGGTGATATGATCTTTGAAGATAGTGTACCTGGAAAAGGTTTGCAAACATGAAGTCAAATAAAATCCTTCCAGACATAACAATTCCAGGCTTGCAGAATTGAGTTGCAAAATGTTTAAAACAGAACATTGGCAATTAACTTGAAGTTAAAAACTGAGTATTACACATCAATTGCAATAAAACATATATTCAAATTTACCCTCATCTTCCAAGAAAAGCTTCATTTTGTAACAATCCACTAGTTGCAACTGATAAGGAAATCTGTTTAAGGCTTCTGATTTCCATGATAGCCACACTTTTCCTTCCTGGTAATATTAGGCATGCAAATGTTTTGGATTGTTTTATATTGCACTGTGTCATGCTTTGACTAACTATTCTTTATGTCTATGGGTTTTTTTAAATTCTTGTTAATATTGTCTGAAGTAGATGTGGGGAGCATAATCAATCTTTAAGGCCTTTTCCCGTTACTCTGTCTTTGCTAGATCTTTTTACAAGTCATTCCACTTTCATTATTTTTTTAACTGTTCCAATTACTCCAGGCAACTTCATTTTGGTCAAAATAAAAACAAAGGTATTTCCATTACTCCATTTTGATCTGTCATCATATCCTTTATTTGAGCCCTTTTTGAAACTAAGAATGAATGACTCTACTTTCAAATGCCACAGTTTCTTGCTGTTCCCAATAAAACTATCAGTTTTCAAATGACTCTATTTTCAAATGGTTCCACATTAAACAGCATTTTCAAATGAATACAGTCTGGGATCAAATTACTTCTCAAATTCTGGGATCAAATCCTTTCTCAAAACAATACGCAGCCATTGCAACAGAGCCAATAAAACTTGATATATGCTTTTTATTTAAATATCATATTTTGCCATGCATAATGCACACCTTTCTTTTGAATTGTTGTTGTTTGAGGGTGCGTTTTATACAATGGTAACATTGACTCTCCTATCATTTCCTTTCAAGGCAAAGTTTAATTTCATAGACAAAATCATATGATATTTGGAGCACCAGTTTTCCCAATTGAATAACCGGACTTTTATTGAAAATTTAGTAAAAACTTCCAGATTCTCCAGCCGGGATAGAAAAATTATCTGACAAAAGCTTTTTTACTCCAAAATGGAAGGGTTGTACCCTGCATTCTCTTAATTGGAAGGCACACCCCTGTCAGTTGTGGATGGAACAGATGACAAACAAGAATCTTATGGATTTTCAAACCTGTAATCGTTAATGATGATTTTGATTATTTTATGATGGTAAACTTTCTACTTCAAACATTGCAGTTTGAGCGAATTTTCCTCCACAGATTTAGTGTAAATATTTAGTGTCAATAGTCAATAGTATATAATAATATTATATTAAGGTCAATAGTATAATTTGTCAATAGATTTAGTGTCAATAGTTTATTCTTTAACTGAAAGATACATGCTTTACAAAAACTGAGAGCAGGGGGTGTGCTTATACATGGTAAGAAATGGTAAAAACTATTTTCAGAATCCAAAGATGGAATTAAGAATGTGTCTTATGCAAAGATGTGTCATATACATGGCAAAATACAGTACTATCTTTTCAAGAAACTTCTTTTAAAATTCAGTAAAAATTATTTGCTTTATAATAGCCTCATACACTTTGTCAAACAGTGATAGACCCCTTGAAATATATGCCATATTATACTAAAAGTCTATGTTTCATGGATGGCACCCCTCTACTTTTCAGGGAGTGCAATTACTAGTATGATAAAAAATTTTCATATAACCAGGACTGCTCTTTCATATTGGCACTGATGATAAAGAGAAATGGGTGGGTAATGTCTGACTAAATGTTCTTATGTCTTGAAATGTTACTTGAAATGTCTTGAAATGTTACTTGTCTATTCAACCATATCAATGGATGCAACTAAACTAAAATTTCTATACTAAGTAATATATATTTAAGAAAACAACTGAATATGCATGACAAAATCTGTACCATTTCTTGAGAACAATTCTTTCTGGTCTTGTACCAGTCTGTGCTGCAATTAATAATTTCAAATCCCCAACAGTGTCATCTGCACTTTTCAAGTCAAGGCAAATATCATCAAGGCAGTTCAGTTGGTTAAGACGTCAATGATTTTGTATCAGAGAATAATGGTATACAGAGCCTAATACATCGGATAAGGAAAAACAAAAGAAACAGAAAACTAAAAAACACAAGGTGGGGATGCTAAAGAAAGAGAGGAGGACAGGAGAGATAGGGATCAAATTAGAAGTTATTCAAAATCCTAACTTTATAAAAGAAAGGAAAAAGAAGTAGAATTAAATATCAATGAGAAACTGAAAGAAAAATCGAAAGAAAATGATAAGATAATAGAAAGATAAAGCATAAAAAGGGCTTGAATTTGAAAGAAATATTTATTCCTATAACAAGTGGGGACAAGCAAGGCACTTAGTGAAAGATACGGGAAATAATTCAGGAAAACAAATGAACTGTGTATGGATAGAAGGAAACAATAAAAAGGACATAAGACTGTAAGAAAGTAAAGAAGGCAATTAGAATACAAAAAAAGAATGACAGAAGCCAGGTTGGAAAACATGCATGGACTTTTGCATTGCTGGACCAGCTGTGACATGCTACTGGATGGATTCGAGCTGCAAGCAGTGATGCCTATATATATACTTAAATATGATATACATTAAATCATCTATATCTTATTTTAAACTTGAAATATTCATCTTGGAGTAGCTTTATACTAAAAACTTCATGACAGTTGCAAGTTACTTTAATTTGAATATTTAGAAATTTCTTTAGATTTGACTGGAATTTGCTGCTGTAGTGATAACATTCAACAAATCCCATTGAAATGTGTATGGTCAGTGGGGGGAAAAAATGCGCATGGCGATTTTGGGAGTAAAAAATGCGCACCCATTTCTACAGCGCTGTGGAGGAGTAACCAACAGTTTGAGATAAGGCATGATAAACCAAACCTTTGATGATAGTTTCAATGAAAACCAAATCCAAAAATAGTGCTCTTTTGTTTTTCATTACGTATTTGAAAAGCGGAAGCTCCAATTTATGATGATATCAAGTTTTCCATGACAACGGTAAACTTTTCGATTTCTCAGCTCATTGACTGCATTCCAAAGGTATTATCACAGCATTACACTACTTCAGTGTTAAGGTCATTGCCCATAAACAGATGTTGTTACTCCTCCCAAGTGGCATGTCTAGAGGGGCCTGCGCATTTTTTAACCTCAAATTTTCTGTAGTGAGGGGAAAAAATGCCCACCATAAAGTTATATTTTCGTCGGAAAAAGGCTCTGTATCTGTTCTTAAAACATGTGACATATGCAAGAATGAAACCATATTTCACAACCATATGGATTTGGGAAAATTATTTTCTAGAAACCAAGAAGTTTACATAAAAGGACAAGTTATAACTTTCTAAAAAGACTTTGGATCCTTTTCATAAGAGCATTTGCCTTTCTAATAATTCTTTTAAAAACGTATCAAAAGACGCTTTGCATGGAATATACCAAGAAGTTATCTTGTGCAGAGGGGCAGAAGGGAATACCTTATCTCGGGGGGATGTCAAAGTTTTGATTCCGTCAGCTGATCTAACTGTCGTCAGATGACTATGATGTAATATTTAAATTTTACCTTGCTGAAACAGCAATAAGTGAATTACAATAGATGCTATTTATGGGCCATTTTATGTGTTGCGTGTCTCTTGATGGCTATAAAAGCTTTTCCACTGAAGACAAGATCAGTTTATTTTAGAAGACTACAAATTAAGTCGCATTGCATAGATTGAAAGCAAAATGCTGAAGACGTATGTAAAAAAAGCAAAATCTTGGCAAGAGAGACATATGGAGAACGCTTTGCTAGAAGTTTCAAGGGGCGTTTTAAGCATCAGGAAAGCTGCAAAGACAATCTTGATTTAAAAAAATTATTTACAGCAAATATCAACAAATTTATTGAATCAAATCAACATTCTTCCGTAATTGAGAGGTGCGTAGTTTTTTGCCACATGTGCGCATTTTTTCTCCTTTTTGTGGTTAAAAAATGCGCACCAGTTTTTCATTCTTAAAAAATAATCTCTTAAAGAAAGGGTAGCAATTTTTTGTTGCTAAAGGAACTTATCAGGGCTACTTTGTAACTATACATAATTTTTTCCAATATGTGTGAACAATCAGGGGGAAACCGAAAATTTCTCAAAAATGCGCATTTTTTCCCCCCACTGACCATATAGAAAAACTAAATTTCGAAAATGGGGTAATTCGCTGTCTGACGGGCCAAACAGCAAACAGCATAAAACCTTCGGCACAGACAAATTCAACATAAAGATTCTACTTCTATGTCATGTAGACTATGATCTATTTTTTGGGATCCAATCCACTAAATTTTGGCAAATAAATGTGAAGAATTGAAGTTACACTCTTTTTTTATAAGAACCAGTGAATTTCAGTTCAGGCTGACTGTTCTTAATTTTTTCGAAAATCTGAGGCTGGATTGTTCTTAATTTGTTCTTAAATTAAGAGGGTGTAAGCAGTGCTATTGCTAGCTTTTTCGATCTAATGAGGTGTTCAGGCCTTATTTGCCAACAAAGTGAGTGAGACAGCCTTAATTTGCTGACAAATTTGAATATTCACCGAAAAAGCACCCAAACATCGCTAAAAATCCTCGATTTTGAGAAAAAACGTTGTTCAAAATTGCATTTTGCAGAAGCTCAGCCTCAGCTTGTTCTCACTTTGTTCTTAACTTTTGACCAGTTTTGAGGCTCGTGTTCTGATAAAATTGTTCTTATAAAAAAAAGAGTGTAGATAAAAAATTGCCAAGAACAGAGAATGTTTCACAAGTCAGGGAAGTTCGTTCAATTAAAACCACAGAAAAGGATACTTGCACTTCACTCTCACTTTTTTCCCAAGACGATCGTTACATGTAACCTCGATCATTTCTGGTCTTTTTTGTACAATAAAAAGAAGTGCAACCAACGTCTTATGATAAATATGGCGCACGGTGTCTAAACATCAATCTCGAATTGGCTCATAATCTCGTATTCGTGAGAAAAAAGGTGGCTGCAACAACCAGGCCCCAGTAAAGAAAATGATCAGAGGCTACATGCTGAAGGCCAAACTTGTCAGAAATTGTCACTTTTTCAGAATTTTTAGGAAGACTTTCCCTTAACCCTCACAGAAAATTTAAATACCAACTGAAGCTCTTGTATAGAAGTAGGAATGAGTGTTACTTTTTAGCCCCAAATTTTTTGTCCGATAGTAACACTAAACACGTTAAATTCGATAAACGAATCATGGCCCTGCGTGGGATTCGGTGTTGCAACAGACCCTTTTTAGATGTGGGCAGTCTCTCTCCAAATAATCTAGGCCTACGTATCCCCAAAATGGAATTAAAAGTTAACAAAATACTTCAACTTTTGAAGCATAACCATGAAAACACATTGAAAACCTTGAAAACATGATTCTTACGATTTGGAAAAGTCTTACGATTCTTAGGATTTTGCTGTGTTACGGTACGAAGGTCCAACTTGTTTCACGTGCTGGTTCACGTGGGTATCAGCGTGAACATCGTTTTATTAACTTTTATGCTATTTTAACTATTGTTCTGTTCTAATTTGCTGTTATCATGTTCTGTTTTGTTATTGGCTGGTTGTATTTTAGAAAGGGTATAAAAGAGCTTGCCTGTTTTAGAGTAGGAGGCTTTTCACTGTGGGCGTTCCCGCCTTGCCAAAAGAATCGTGGCCGCCGTTTCCCGATGAAAGTCGAAGCGTGTGTCGCTTGAAAGACGTCGCTGTTGTCCTGTTGCCATTCGAAGTGTTTAATTCAGAGACGCCACAAGTCGCCAACACTAAAGCAAGCTAAAGGCCGTGAGTGCTTTGTTATCATTGTTATACTTAGCATTTCTACATTCTTTATATTAAACATAGAGGCGTAGTCTAATAGCTGTCCTGACTATAATAGCAAAATATGCCGAAGGGTTGTATGGCCCAATAAAGGAAAAAGTCACATGACCTTCATGGAATTTTAGAGATGTCTACGAGAATTTTAGGAATTTTAGATTAAACAAATTCAACTTTTTTAATTTCAAATCTGCATAAAAAAAATTTATAAAGAAAATTACACAAGGTGAGCTAAAAAATTGCTCCACCCCCCCTACCCACATAATGGCTACACCCCCTCCCCCGAGAGGTACTCCTATTAAGGCCTGACAGGGGGGGGGGTACAGAATTAAACTTTTAAGTTTCGAATAAAGTTCACTATTTCACTAGGTAAGTAAAGTATCGCACCACTTCGACGAATGAAAAATGGTGTCGGCGTTGTGATATCGCGAAATCCTTTTGGTTTATTTCAGTAGAAAGCAATTTGTAAGCGCTTCTCTTAACTCAGTTCTTGAGTTTTCAGAGCTTCCATGTTTTCGTCTCGAGACCTATAGAAATTTTATGGTTGATATTTTTTTTATTTTTTGGCGTACATAAAAGGCTTCAAAATATCAACAATGTCTTGTAAAAATTTCCTAGAAATAGCTGCCGTCCTTTTTGAATGAGAAAGATTTTAAAAATGTCTTTTCAAATTTGTTGCATAAAATGTCTTTTCACCCGTTTTTGTTGCGAAATTTCGAAGTTTGTCCCAAATTTTTTTAACATAAGTGAACGATAGATGTTTTTCATTTTTATTTTCATTTCAAAATTATTTATGCACGGTAGCCCCGTCAGTCATGACTGATTTAGGGGGCCGTGCCAAAAACTTTACAAATTAAAAAATCTACTAAAATTAATAACGGAAAAAGGAAACTAATTACAATCATAAATAATTTATCTACAACTATTTACAATAAATTTACAACAAACCTTTTATCTTATTCTTAAAAGAAGATAAAAAGGGAGCTTGCTTGGCCTCGCGGCTGAGATCATTCCAGATTTTTGCTCCACGAAATGCGAACGCTTTCTGTTCATTACTAGTTTTCATGAATGGCACTAGCAAGTCAGTTTCGGCATTTCTAATGTTGATAATATTGCGATCAGAACTTCTAACAAATAAATGCGAGAGATAATCAGGCGCGAGACTATTAACAGATTTATATACTCTGTTCTATCTCTAGATTTATATCTAGAGTTGCATTCTCATAACCCTGAGAAGGGCGAATTTTGGAGGTTCACAGTAAATCGCGATGACCGTTAATTTACCATTATTTGAAAAAAATGAAAATGCATGACTCAGTGGGTGGGTCACATGATCAAAAAATACAGTCACGTAATTACGGCATTGCCCTTTGACCAGACCCGGATGATACAATGCACTGCACTGCACTGCACTGCACTGCACTGCACTGCACTGCACTTTACAATACAATACAATACAATACAATACAATACAATACAATACAATACAATACAATACAATACAATACAATACGATACAATACAATACAATACAATACAATACAATACAATACAACCCTATCAAATTCATACGATAGCCGGTGATTCTTCAGTTGGCCCATTTAACGATTTATTGGTCACTGAAATCCAATCGGTAGGTAAAATGGCACCTAAAGTTCATTTCATCTTTGTCTTCATCGGTTAATTGAACCCTTGATGAGCGACAAATTGTGGAGTAGCATTTTCCAGCGACCTGGAATCACTCATATTAGAAAATTTTCTGACCCTTCCGCGGCAACCATGGTGCCACCTCGGGGCTTGAGTTAGTCGAGAAGTTAAGGACGCATACTTATCAATAGTTCAGAAAAAATCTAATTTTTCACAGACATAGTAATAAATCTTTTTGTTTGATTCATAAATAGAATTCTTTGTAGCTACAAAGACAGAGTTTTCTTTCAATTAATTTTTCAATAACTCATGAAATATCTATTTCGGTTTCTGCAAATTAAATGCTGGGACTTGCTGAAGGGGGCCTTGTCTATGCTTTTTCTCCGAGGCACTTAAAATGTTAGTGCGGCCCTGGTCAGCCCCATTGCTTTCGGTTTTTACTTAGTTTCATACCCAGTTACAATTTCGGGTTTCGCATCCTGAACTCTACAAATTGCATGCGTGAAAAAAATCTACTCATTACTCATTACTCTACAATGGTGTTCAAGGTACAATTGCCTTATAACTTAGTTGAAAATAGCATTATTTTGGTTCTAGATGATTTTCACGCGATTGTGCGGTTTTTAGAAAAATGATGCACGGTTTAACGATTTTTGCGAACATCTCAGGCGGTTCTACGGTTTCCAGACCCCCCCCCCTAACACCCCGTGAGACAGGTTTTATTACAAAAAATTTGCTGTAAAGGGAATTTCTTCAAGCGAAATGGAAACATCAAAATTCGAAAGTCTCCCTTCTCCTTCCGCTACAACAATATTGGCCCTTAGGGTATTATCAGCCTTTCCACTAGCCTAGGTTAAAACATATCCGGGTTAAAAGTTATCCGTTTCTGCGTCGCGTTCCCACTAACCCATTTGAAAAACGGATAAGTTTGAAAACGGATCTCAAAGTCGGTCAGTTTTTACCCGGGTATTTTTTGACACACCTGCGAGTTAATGGAAACGCCGAAGCCCGGATAACTTCTGACCCACTTGCAACAACAGCAACGCTTAAAAGTTGAGATGGAGCCAAAAATAAAAAGACAAAATCCTGGATGTCAATGTTGCTTCCATTAACCTACAACGATAGCAATTGAAGGATTATTGATGATGCAAATACTGATTTCTCTTACAACTTTTCACCCTGCATACATTTTAACCCGGCTTAGTGGGACCAGTGAAAAACGGATTAAAAACGGGTCGAAGAAAAAATGCCGTTTCCATTGACTCACTTTAAAAACGGATAAGTTTTAACCCGGATATGTTTTAAGTCGACCAAAGAAATATTAACGTCGTAACCTAATGGCACAAACTGTCTTCTGATTCGACCTGGTAAAAGAAACGCATGCTGCAAACTTTTGTGCAATCATTTTTTTGGCTTTATATACTTTGTTACAGTTTGAAGCTTTAAGTCCCCCTCCCCCAGAAAGTTATCCCTGGCCTTGGGCGTGTAAATCCGCGGAGCCAATTCCTCTAACATCAAGCCAGCATCATGATCCTAAATGGTATCATTGTTCCTAAATTATATTTTGTGGCCTCTAAATTTGAAAACCATCAGACCAAGGCTTTAAAGCTTCTCTGCCTTGACTCGTGTTTTAAAGAAGAACTTTTCACCATTGACTATGTTTTCATTCAGAATGTCTACTCGCAGACGAGGCTTCATAGTGACAAAGACGAGGGGATGCGAGCAATGTTGATCCTTGCTCTTAAATATCTGTATTGTGCATATCTTGTTTTATTCGCAAAGGGTGAAGTTTTGTTTCCCTCGTGTAAACACGCTTTTATTGGCCTTTGGTATTTGTACGCTTTAACTAGCGGGAATCACGACAGGGACCGAAGAAATGGGGATGGGGATGTAGCCTCTCAATGATATCGAGAATGTACCTAAAATCATACAAAAATCGCTTTGCTCTTGGTTTTCAGCGCGTTTATAAAAGGAAAAAGTTTAAGCACCCTCAACCTGAAACATGCTCCACAGTCTTTGGATGGGGAAGCACACATACAATACATAAATGAACTGCTATGAAGAGACAGACCAAACTCAGGGGTGTTGTGGCTAGGCGGGACACCGGGAAATTTCCCGGTGGGCCTCTTTAAAGTGAGTTTGTAATAACCCGGAAAATATTTAATATGGATAAAATCTTTGATGAGTTAACCCCTCACTTACATGTAGACTCAAGTTCACAGTTCAGAATTAGAGGAGGTCAACATATACAAACAGGGCTGCCAAGAGGGAGACAAGTAGCAGGGCCGTCGCTAGAAAATTTTCATGGGGGGTGCAAAACCAGTGGTTTGCCGACAATATGGGCGTGGCTACAGATACGGGCGTGGTTCTCAAGCGATTATAATTATCATTGATAAAATTCGCGAATATTTTTTCTCGAACTGCTATATTTCAGTTTTGCTCAGTGTCATAATTGCAGGGTGGCCATCAAACCAAAAGGTCCCGGCTCAGGGTGTGGCAGATAAACTTTTTTGAGCCACACCAACTAATGCGAGAAAAGGCTAAAATATTCTCTGTTCAAATCAATTATCGACAGTTGTGGCTCTCTATTTAAATCAAGGATTCTATGTATGCAGTTAAACTCTGCACAATAACAGCAAAACAATGGTTCTATTTGTAACTTTAATAACAGTTCAGAATAACAATCCTAGTGTGACAACTTTTTGCAACATTTTCAAGCGAACCTAATATATAAATATATATATATATATATAGTATTCTGAAATTGAGCCAAGAAAATAATCAAAAATTCAACCTGCATGTTCTTTTCCTTTATGTGTCATCTTTTCATTTGTCTAGGTTAGTATCTTGGCTACAATTTGAAATCTAGTGACCTACAAACTTGTTCACACTAAAACATCATTGAGAGAACTTAAAACGATACAGATTCCTTAGTCTGTACCAAACTTTATTATTCTAAACACTTTGTTCATTTAACAATTAGCAAACAGAAAAACTTCATTATAACTTTTAAGCATGCACCTTGCAGAGGGTTTCAGAGAAAAGAAAAACTTAAAGGGCAGCAGGGGAAGGCCTTTAACTGTTGCTTACTACTTTCAAGGAAGAAACTTTCAAGGAAAGAAATATTCACGGAAAGAAACTTTCGAGGGAAGGAACCATTGCGTTTTTTAGCGTTTATGGCCTAAAATCGCGGATGATTGATACGCAAAACTTCTTGAAATACTAAATTTTCGAAAATTTATTTTTGTGAAATATCCAGAAACTTTTGCTGTTGATTCTCTTGAAAACTTTGACGAAGAATTATTCTGTTGGACAAATTTTACATCTTTTTCGTTGCTTTGCTGGTATCATGTGGAATAAAAATAGAAGGAAACATCAATTGAAAAGAAATGTTTTTCACGCAAAGTCCATGATTTTCGCTTAAACGCGAAAGTTTGTTTTTGCAAAGCTCCTATTTCGCTTCTTTCGCAAAGTTGGTTCCAAAAATTTCCCAATTTGAGAAGCTTTCTTCCTGCGCAATTTTCTTCCCTTAAAATAATATGACCCTAGGGAACGTTCGATCATGTGTGGAAGGTCATTATTAGCTAGAAATGTAACAATGGCGACTCTAGACAACTAACTAAAAACAACAGCTCCTTGATCTCTACATACAGTTTAAAATTATTTATCTAGAAAGTAGGACAGATTTGTCTTTGTGCGAAATTTGAAATAGAATTTCTGTATAGTGGATGTTGGTCATAGTGGGGCCCTTTGGCCTGCGCGCAGACTTCATTTTGATGCTTAGTTGTGAAGCCAGCACGCATGTTAGGGGCCTTGGCTGTGACTGTATGTAGTTTCCAGTTTATGAAAATTATCTTCTCTACTCTAACTTTTGCAGAAAGGGCCCGTAATTTTCTTTACTTTACATGTCTGAGGGCCCGGTGGGGATAGCCACTTTGCCACCCGGGCCAGACCGCGCCTGGCCTTTAGCACGAGAGAGTTTCAACGATCATCAATTATTCTCGTTAGGTTTTCACAAATTTCAACTGTGACTGGTGCTATCATCAACAACCGATGATATCTATTTGAAAATGGCAAAACTCTTTCTTTCTTCTGAAAATTTGCCAGTTTCCAAAAATTGACGAATAAACTTCCGTTTTCGAAGATTTGCCGACAAGGTTATGGTCTGGGGGGGTGTCCCACAAGAAAGAAGAGATATCTTTTTTAGATAAAAACACGCTTCAGTTTGGCTTAATATATTGGGGCAAAATCTCTGAAATGACCTATCAGCTGACATTCGAGGCTCTACCTCGAGATTTTGGTTCAAAAAGAATTTAAAACATCACTTGCTAAATGCTATGTGAATGAACAAATTTTTATCATTTAAGCTAGCAATATGGGAAAAGTTTTTTGGCGGTACAGAACTTGAAAACGGCTTTGATAAAAGCAAACATTTTATAATAAATAGGCTAAAAGCTTTTTCGTCTGACTCTCCTCGGAGCATAAAACGTCAGAATAAGGGTCTGAAAGAACACGATGAAAAATATATACCCAGTTGTGGATGGAAATAGGCCAATCAAAAAACGCAAGCACAAGACCGGTATAGTTGTCCAATCAGTGCCGCGTGCCAAAAGAAAAATTACCACTGGAGTCCAATAGAGAAAACGAACTCCTTCTGTCTACACAATGGCGGCTTTTTCGTTTGTGTAGATCGATGAAAAAAACATTGTGCCTTAGTGGTGCGGGGGCAGCACGGAGGCAGCACAGAGGCAGCAGAGTGCCCTTTTCAATAAATTGATTTCCGAGCAATTCTAATTCATATAAATATTTTCAATACTAATAAAATCTAGGTTTCAAGCATCTCTTGATACCTACATGCAAGACAAAGTCAATTTTTTGATGAGAACTGAAAATCGATTTGTAAAGCAATTTAACCACCAAAATATTTTCGTTGATAAAATCTCTTAAACTTTTATGATCATGCTGAACAGATTTCAGATTGCTACCAACGTTATTTCTCAAAAAATTTTCAGAAATACGATGGGTGCACGTGGCGATTTAAACGTAATTATGTGCGTGTTATGAATTCAGTGAACTTTTTTTTCAAGGTCAATGCCAGCATTCACGAAATACTATTATTGCACGAAATATAAAAGGCGCATTCAGAGAAGAATACAGCGATAAAGATCGAAACAACCCCAAGTTGGATCTTTCTGATTTTAACAGGCAAATTGCCAAAAGTAAAAAGCCAGAAAGGAAAACGAAGAGAGTTTGAAGCTATATTATTGCTAAAGAATGATACACAATATTGTTATTTGATTCTAAAACGGCCCATTTTTGCTTTTGACCAATTTTTAATAATTTCCTCCAGATTTATTGCATCAGTGAAATTATTTTCAGTTGCCGATAAAATGAGGTCATTTAGTCTTTCGTCGTTCATTGTTGAGCAAATGCAGCTCTTGCCCAATTTGAGTTTGCGAAAGACACGTTCATCTTTTGCGACTGGCACTGGAGCTGTGAAGAGCAATCGATAGCATCTGTCTACGAATGAGAAGAGCTTTTTGTTATCGTGCACAAATCTTCCAATCTCTTGAGCAGATGAAAATTGCTGGGTCTCGTCTAACGATCGCAGCACATCCGATTCGGAAAACAGAACATCTCTTTCAATGCGCTCAATGGGCGGGAAAAGGCTGCAAAAGGGGTTGGCATTCTCAGCTGTTGGTTCATTCAGGGGCGGTTGGAGAACTTCTGCCAATGGTCTGACTTTTTGAAGACAAGCCTTCAGATTTGCATCATACTAAAAAATCAGGCAGTCTAATACCATACACATTTCACTTCTGTAATATTCCTGAAATCCAATCACTGCTGCTGATTCAGGGTGCCCATCAAAACTTATGGACAGCAATCTCATTCTATGCTTTGCAAGAAAAGTCTGCCAAAGGGTTTATGCCAAATTGTTTTGCATATTCAGTGGCACTATCTATCTCATTGTCCATAGCTTTCGAAATTTACCACAGTAGCTTCAACGAGTTTCAGTGCATCAAAGATGTTGAGAATTGAGATCTTCTTTCTGCAGCAGCATTGTCAAACCTTTGTCTTTTTAGCATTGAGGCGTATAAA
Source organism: Rhopilema esculentum (assembly GCF_057945365.1). Taxonomy (NCBI): domain Eukaryota; kingdom Metazoa; phylum Cnidaria; class Scyphozoa; order Rhizostomeae; family Rhizostomatidae; genus Rhopilema; species Rhopilema esculentum. The sequence continues at coordinate 14,353,047 of NC_142825.1, read as the reverse complement.
CATAACGCAAAATATGAAGTCAAATGTGGCCAAATTATTTTTGATGGCGTTTCCCTTTTTTCTGACTTTCTTTTCACATTCGTTATGATTGATAACTTGATTTATGGCAGGAGCAATGGCACTGAAAATCCGCCATTCAGCTTCGATTGATTCAGATCGATAAACCCAACGTGTTTTTAAAAGATTTCTTAGCTTCAAAGAATTTTCAACTTCTTGAATAGCATCTGTAAATATATCATTTCTTTTGCAACTGGTCTATAGATGCCTCTTCAAGCAACCTGACATTGAAGTTACAAGTTGGCTTTGCGTGGCACTGTGCTCGTTAAAAGTATTTGATCTATGGGCTTGGCAAAGTATGTAGGGAATAGGACGCTCTAATAAATCCTGCAACACCTTTTGTACACCCTTTTTTCTCCCAGACATTGAAGAGGCAAAGTTATAGATATGGAAACATAGGCCATCAGCAACAATTTGATTTGATTCTAGAGAATCCAAAATCGACTTTGCCCCTTTTTTTCATGCTTATCTTTGCATTCCTTGATTTCAATGGTCTTCTCTTTTGCAATGCCATCATATGCAACGTGTCTAGCAGCAACAACAATCTGATCTCTGTTTGAAGTATCAGGGATCGTGTCTGCAGACACTGAAAACATTTTTGCTCCATAAATTTCTTTCTTCACTCTGTCCCGGACATCTTTGGCTAGAAACTGAATTATTTCATTTTATGAAGAAGGGCTTGTATATTTTGTACTGTTTGGCTTCAGGCGTCTGCTGTTGAGTCATTGATCTAGCTCTGGGCAATAACGAGACATCAAATTTATAATTTGGAAAAAGTTTCCATTTTTATCGTTAGCATGGTCGCTAAAAGCAATCGACTGTCTTGCCAAAGTTCTTGCCACATCAAACAAAATTTTCGTCACTGATTTGTTCTTCTCTTCATTGGCAATCTTTTGAATCATTTTTTCTTTCAATGGTTGATTCAGTTGAATATCAACATGGCATTCTCTCAACGAGAACACGCATGGTCAAAAAGGGCTGCCTTGAGGGATTCTGAAGAAAAATGCTGAGCACGTTTTCCCCTTTTACTGGCACCAATACTTTTCATTCTATGCCATGAATTGTCGCTCCTTTTGCGTCCTAGTCCAGTAGGAAACAAGCAGCAGACAAAATGGTATGCCTTTGTCGCTATAAAACGTTGCTTGTTTTTTGGAATATCGGCATTTCTTTGATAGCATTTGAACTTTGGCTGGTATGGTCCAACTGATATTAAAAAAGCCTTTCGGTCTGTATTCGTTAAAAAGTTTTTAAGCCGTTCACTTGGATCATCACCCGTCAACAACCCTTGTGGGGCAACCAATAGCGACCTGTCTTTCTTTTTCCTTTTTGAAGGCAGCTGAGCAATTCTGAAACAATGCTTGCAAAATTGTCTTGCATTTTTCCGCTAATTTCTTTGCACTTGAGAGAAACCCTAGAACCAAGCCACCAAGCAAAACCAAGCATAATATTACAGAATGGAAACGAGGAAGAGTATGCAGCATTATAGCTATAAAGCAGAAACTATGCTACAATCTCGTTTGTCCGAGATCAAATTAATCTTCACTGCGTCACTTCTATCAGCAGTTCCAAGATCATCGGTATCCAGGATCATCGATCATTACTGACTACAAAATCAAAATTCCTGGCTATACTGCAATTCGAAGAGATTGAAAAGGTCCTAATCAAAAACAGGATGGGGGATTGGTAGCTAAAAAGTGAGTTAACTGCGAGGTAAAGCACAGGCCTAGTGGAGTGTAAGGATACTGAATGTATGTGGATTGAAATAAATTGACCAAAATCTAAATCACAAATCATTGGAAGCATCTATAGACCACCTGATGCCACACTTGACACATACCTTTCTGATTTTGAAGATCAGTTTCAAGAGCTAAATCATACAAAGACAAAAATCGTAATAATGGGTGATTTTAATGTGGACATGCTCTCTAAGTCAGGGCCCAAGACCACGAGGCAATCTGTTTCAAATTTTCTTTTGGCAAGTGACAAAATTCCCGACTAGATTTGTAAAAGTTCAAAATCTCTTATTGACCCTTTCTGTGAAAATAACAAACATAGAGTTGTGCAAACTGAGGTTATTTCATCACCCATCAGCGATCATAGCATTTTCATGTGTGTGTTTAAGAGTGGCGTTCCAAAACTGCCGTCTCGGACAAATGAATCGAAGACTTTTAAGAAATTTGAAGGAGGATTTCTTGAAAGATCTAGCGAACGTTCCTTGGCATGCTATTGATGGTACTCAATCCGTTGATGATGCTCGCACCATTAAATTGAAATAGTAGAGGAGCACGCACCAACTTAATTGAAAAGAGTCAAAGGGCCGAAAACACCCGATAAAAATACAGCAAGGTCCAAACCAATTTTGTCGTAAATTTAATATAGAAAACTTTGATGACAGTTACACTTTGCAATGTGCAAAATTCATGTTTGAAATAAATGCATAATCTCTAATAGAATTTTTTGTGATCTGTTCGAAAAAACTTCCTCAAGGCACCGCTACAGTACAAGACAAACTGCAAATAAAAAATTGCAATCCCCCAAGCCACAACTAGCCTCAAAAAGCGATCAATTATGCTTAATGGAATTAAGATATGGAACGAGATCCCATTGGAATTTCCTATGATGTCAAGCAAGATATCATTTCAGAAACAGCTTCGCAACCGCCTTCTACAAAAGTGTAGTGAAATATGAAAATAAAAAATATATATTTGATTTCTTCCTTACTAATCAAGAGAGAATTGTACGTGTCTCCCCTCCCTATTTTACTTTCTTTCCTCTTTATTCTACACCCCATTTCTCATCTTGCTTTTTCGTAATTTCTATAACTTCATTATCATACAATTGTTCTGTTACTGTTCTAAATGTAAAATTCGAGTTCATATTATCTTGTAATGTATAAATACCTAGATTGTTGTTATTATATATCTTTTTCACTGTTACTAAAATCATATTACTGTTGTCACTGAAATTTGGGAGGTTGGGCTCGAAATCCGTTTCGGTTCCTCCCAACATCCTAGGCAACTTTATTGTTGGAATTTTAGTAATTGTTAAATTGTTAATCATCTTTATCGACACTTTATCGACAGTAAGAATTGTAAAATGGTTGCTGAATATTAAATGAATTTGGATTTGAATTGGGTGTTAGAAAGAACGTGACTATCACGCTCGTAAAGCACGCAGTATTAATGGTGCATACCATTGGGATATGTACAAAAAGTTGCGCAACTATGCTTACCGAGAGAGCCGTCAATTAAAATCTGAATACTTCAAAAGTTTGATAGAAGAATATAAGTCTGACAGCAAAAGAATGTAGAAATGCCTTAAAGGACAAGTGACACGCTTTTGGCGCCAATTTTTTCTTTCTTTTAGCTTAAAGTAAAATGCTGTATGAGAGTGTTGTTGAAATATTTTTCCTTTCTGATTTCATTTTCCTACTTAAAAACCCTTTTCAAATTATGGCGGGAAATGAATCACGTGACACCGTGAGGTAGATTGTGATAATTTGTTATTGCTGTTACTGGTATACAGTGCAATATTAACGTTTACAACACACTTCTAAACGAATTTAGTTTGTCTGGACCTGTCGCGTCGTGTTTCGTAAACTCTCTATTAATTACAGGAAAATGCCGTGTTATCACAATGTACGTCATAGGGTCACGTGATAAAAAGCAAAATCGCGCTCCCTGCGCCCCCTGATTAGAATTTTTTGTTCTAAACCAGGAATAACTTACTTCTAAAAGATTATCTATAAGTTAATGAAAAGAAAAGATAGGGTGAAAAGTGTGTCACTTGTATCCTGTCAGATGAAAAATCACACGATACTTTTGAACTCCAACAAAAAATTGTTATATCACTGATCCTTCCGAATTTGCAGAAGCTTTCAATAAACATTTTTCTACAACTGGTAGAAAATTAGCACGAGCATTCGCTAAAAGTAAAAACATTTGATATTACACCGAGAACGACAGCAATAAACCTATCGATTGAGCAGCAATGCCTACCAAACAGCTGGAAGTCAGCAAAAGTCAGAGCTCTGCTCAAAAGTGGTGATGACAAGGATTATGATAACTTTAGCCCCCCCCCCCTCTATAGGCCAATCTCGATACTTGCTGTTCATGATGATTTAATGAAATTTAATCAGAGTTAATTTCACGAGAGGCTTTTGCATTGGCTGTTACTCCTGAGTTGATTATTGACTGTTATTCATATTTTTGGTCTCATGTGCCACGCCTTCTCGTGGTTCTCTTGCATTTGCGTTGCTCGTTTATTGGTATTGCGAAGTAGTCTTGGCCTCCGGGGGTTTTGTTTAGTAATGCTAGGGCAAGATTTATGGCTCATGGCGGTTTTCATTCCCTAGGTTATTCTTGGGGGTATTTAAGGTTTTTGGCATAGTGTTGGTTTCTCTTTGCTTGGTGAAAGGCGACGAATAAAGTGTGCTGTTTATTTTCCCCCCTCCCTCCCTCTTTTCATCTCTTGATGCCTTCAATAAAATTTCTCGTACCTTTAGGCATTCTTTTTTGTTTTTAGCATTTATTTGGATGCTATTAGGTAGGACTGGTGCATCGGATGTTAGTGGGGAAAAGAGTCTTTTCTTGCCCATTCCCCCCTTTATCAATTAAATTTGGGGGTTATTATGGTAAAATTCCAAAGTAACCGCTTCCTGTCCAAATCAGTGGTAGGTTTAGCGATTTGCGCCGATGCACCAACGGCCCAACTCGCTCTCGATGATGTGGGAACGTAGCCTCATGACTGTTTTTCTGATGTCCAAGGCATGATTTCTGAGGGAGCTTTTTGCCCGTCATTTTGTTGGTATTTTGTTCAAGAGTTAGAAAATTAAACGCACAGTTAATCTTGGAAATATGGATAACTCAAATGTAACAGGAGCTTGTTACCTTGACTTAAAGAAGGCTTTCGAAACTGAGCAAAGTAGAAAATTGTCAAAATGGAGCTGGTTAACTCAAAAGTGTTGATCAACGAAGTTTACGATAGGATAAGACCAACATGTTCACAACGTTCACTAATGTATGGCCTCCCTAAAAGACAAAAGCCGAATGTTCCACTTAGACCCATCTTATATATGATTGGCTCAGCAGTTTACATTTGAAAAGGAAGAAAATAACTCCTTGCCATTTCTAGATGTTTTGGTTGAAAAGTCTGGCACTGGCTTTCTCACTAGTGTATACCGTAAACCCACATTTTCGGGGTTATACACTCGATGGAGTTCGTTTTGCCCAAAACAAAGAAAAATCAGCCTCATAAAAACTCTTAAACATGGGGCACTGATGATTTGTTCCAAGTCTAAATTCGACTCAGAACTTGAACAACTAAGAAAGATTTTCCTGAGAACGGCTATCCAGAGGATGTAATTTCAGCTTACATTAAGGAGAAGATAACTAGTTTCTCGGCTGACGAAAAATTTTGTACTTCCTTGCGTAGAGTTTTCAATCTAAGTTCTGACGTTTTAAACTCTGAAGAGTGTCAGACGAAAAGCTTTAGTTTACTAAATGTTTGCTTTTTTCAAAGCCATTTCCAAGTTTTGTACCACCAAAAGATTGTTTGAATCATTATTGTAGTAGAATTTAAATATTAAATCAAATTAATCAATTTGGTTGCACTCTGCTTCTTTGTTTAATTTGGGCAGAGGCGGCTATGTTTAAGATATTTCCAGAATGTTATAGAAGATTTAGGTTTATTTGCTTAGGACTTACATCAGGTAAATTTTTTGGATTACTTTGAGTAAATCGGCAACAGAGAATTCTGCCTTTGAACTCTATGGTCATTAACATTGAACAGAGAAATGTGACAACATAATTCGTGATCGTAACAACCTATCGATTTTCACTTTTTAAATTCATATGCAGACAGGTTTAGGCGCTTAATGGCAAGGGGGGGTTGTATTTGGAGGCTTCTGTCTTAGGCAGCCTTTCCACTAGCCTGGGTTAATGCACTTGAAAGGGTCTTCCAAAGTAATAGAATTATCTTAGCATAAGAACGAATAATCAACTTTTTTGCTAATGAATTAAACCAAAACAAGATGGAGAGAAAAAATAAATTAAATACAGTTTGGCAATTAAGTATTAGCCAGTGCCCTTGTCCACACACGCTGCTTCATACACATGCGCTAATTAGTATGAACTTCATGGGCCTGGGATCTCAGAAAGTGGAGGAAGGGATGAGGTCATGGTGAGTTTATCAACGGCCTACTGAGTTCAATGAAGGCAGTAAAAAATGTTGCCATAAAACGTTTAAATGATTAAATAAAGCATTTCCTATTTTCATACTCCCCTTCGGATCAATTACTGGTCAACGGGACGCACATTATCATTTACTGCAGAGAAATAGAAAATATCAGAGCAGTCCAAAAACATAATTCTTTTAGATGAAGCGGTCGGCGGGCCGGATAAAAACTTGATGACGATGAGGGCCGGAGTTTAAGAATGGCTGACCTAGATAATGCTTCCTTAATAAAAAGTCGCAATGAGAAATATAATTTTTGTAATTTCTTAACAGTCTCAATTCTATTCTATTGACTTTGCAACCACCACCTCTTGTCTTAACGATGCGTTCTTTTTAAACTGCATATAAGGGGGCTTTTGGCTTATTTTTATCCAGTTTTGCGGCTTCTGGACTCCCTATTACACAATTTGCTACCTTTCTTCGAAGAGATGTTATCGAAGAGCACTATGGGATCAACTGTTCACAAACAGGTCAACATACCATCAGGGCAGAAGCAAACCAGCGAGATCATTGATGCAAGCACATGGAGGGAGAGAAGTCTGTTCAGAGAAGCATGACTGAAATGAAATCACAGAAACTGTATGAACTGCTAAAATCAACCCTTAAATCAGCTTGTTTTGATCGCGTGAAAAGCTTTGCAAAATCACCGGAAGGAGGAAAATATTTATTGCAATGGCAGTTGCTCGTTAATTTGCAGAAATTCTTACCTAACGATTCAGACTTGACTGAGTACCCAGAGGTGAGATGGGAAGCTATGGAGTGGTTATGGAACGACCTGGAGGCGCTAGAAACTCTGCTTTGTAGTGGCGATGTCTTAGGCCATAAATGGATAGAGGTGCTTCGGTTATTGATGCAGATAACCTCGATTGATCCGGAAGCAATTGATGGCTGGAAATACAGGTTAGCTGTAGCTATAGCACTGACCTTCTCAACTCCTGTCAAATCCTTAGCGAAACCTGAAATTGATATTGATCCTGTATTAAGATATTTTTCCTATGAAAATTGGGAAGGTAGGCACCTACTTTTTCCAGTTTTCCATTCTCTAAATGCATGGCAAATGCGTTATGTTGTTGGCAGTTGGGCTTCAGATGAAGAGCTTTTATGGGCAAGAGATAATATATTGCAAGAATTCAAGTCGCCCAATAAAGTCGGGGATGCCACTCATCATATGATGAAGTACCGTGAGGAAAATCACCAAGGAATAAGTGTGCATAACGGTGCTGATTATAATGATAACAGACCGGTAACTTTACAAGTTCTGCATGAAGTTGGGGCTGTCTGTGGTGGTATCTCAAAATTTGGTAGTGCCATGTGTCAAGCTTTTGGTATTCCTGCATTGCCGGTTGGTCAACCAGGACACTGTGCATTCCTTTGGTGGAAGGAGGGAGATTGGATTTTGAGTAACGACTGCTCTGGCCTGGATTCAAGTGTGGTGCATGATGGCATTCAGTGGACTTGGGATAAAAATGCTCAATACATACTACTTATGGAAAAGGCACAGAAAGACCACTGTAATTATGTGCTATCAGAAAAGCTGAGAATTGCTGCAGAAATATGTTCAAATGAAATTTCATTCCAACTGCTAGAGCTTGCATCTTCATTGTGCCCTTCAAATATTTCAATATGGAAACAGTTGGCAAATGTTTGTAGCAAAGTATCTAAAGGAGAGCTGATATGCTCTTATCTTCAAAATATTTTTCAGCAGGATGCCAACCAGATTATGGGCAGTGAACTTTTGTCAAGGGACAAACCCGTTCGGGTAAGTGACTGTCATGAAAGGGGAAAGAACATTGTTGATGGAACGGATTCTGAGTGGTGGACAAATAAAGATATTGCTTGGGTTGAAATTGATCTAGAGAGAAGTTGTATTGTTACTGATGTGAAAATACAGTGGTGGGGAATATCTGTCAGTTCAAATTATGATGTATTTGCTGCTGGAAGAAATGGAGACTTTGAAAAGGTGAAATCTTCTTGTGATGAGATTCAAAGCCCACAAGGTTACAATAGTTGGAGCAGGCTAACAGGATGGGCAATCAAAACACAGCGAATAAAGTTTTGTTTAAAGGATGGTATGCTAGATCCATGGGGAAAGGGTAAATTTTTTGGTATCAGAAAGATAGAAATTTCAGGAAGGACGGAATCAGAGCTCCAAGTTTTGTCATCAGGCAAAGCTGTTACTGCAAGTGAGTGTAATGAACAAGCCCACAATTTGGTTGATGGAACAGACTCCGACTGGTGGGCTGAGAAGCAAAGTGCCTGGATTCAAGTTGATTTACAGCGTCTGTGCCATATTAAATATATTGATTTGCAGTTGTTGGGGGATGCTTATGCCGGTGACCTTTGTATAACAGAATCGCTAGATGGTTACACATTTAAGCTGGTAAAAAGGTTTGGGGCTGAGAAATGGTTAGAGTCAAATGCATGGAAACATATATCTATTGATATAATCTCAAGACATGTTAGACTAGAAATGTCTAATGGAAGCTTAGGTCAAATGAGGATTAAGAAGTTTGGCTTAAGAAATGTTGTTGTCTCAGGAAATTTGTCTTCACTGAGTAACATCCTTGTAAAGAAAGCAAGAGAATATCTTTCACATTTTCCAAAGGTTTCTAAAGATGTTTGCAAGATGTTAATTGAAGCAGAATATGTGTTGCTATCAGAGAATTCAAGTTGCCAAGTTAGTGATTGTCACGAACATGCCCAGAATATTGTGGATGGAACATCTTCTGAATGGTGGACAGAAAAAGAAACAGCTTGGATTGAAATGGAGCTGAAAACTAAATGTAGGGTTTGTGAAGTTAAGGTCCAATGGTGGGGAACTTCAGTGAGCAAAGACATGAAAATACCGGCAGGTGTTGATAAAAATAAGTATAATCAGGTAAAACAAACCTCAGATGAAACTGAAAGTCCAAGTGGCTATAATGGCTGGAGTATCTTCAGTGGATGGGAAGCTGGAACCAAATTTATAAAATTCATCCTCCAAAATGGTTCATTAGATCCATGGGGTATGAAAAAATACTTTGGAGTTAGGCAGATTGTAGTATTAGGAGTCACATTATGATGACCTGCTTGTTGCCTTTCTGTAGGGGTATGAATGACTTAAATTTGGCATTTTGATTAGATCCATTTCAGTGCATTAATCAGCTCCTTAACTACTAATGTTGCCATATGATAGTTTAAGTTTATTTAAGATTAAGACCAATGGCTTATTTCTTAAATGCCTTTGGTGGATGTTCTAATGTATATCGAACCACCCCATATTTATGTATATCATCTAATGTTTATCAAACCATTCAGGACTATTCATAAGCCTAAACACTAAAAATGAAGGGCAGTGTAAGACTTAATTTCTTCAAGGCTGATAATATCTTCCTCATCAGGATAAAAATGTTGGCATATTCATTTCCTCCTGTCAACCTGTTATTATCTAAACAGTAAAAAGTTAGGAATTCCATTGTGCACCAGTATGTATTAGGTCTAGTCAAGGCCAATGAGAGCCAACCTAGGCCAAGTGGGAAGGCACAATGCTTGGGCCCCTTTCTAACTAAAGCAATAGACCTAATTAACATTGAATAAAGATTTAGAATGAAAAAAATTCTTTATTTACCTTTAAACTCTTATTCGTAAACATGGCGAAACTTTCCCCTTTCCGATATTAACTTTTTCTTTAAAATGACTCATGCTTTAATTAGGGATAATTACCAGCAGGCCCCTCTTTCCTTTGGGGCCCCCTTCCCTTTGGGGCCCCCTTCTTATTTTCCCTAGGTTTAGTGTATCTGCTCTGATTTCTAAAAGAACATGTCAACAAGTGTCCGTGTAAGGAGTAGAAGACATTTATTTTCATTTATTAATGATATTCTAATCACATTAGACCCCTAACTCTTCTTAACATCCACACTTTGAGCTTTTTTTATACCTGTGCTATTTTTAATCTTTTTTAATAAGCTTGTTGGTTAAGAATATATATTGATAATTGTTTGATTATTGTTGTTTGACTAACTATTCTTGTGCCAGTACTTATATTTAGTTATAAATCAAGACAGTACATGATGCTTTCATGTTATTAATTTTGCACGATTGATGTCAGAGACTGGTAGAAATGCAGTGGCGTAATGCACGGTGTGCCCCTTTTAAGCATAGAACTAAGGGCCCTAAGGCATTTGGGCCTCGAAGTGGCCCCCAAGAATATTATCGAAAAAAAGGGGTTTTTGATAAAAGCATATGTTTCTTTAATGGCATTCACAGAATCATTGAAATGTGCTTAAGACTGGATATGATTTGATTTGTGAGCAACCATATAATGATAATGTATATGTTGTTTTATGTTATTTCTTTTCGTTTCACAGGAAAACCACAAAGAGTGAGCATTTAGGCTCTAATTTAGTGAACTATAGGGACCCCAAAACACTACTTTTAATAAAATCCCCACAATTGTCAATTAGTCTCCGACCTCCCTAATTTTTGGAGGCTGGCGCCGCCTTTGCATGTATCCTTTGTCATAAAGTACTTAAGTGTGACATCTTTTGACATCGAATTCAAAAGCTATGTTTTTCGAAGGCTTTTCTTTTGAAATGTGTTCGGTTAACCTTTGAAATGGTTTTCTGCAACATGATCTATTTGTATTAACAGATAACTTAATTAGTAGATATATTCGTTGTAATAGTAATTCGTTGTACGCAAAATCACTGCCACAAGATTTTATGCTCCGGAAAATGTATTTCAGCCTATTATAAAATCTTTTTAAATTGCCTTTGCAGTGTTGTTTTAAATTTAATTCATTTGATCTGGATTTGATTTAAGTTAATTCGCCATATAGTCAACTGTCAATATAAAAGTAACAGAGCACAAAAATAAGATTACACATTGCTGTTTACTCTAGTTGATGCTTGCTCTTAACAATTAAAAAGCAGTTTTGTAACCAGCACTGTCGCGCTTTGAGGTTTCTATCAAAAAATTACCGAGATTCGCTACATCGCAGTTCTTTTGCAAACAAGCTATCCGTTTACTGATAGTAAACCTTCGTTTCAGTTAATCGAAAATATCGACAGATTTTACTGAGAAAGTTGTCTTGGCTTCTTTAATGCGCTCGAGTTTATGATGATCTCACGCTGAAATGCTAAATCATGGCGGAGATGATTTCCGAAGTCATGTTTATCCTTTATCTGTCAAACTAGGCCAAGGTTAACAATCTTCTCCTAAATACCTGTCTTGGCCTATCCCACCAGTTAAATCATAATTGTGGTAGATGCTAGTTGCCAGCAGAGATGGCTTAGTTAGCTTGAGTTCTGATATTAAGAGAAACACAACATGTTTGATTTTATATTTTGAAAAATCTGATCAGATGTCGCTAATTCATTACTAAGCTACAGGTGAGCCATTATTATGACATTGCTCGTTGTAAGCCGCATTGGAAAGACCCGGCCTAAGTGATCTCTTGATCTACGAGCATTTTTCACGAACATTTAGACATACAACGGAAATTGTTCACATATTCATCATGGATACTGAATAAAACCTAGCTGAGTTTCAATGCACATCCTTAATATTTCGCTAATGTTACATCTTAAAAAATCTATGCTATTCAAGAATGTTCCTTTACTAAATTTAAATTTATCATAAAAAAATATTGAGATGTTGTTCATAAAGAATGTCTTTCAGGAGAAGGTGTTTATAAGATTTCAGTGAGAGGGTATCACTAAATGATATCTTTTAAATGATGGAGAAAGCATACCTAGCAGTAAAAGATATTAGCGAAAATTGTGGAGGCCAAAGTATTTATCATCATAGATGACCATTATTTACATGGCATAATTCTTTTATGGGCCTTTTTATCCGAATGCTTCCAACGTATTATATCTCAGAGAGTTGTAGTTTTTGAATGAACTTTCATCGTTGGCAAACTGGTATTGTACTTTAGTTACACTATCAACTTTTATCTGACTGCAATTAATGAGATATCAAAAACAAACACGATATCTAATGTTGCATTATTTGCGCAGAAGATTGCTATAACAAAAAGTCAAAACCTTTTGCCTTGGAAAGAAATGCTGCAATTTGAGAATCTGATCATCTTCAAGTTCTGAATCATCATTGGACACGGGAAAGAGATGCAAGGACGCCGTAAACATGAATTGCAGCTTCGCCTTCTGTTCAAGCAAACACTGGTCGCCCTTCTCATGGTAAGATTTACAACAAACCATTTTTTTTCATACAAACATATTGCTTGAATAAAGAGAACTGTTAACCTTTATATATACTCATTCAATTCCCTGTATTAATCCTTTCTGCATACTGACGTAAAAGCAGCCATAGGATTTAGGACAGAGTCGTTGCTCACAAAGCCAAAATGCTACCTATGTTGTTAGATAGTTTTATCATCAATATTCCATAAGATATTTTGGGCCTCGACTTTGGTCTAAATTAAGTAGGTGTGACAGGGAAGATCCTAGTTTAGATTCTTTCCCTACGTTTGAGAAAGTTAGACCTAACGAGCATAGTTACAAATAACGGCAATGGACAATGCAAGTATTGTAAAGAATAACTGATGTTTCTTTGATGTATGATTAGATTTTTTTTAGTCTGTTTAACTCATTGCATAATTGAAATAGTAAATAGGCTAAATAGTGTCCCCAATTAGTATCATTACTAAAGATGTATGACAGCTATTATAAGGCTATAGTAATAGAAATAATGATAAAAATCAACAATTTTTTTCAAACTGTCGTATTATTCATTTGCTAACGTTTTCTATCTCAATTTATAGATTAAGTTCCCTCCTACAAATACCGCATCAGAGTCCAGCGATGTTGAAAAAGGTAATAAGATCACTCTTATTTCAAAGCCTCATTGTCTTTGCAGTAATTTCTAATAACTTGATTTTTATGTCCTTTTTATCTTTAGAAAAGATGTGATTAATCCACATGCCTTGTTAAAGCCCTTTTTCTCTGCAAACCACATTTGGGTTTATGGACAATTTTTGGCCTTCAAATTGTAGACTTTGATATTTCTATGCTGAAATAGTTGCAAAATAGGAGCATGATTTCCTCAGTAAAGAAGCAAAGAAAACATCCGCATTAGTTAGAATAGCTGCTAACCATATTGAGAATTCCAACTGGACCATTAATTTTTCTGACCTTATGCTTGAACCGTCATCATTCATAAATATGACAAGCAAGACCAAACAGACTTCATGCCAGAGAATTAGCTTATCTGTACCAGAGCAAAGTTATCCTTTCTGTTTTTCAACACAGTTTTCAACCTTCTTTGTCTGATACGTAGCAATCTTGTAATGAAAGCCTTTTATAAGTATGCTGGTGATGTAACGTTTGGTAGCATTCAATAAGTTAGCTATCGTTAATAGTTTGACATGGTTAAGGAAATTTTAAAAAGAAAGCTTGAAAATGTTAAATGTATTATGTGCCGCTCACTGAGCTCATCATTAGGCTGGTTTCACCCTTCACTAGAATGAGTCATTATCTCTTTCAGATTCAGAAATCATATATCCTTCTTTAACACACATGAAAAGTAGAGCCAGTCAGCATGCCGTCCAACCAAGCATTTTAGAACAATTCACGATCCACTTTCGTGCATTTAACAAGACATTCAATGCAAGGATGAATACTGTTAATAACTTCATAGCACCAAGGACTGTTTGGAGCATGATTGGGACCAACGCAAATTCATTAAAACCTGAACATCCAATTGGTGGATTTTACAAAGGAAAGCTAATAGACGACGCAAAATCTTTTGTGTCCTTGTCAAAAGGCAATGGAATGGTAAAAAATCCTTTGATAAACATATAGTTTCTGCTTTAGTTTCATTCACCAATGAAACAGCATGTTTCTTCCAACATCAGAAACAACGAAACATTTTTCAGTAAAAACAAATCTTTCAAGTCCAAATTGGTTCTAAGAGAGTATTGTATTTGTTTTCAAAATTCTTATTAGAGTCTTTTCAGCTCAGTTGTTATAGGATTCTTGCAGCATTTTATTGAATTCACTTTTTGCCACTATACTTTTCTAATTTTCTTTTGTTGCATTGGTAGACATTTTTGATTTTGTGTTGTATAAATGTTAGGCCTTTAACTGGAAAATACACGAATTTTTCAAATTCTTTTTCAACAGGTTTTTTATGGTAACACCAACTGGTAGCAAGAATGGTTAAAATGTATAAAAAGTTTCTGGTCTTGATCAAGTGTGAACTAAAATTGACTTTGTACGACTTAGAAAACTATAAATTGAATGAAAACATTGCCGATTCTTGATCAAAACTTATATCTGTATCCCATACATCATAAGATATTTATCTGCCATTAAATATTTATCTGCTAATATTTTCCTTTATAACGTGTTTCTTTTAATTACTAGGAGGGAATCATATTCACAGAAACAGATCAATATTTGATAAAGCCAATGCAAAAATTGGGCCTAGACGGTGCACATGTCATTATAAAGAGAATGTTACCAAAAATCAGATTTCATCACAACAGCAATAAAACTAGCACTAAAATTCAAGGTACGAGTCACAATATAATAGTTTTTGCAAAATTGTAAGAAATTGTTAATATATTTTCAAAAATACTTTTCCAGAAAGTGACTACTTTTCTGATAAATTAAATGTGTTTTGAGGTATAAAAGCTGATAATGATTAAAAAAATCGAATAAAGATATCAGCTTAGCACGTTTGCAAGAATCAAGAAAACTTTTCCATCATTTCAGAGATTATTCATGTTTTTATACGGAGGTTGTTGTAATATCAAAATTGTTTATTGCTTGTTGAAGAAAAAGTCCCTTTTTTCAAAACAAAAGCACACAGAAAAAACATGTTTAAAAACCATTTGGCCCAGGAAGCAGTCTCCTTGCAAGACTAACGTGTTTTGAAACATTGGAATATCTGTAACTGAGATTCTATAATGAATTCATAATGATTTATAGAAGCTTTTGTGCATTTGGGTCAGACAATCTATTGAATATCTCTTTATGTACTAATAAACTTCATTCTATAAACTTTACGGACAATTATTTTGGTTAAAATCTCGAGTCGAACAATTATGCATCCTTTAAAAGATTTAAGTTAATTAAATTATGGATGAAAGATTGGCCTGACTTTTTTGCCGTTGCAACATAGATGCTACAACCTTTTTACAGTGATCGACATTAGAATAATTATGAACGATTAGCATTGATATTTCTAAGAGAATTCTGAGCTTAGATGTTGCTAAATTTCCAAAATCGTGTCCTTGAGAACAAATAATCAGCTACAAATGCGGTCAAAAACGTCAATTACCCGAATTTCTTACTAGGATATTTGATTCCTTCATAAAATTTTCAAGCGACAACGAGCAACAAAGATTTCCTTGTCATTGATTTTAAAAAAAAAATATTTAAAGAAACTGTGGTTGACGAAAACGTTTTATTGATGCTTTTCTTGGGTTATCCAGATGATGTTACAAAGATGATTATATTGCAAGTCTCTCTAATGAGATATGAGTTCATTCTGCCTGGTCATATTATTCTTTGTATTATCCTCGTAGATAGTCCGAAAATACGGAGAAAAAGGAACGCCGGAGATGCATCTATAGAGAAGACAGTAGAGACGTTGCTTGTCATTGACCAAAAGATGGCGCAACACTACGGCCTAGATGCTGCGCGACAATATGCGCTGACAGTTGGAAATATTGTATGCATGCCTTGCTGTGTTGATATTTAGGGCATTCAATGGCAATCATGAAAATTGAAAGTAAAAATGTGCATCAAAATATGGCTACATGCACGTTGTTAGTCAAATTAATATTGAATACATCGAGGAAATCTAATTACTCTTCGTTTGATTTATAGGAAAATTGTAAGATAATTTGATGACAATTTTGGCTTTTAGGCACACGACATTTTGAGAGATGCAAGCATTGGACCAAACTCAGTGAATATGGTTATCGTTAAAGTCCTCGTTCTTGTAGCATCACAGGTAACACAGCCTTCAAAGTATCATTTGAAATGTTGCCAAATTGCAAATAACACACTTTTTTACGAAAATATATAATTTTTTGCCGAGCCTCAATAATCTCAATATTCTTGCCCAACACAAGGTGTTGCCTCATTGTAAACTTAAAACTCAACAGAACAGAACAATGAACGTGGTATTGAAATGCAAAATCTAGTCACTGAATCAGACGATAGAGTTAATTACTCAAAGAATTGACGAGTGTATTTCTAAAAATATACACTTGGTGAGCAAAAGTATTGCACAGGCTGAAACAGAAATGGCGGCACTGCAGCAAAATATTTTAGCGAACCAAAATTCAAGTTGCCAAAGCAAGATTCATTAAAGTTATAAGATGACTTTTTAACTGGAATATGTTAGAAAATCTATCAAGGTTTGATGTTAAAAATAGTAAATGCAAGAATATTCTTGATTTTTGCGTATTTCTAAACAATATCGACATTTGCAAAATCACAAAAATGGAGCCATAATGATTGAAGTACCTGTGCAATACTTTTGCTCACTAAGTGTACATAGCACAGCTTGTCAAAAACCATAAGAATGCAGTGTAATACAAACATCAACCAGATCACACTGGGCCCGCTCACAAAATCTTGTGTCGTTAGGAGATCCGGCATCCAGTTCGTTGTTAGAATAGTGTGCCCAACTAGAAAGGGGCGTGTGTCAGTATAGATATACTATACTGCTATATATAACATATACAAACATGTATATATGTTGTCTTTTATAATTCTATAGAAAAGAACGGGATATACACGTTCATGTATATCCAGTTTATTCATGTAGCCTCGCCATACATGTATATATATATAATGTATTCAATAAGAATATACTACGAGCTCACAGTGCCAATGCAGGGACAATGGTTAGGCATAGAAAATGTAATAGCG
Organism: Rhopilema esculentum; assembly: GCF_057945365.1. Taxonomy (NCBI): domain Eukaryota; kingdom Metazoa; phylum Cnidaria; class Scyphozoa; order Rhizostomeae; family Rhizostomatidae; genus Rhopilema; species Rhopilema esculentum. Next base: position 14,335,867 of record NC_142825.1, on the reverse strand, counting down.
ACATAAATTTATGTGTAAACAAATAATTGCGAACTCATACGTAAGTGTAAGAGCGGTGTGCATATAGGTATTGCGGTTATTTAGCCAGTGTGTGTAGATAAGATATATATTGTAATTGTGACATCGATACATCGATATATGTATACACCAATAATCGTGTACTAAAATGTGAGTATAGGTATTGTGTGCATATTGGTATTGCAGTAATTCAGCCAGCGTGTGTAGTATAGATAATCTGACATAGGAGATCCATCACTTCCCTCCCGTGACGTTTTCTTTTGCGCGGTCAACAAATTGGCCTTGAACAGTTTGCACCAACAACTGTTTAAATTCGAAGCTCACCCTACGCAAAATTATTTAGGTTTTCGTTGGCGATTCTGAAAAGTTCAACGAAGTTCAGCTACAAAGCGAAACGCGGCGACCAGCTTGTAGAGGCGAAATATCAAGTGCGCGTGCTCTCTCTTTGCTTGTTGTGGCTTTCGCCAAGATTCGCTTGAATGGAGATTGAGCTATAGGTATAGGAATAACATCTATCGCAATACGATAGGACCTATCAGATAGGTGATTCAATGGTTGGTTGACAGGGGTAGCTAACGGGGGATGTAGATGTAGATAAAAGTTTTGGATGGTGAAAAAATTCTCCGTTTTTCTATAAAAGCGTCTATCGATAAGTGAAATAGCACCAACATTTCTCTTTGTCTATGTTTTCGTCGTTAAACTTTACTACTCATGACCCCCCCAGCCCCCCAGTCTGGAAGATCAAGCTACACCACTGCTGGTTTTATTGTTATTTTAGATTACCACGTTACCACGGTTTACGCCAGTGGTGTGTTAGAACTTGCATTATTTCTGTGACCAATGATTTTCTTCGTTCTACAAGGAGAATTTAATCATCAATCATCACGCCCATAACACTTTGGCATCATTTGGCAAATGGGCTTGGCAGCAGTCAAAGCAGCTCGAAGCAAAAGGAGAAGGTTTTGATTATGCTATACTTCTCACCAGGTCAGTGCTTAGACACGATACTAAAGTATAAAGCTAAATTTTGGAATGGATGTCTTGGTCGGAGTATCACTTTTCTCGTTTTGGGTTATACGCCTCGCTTTCATATCCTCTTCCACGTCATTGCGAAAGTCATCTATTTACATCCTACCTAGAGACATTTTTGTATAACAATAGAATCACGTTAGTTCATTTTCCCTGTTTATTGAAGATTGTGTCCGTATTTCAAAAAGTAAATGTAACTATGCTGTACAATATTATAAATTAGAATGAAGGCTTAAAATAAAGAACGCAACCAGCCAGATTGGTAGATAACAAGCATTGAAAAATGTTCATAGCGTCGTCAAATTGGGGAATAGAGATTTCACAAGAACGCTTGGGTACAAAGCCACTGATAAAAGTTCATTTTTATACACCACCGCGATTTCGTATAGGTTTTGTGCATTTATGCTCTACGAAGCCTAGTATTAAGAATGTAATCTAAACTGTCATATAGTAAATTTGGCAATTGAGTATTTCAAATATTAAGACGTTTTACTTAGTTTAGTCCTTCAATAGACAGACTCTAAAAATTATTAACTTTCCCAATGGCATATCAGTCCTCTTCGTGAAAGGTATGGCCAAAAAGTTCTCAACTCTTTTCTAATGTAAAGTAGTCAGAATTTCTCGGGGGTGGGGAGGATGGGGGCTAATTCATGAGCAGAATTGACTTAAACTAACTATATCCCGATGAAATGCTGAATTACGCGCAGACAAGGACAATAATAGTAGAAGAAAAATCCGAACTGGAAACGAAAAAAATTCATAAAATGCCCTTTTTTCGTATCTTGATTTAGAATAAATTAGCATAGGCTAACTGCATTTAGAACTGCGAACAGCAATCTTTCTGTCAGATGATTTTGAGAAAATATTATGGATAAGGTATAACTTTTTATACATGTATGTAATATAGACAATATAGAATTGATTTTTATTCTTTAGATATGACATTTGCAAGGATATGGAGCAGCCTTGTGACTACAATGGTATGTACAATATTCAAAGTAACTCATGACCTGAAAATAAAATATTCAAGCAAATTTGTCTCCTAAAAATCTCGACAAAAGTCAATTCCCGACGGTGTAATACTTTGAAAAAACAGTTGCATATGCTATAATTTCTATTTTGCTGTTATTTCGTGGTTTGTTGTTCATTGCTTGGCTAGGGGGGGGGCATGCTATTACCCTTTTGTAAGTTCTAATTCTAATCATATTCATATCCATTCATGTCTTTTGCAAAATAAAGTTGAAAACTTAAAACACTTTGTTCTAATTATCTTGGCTTCATTGTTCGCCATTATTCCAATACGTTTCTTAATCTTGATTGCTAATTGCTGACCAACCTCGGCAGCAGTCTTTTTCAATTGTGGGATACCGTGTAAGCTGAAAATTTGATTCTTCGCTTTTTAGACTTTTGATTGCATGAATTCGATTTGCGCAACTTTTTATGCTGACTTTATCGCGTTTTTAAATGAAAAAGAAAACAGAACTAAGAAAAATGATTAGGTTAATTTTATCTTGACAAGGCCTAGGCCTAACAGTTTCCACAGCTCTTTCATATCAAATTTTTCCATTTAATTTCCATACAATATCATAGTTTCTTCCCTCTTTCATGGAAGATAGCAATACACCGATATATTTAATAAGCTCAGATATGGTTTTATCGCCATAGTTTTAGGCCGAATACAAATTTTCATATTGTTTGAGCTTATATTTTAGATTTTATGGAGAAATGAAGTTTGAAAACTTGCAAGGGATTTGACCGCAAATATCGTTTCGGGGGGAAACTTAATCCATTATGAAATTTTCATCTTTATGTCGTTATAAAATCAATATCGTGAGCATTACCATAATGAAAACTTCCAAGTAGATTATGGTCTCAATCCGACTCTGAGGTCAAAAATTTTGTACAAAAGAAATTTTTCAAAATGAGGCTGTAAGTCGAATTGGTGTATTTATATCATAGTGGTTGTAAAATTTCAGCTAAATAAGTCCCTCTACTACAAATGGAAATTCTCAAAAACTTGAGCTCTTTCAAACAAAAGAATGTAGAAAATCAATATGAAGGACTTCTGTCGAAAGTTATTCATTGCTCTTTCCTAAGTTTTCAAGATTACTCAAAATTCCCCACATGAACAAATGCTTCACCTCCTCCTTAGGGGCATCCTACATTGGCGGAATGTGTCGGTTTCCTTCTTCGGTGGCAGTAATTCAAGACCATGGCCTAATCACCGGCTTTTCAATTGCTCATCATATTGGACATAGGTATGCAAGCATAAAATGAACATCTATTTGCTCTGATGGCAGACAGCAAGTAGATTTTATTCAATTCAGGAGGAATATACTGTTTTGTTAAGATGTGTTCAAAATTTTAAAGTCCAGAAAAATTGTTAACCTTCCTCCAGACAAAAAACATCCCAGAAGGCAAACCTTTCTCACAAAACAATATAAATTGGGTGTGGCTTGAGCGTGTCATAGGAGCTTCTATTGTTTTTCGTGGAGCTTCTTCCGGTCAGTGGCCGTGCGAGCGTAGTGTTTTTTTGACTCTGCTAAATTTTCCAGAGCTTTGTAAGGTATTTAAAAAATGATGACACGTTTTTATCAATAATGTCAATATGAATTGCTGGGATGTGCTGTTAATTAAACAAAATGTTCATTGAAGAAAAACAAACGAGGACAATGTGCTGAGCATCGTGAAATGAAATATTTTCAGCTCCTTACAGGACAAAACCATCAAATGTGAAACGTCAAATACCATTTGGAATTTCAAATTTTTTAACTAGATTAATAACCTCAAGTGTTTTTAGAATTTTCCAAAACCACTTGATACAAATGATCCTAAATACATGTGTGACATGTTAATTTAGTTTCTATGATTTTTGTATTCAACGGAAAACTTTCCTTTTTATTTCTGTTTGATGGTCTGTCATAAAGTGCTCGTTGCTATATAGGCAGAGCTGCTCACACTATTCGGTATATAGACAGGGCAGTGTTAAGTTGCTACTCCGAGTTTCACGTTCATTGCGACCATCAGGCAATTGTTCCTTGAATCATGCATAATGTGACGGCAGGGAATCTTACTTTAGCTCAGATGAGCACAGAGATTAGTCGCTAAAGTCAAAAATAATTTGTATTCAACTCATTTAAGCCTGATACCATAAAAGCTTCTGAGTTTTTCATGCGATGACTACCTTTACTCTTCCTTGTCTTCACGTTTTTGTCCTATGTCGCTTTATATCTACCTGTTTTGGCAACCTTGCTGATCACCATTGACTCAATTTCTGGTTTAATAACCTTCTTGCAGAAACACCAACAAGGATGAATTCTAATCAAAAACTACAATTTCTTCAAATTGCTATAACTTCCTTAAAATTACTGTTATTTCTTCTTACTGTTACTTTTTGGCTTTTAGTTTGGGAATGGAGCATGACATGATTGGCACGTCGTGTTTTGCACAAAACAGAGTGATGAAGCCAAATGCTGGTTACGACGAAGGAGCATTCCTTTGGTCATCTTGCAGTGTCAATCATTTGCAAAAATTTTTAAGGTACAAAATTATTATCTATCCACATAATTGCTTTTCATTGATTCACGACTGGTGAATTTCGCTAAACTTTGAAACACTGCGCAAATCCTCTGAAAACTATCTTTTTAAGAAAGCCATAACCTAAAATTCCAAATTGTTTGGCCAGAGAAATCGATAACTTCAAGACAACTATTAATTTTCAATATTTCTATCCTTGGCTCGATAATACCATACAAATATTTGGTTTCGAAACTTTATTGAGAAACCTATTGCTCCAACCGTTTAAGCTACAACATGTTAGGAAACTGTTCCAATTTGACTTCATGGTATGACAGCCTGCGTTGTTAATGAATTACTCAAATTTAAAGCACGGTACAATAAAAGCTTTTTTTTTGTAATTCACAATTTGCAGCAATAGCGCTAAAACATTTATTTATGGAATTCGATTCAATCTAATCCGGCCTGTATCCGATTTCTTTACAGAACCGAACAGTCGCACTGCCTTAATGACGCCCCTTCCAAAAAGAGGCAAGACAGTGTCACTTCGTTCCCAAACTCTGGAACAGTTTACGATATTGTCTCACAATGCGAGCTTTTTGGCGGAGAAGGTGCTAAGGGATGTTATTTTGGAGATATAGATGAGGTATATGTACAATATATTTTCTGTTAGAGTAAATGAACAGGCATGCTGGGGTATGCCCTTGATATGTTGTTTATCAAACAATTGGTTTGCTTATGAAATGTAGGGATTTTCTGACTACAGGGAAATTTTGCTCCAAATAAGTAGTATCGTATATAGTAATCAATTAGAGTCTGTACTAAATCTATAGAATTTAATTTATGACATTTTGTAGTAAGTTGAAGGAGGTAAACAATGATATTCAATGCAATTTTACAAAATAAACTTAATCACAGCTCTTAGAATATCTCTGCTAGGTCTGTTATTTGAGGTATTGCACATGGCCCTGTCTTTCAAAAGTACTTCTCTCCACCTAGAATTCCTGTAAAATTCACTTACAAAAACCAAAAAAATATCGTTGTTTAACAATTACCACTTCTAGCTTCTACACGACAATACAATGTTTGAAGATCAGGAAAATATAATACATGTCAAAAGAAAGAAGAGAATTGCTAACTTTGTACGTTGTTTTATTGGAAACCAATATTGTTCGCAGGGAGATAAAAAGATTGATAAATCTACCCGCGAAAAATTGAAGTCAGTTTTCCAAAATCTTTCACAGGGATTGTAGCTATTTCAAATAAATCTTTGTATTTTTTTATTTTCTAATCTCAATTGTAGGTGTGTGTAGAGCTGCAATGTATCTTGCCAAATATGACATCTTGTGTAAGAACAGGCAAGCCTCCTGCAGATGGAACTGCCTGCGGGGAAGACAAAGTAAGAAAACCAATATTTACTTTGCTTACTTAACGTGATGTCACCTTAACAACAATAAAATTTTGTAAAACTGTTACTTGTAAATGCGTGGAATAAACTGGCCACGCCCTTTTCTTTTTCACTTGGTTGATGCTCCTACCCCTACGATCATTGTAATAAAGCGCAATGCAGGAAACTAAATCTTTTGATCAGATCCAGAAAATTAACTTTCAGTCTAGCGGTTCTCACGCTTAAGGGGAGTTTTTCGGCCCCATTTGCCAACAAAGTAAGATATTCCAAAAACAGCTAGATTGAACGACAATCAGGCTATGCCAAAAGTCCGAAGCATGTGGTCATTGTAGTTTCTTGCACAATCTTGGTTTTGCTGTCAATGTTGCCTGTCTCACAGTTTGATTGGCCTTTCCGATCCACAACTGAGTTGGTGGCAACAAAGAAACAAAAAAAGTTATCTTCAGTAATGAAACAATTCTAACCCTCTTAATTTTTATTCAGCTGGAAAACTTTCAATTGTTGTATTTTCCATCAAGATTTTCTTTTTAATACAGAAAACAAGCACTCTTCAAAGTCGTTACGTGTTGATGTGAAGCTAGTAGTAATTGCAACTTTTAAAGATTAAAAAGAATTTGCGAGTATCGGCGCTAAATCTGTCTTTGCAAACTCGCTTCCTGGCCACTTCACATCGATAGAAGATCTTGCACACCGCTCGGAGGAAAAAGAATAAGCTTCTCCACTATTTTCTCCAGAGCAAGAAACTATTCGCTGCATAATCTTATAGAGGTTCAGGGTCTCTGTCGTGAATTGATAAACGTGGCAAAAGAGCTTTCATGATCTCCCATAAAGCATTAATGACTGATCAAGACCTTTTCCTGAATATCCACCTCCATCAGCTGCAACGATTCTTGAATACTTGAAGCTTTGACTTCCTATGACTCACTGACGGAGAATGTTGCTGACCTCAGTGTATTCAGTTTGCTTTTTTCGGAAATCAGCAACCATTTTCGCGCATGGAGCCTTAGTTTAGTTTGCATATCCTTAAAATCTTCTCTCACTGCATTCACTACAAACAGCGCTGTGAAAGATTTAGACTAAAAAATTGAAGTCGCTCCATTACTATGTTTAATGGCTTTAGAATTTCCAACAGCATGCAATTTATAAAAATGAAAACATTCAATTGTCCTCATTCTCTCTTAGCTGATGCAGCGATCCTTTAGCCAAGCCACGGTCTTCGCTTCTTTAACTTCTTTGATGATCTTGATTTTGAGGCAATTTCTAGTATCTCCTTTGCAATATTATAATATTCCGCAGGCTAACTCAAGAAATACTTCTTTTTAAAAAACAGAACACAACACTCCCACTTCAAAGCCACTGATTAAACCTTTGCTAGTCTATGTACAGTAGACTCCAGTTATAGTTACACCTAATGTTGCTTGAAAGCTTGCAACTATAATGGAGTGTGGCTGTAACCGGATTTAAATGGAAGAGTTTTGCCTAATTTGCAAATGGAAGTGTTTGGAAGTGTGACTTTAAGCGGAGTGACTGTAAGTGGAGTCTACTGCACTATAGTATGTTGTCGACAAAATTGTTTTTCACATAGTTTGCGATTTTGAAATGCCCTGACAACCGTGTTGCAGGTAGTTGTTTCAGCAATTTTTCCGAGAAGCACCGTAGTAGCGCCAATTATTTGCTTGGCAGCGAAGATTTTTTGAGCGCCAGGCACAATCGTAAGTCCTACATGGGTAATAAGAGACCCCAATTAGAAATTTTTCTCCCGCCAATTTTAGCTTGACTCAAATTGTCACGGCAATCCAATGAAAACGAAGTAAATCCTATTAAAAATGTACAGACAAAATTCTATGGGTGGCAAACAGCTAGCACTCTTTTGCTCCAGGGGTGGCATTGTCACCCCATTCCATCCCTTGGCTACGAGCCCGTTTTCTATTCTTATCATCCTCGTCTGTTTTTATTCATTGATCACAGTGGTGCAAGCATGGTAGATGCGTAGAGCAACGTGTAGCTGATACTTCTGTTGTTGATGGAGGTTGGTCATCATGGGGAGAGTTTAAACAATGCTCAAGGCCTTGTGGAGGAGGTATTGCATATCGCGAAAGAACATGTCACAACCCTGCGTAAGGGATTTTTAGGCCATTTTTGAAAATTACGCTTTTAGGCTAATTTCTTATTACACTTTGTACACTTCTTTCATGTTTCAGCTCTTTCGAAAGTTTGTTAAAGGTTTACAAAAATTATGTGTTAAGGTTTAAAAACAGTTTATCAGAACTGCCATGATATGCCTCGATTAACATGATTCAGGTGTGGCACAAGGCTGAAAATGAATCAACCTGAGCCCAAAGGACTCTCGTGAATAAAGGACCTTAAAAGTCTTAGAGATAAAAAGTAACGTCAAAAAAACATTTTTATGATTCAGCAAAACAGAATAAGATAAAATTTCATTGGAATATTGATAATTTTTTTTATTAATCTCATAATATCAAACATAGAGCTCTTCGTGGCGGCAAATACTGCGAGGGAGATTCAAAAGAATACACGATTTGCAACAAAAAAGTAAGAGTTGATTCTTTAAAAGTTCTTGGCGTTTTGTATTCTCTCAGATAATTAGCAAGTGCATTTTGGAAATGCAATGTAACATAAATCATTATTATCATAGTCCATTATCATTCATGCAAATGTTTTTCTCTGTTAACTAAACATCGTGACGAGGTTAAATTAAAAAAGCTGACCAGAAGCATAAAAACCAGAGTTATAAAAGAAAGCTGCGTTGTTTAAGACAAGCCGTTTCTCAGTTGCATCAACTAAATAATATGTAGCCCTGTCTTCTCATCATTGACCACTTTAAAACAGATCGGTGACAGTAATCTCAGAAAAATGATCTTTCTAGATCATTTCTTGATCCGGATGCAAGATTTTTTACATAAACAGACAAAAACCCAGCACAATGATTCAATGACTAAACTGGTACATGCTTAGTGACATAAAATGAATATAAATTGTATATCGCATTGAAAAATATTACACTACATTATTGCAGTGTTCACTGCAGAAATTTAATTGGTTTACGTAAACAATTCCGAAAAATTATAGCCCAACCAGTAAAAAAATCCTTAACTTTTTTGGCACAAAAAGCTCTCTCATACCAGTTTCTAATGTTTTCCCAATAAATAGATATAGTCATGTGAAAAAAATTATGGTGCATGCCAGTATTAGATGCTTGGTCTGGTGCAGTGGAACAATAAGGATGACACGTTTCATGACTTTGAATAGCTACAGTTGTCAATTATAGCTGAAATAAGGATTGTTGATGGTTTTGTGAGAATTATCCTGTACGAGTATCAAAGCCGCCTTCCCTGCAAGTGCAAAGCGCACTAAGAAACAACAAAATATTTATTTCCTTGTTCAACAAGAAGATTCACCCATCATTATTAATGATAAATGTTTACAAGCTGTCGTGTCAAAGCATTCTGGTTTTAAACGTTGTATCTAATAAGGTTGGCATAGAATCAATCCTGTCATTATATTACATGAATGTCATTTAAATGTATACATTATTTATGGAAATTTTTTTATTCCTTTGACAGCCATGCCCTGATTCAGTTATGAACTTTCGCAAACAGCAGTGCAAGAGACATCCTGGATCATTCGAAGGGGACATTCAATATAACTGGACATATAATAAAAGCAACGGTACGTCCTTATCTCTCTTTTTTTACAAAAAGATAAGCAAAAGGTCTCTTTTCTGCTAGACTTGCATTGGTTAAACAGTTTTGCAGTGAATTAGAAGGTGTTTTGTGATGTTTGTCAAGACACTGGTGGTATCAAAATTCAAAAATTTTAGATATTGGTTTTTGTGACCTTATAGCTTTAGCTTGCTCTGCGCTGCTTGATGCAAAGAGTGAGGTAGCTTAAAACTATTCTCTGCTGATTCGTGATATTTTTTTGACAATTTCGCTTACTAAATCTTCTATTTATTCCTATTTTCAGAAGAAACTTTAGATTTTTTTCATATATTGGGTTCTTATCTTACTGATATGTTACTATTCTAGAATTCATATAATTTTAAAACGTATTCATATTTGATTCAGGAAGAAAAGGTAAACCCACGGAAAGTTCTTGCATGTTAGAGTGTGTTGCAGAAAATAATCGCAAAATTTTGAAAAATTTCGGTCGGTCAATCGACGGAACTGATTGTTATCTGTTTGACGAGAATCTTGCCGGGAAATGCGTTGCCGGTGAATGCATGGTAAGTCAACTTATTTCATAGTTTCAATTTAAAATTATTGCAGGCATTGATGCTTCTTTTATCTAGATGTCTTTCATTGACTTGACTGCTCGCTGTCAAAAAGATAGACCAAAGGCATGCGCAGTAACTACCGTTCCAGATTACTCAATAAAAAGGCAATGATATGGATTATTTACGTCTTTGATTCTTTGTAATGTTTTAAATCATGGAGAATTTTCCTTTTACCAAACTTTTGCAGTCTGTAGGGACCGATTTTGAAGGATGAAATAACGGCAGCACAATTTTAGAGGAAAGACACTGGCTCCAGATGCAGTGATTTTGTAATGCACATTTTCATCCAAATTGTCAAATTAAATTGTCAAATTGTCAAATTGTCAAAAACTATTTTTCTGACCAGCGCTTTATGGACCTAATGACATGGGGCAAATACCTTCCAGTGATGACACTATTCTCAATTTTACCGATGAAAGGGGCAGGATGTTTTGGAAAGAGCTAGTTTCCAGATGACATACTTTTCAACCTCCTATCCCCCTAATTCGAATAATTGTTCAATTTCCATTCTTATACTAAGCTTCTCATGTAGCTATCGTCTGTTCTTCTTACATTGTTAAAGCACTAAACCCCTCCCCTCTCCAGGTCTAAACCCCCCCCCCCTCCCAGCTTCATCATCAGTTCGCCAACTTTTCAACTCTAGTAGGGAACAGTTTCAATTTCACATACTAATAACCTGTCCAAGAAACCTGGTTTTGAAATGAATAATTGTTTCTTTAAAAAATATTCGGGCATTTTGTTGAAAATATTCTTTCAAATCCAAATTTTTTCAAATTGTTTTGCAGTTTGATCGAGTTTCAGGTTGCTTGTTTTTAAAGTGGGACTACTCTGGCTATTTTTCAGCTATCTGGAAAACATTTATCTGCAATGGAAACTGTAAATATCCGGAGATTTTAGAAAACCGGAATTAATTGAAGATGAAGTTAATTTTAGAAAACAGCGAGCAAAACAATCAATACAGCAGGTCTCTCATGTTTTAAATCTAAAAATAAACACCAGCTTTACTCTCTTCTGTTTTTCTTTCCATCAAATTTCAGTGTGTTGGCATCCCAAGATGCTATACAGCTACGCATCTTGAATTTGTTCAGATGTTAGTATGTTCTTAAATTGTCTTCTCGGGATTCACCTTTATTTTTCCTAGACACTTCTATACTTCCAGTCTAAAAATAGGACATTCTCTAGACCTACGTCCATCCCCTCATCTTTTTCCTCAATGCTAGTAACTAATAGGACTTATCTATCTCTTCTGATAAATATTCTTGTCCCTGCTTCTTCTTTCCTTGTTATTATTTTCCATATTCGTGAAATGTCGAAAATGTGATCTTTATCTCTTTTTGACGTAATTTTTATCTTTCAAGACCCTTTCATTTCACCCTTACTTGTTTTTACCTGTTACAAGGCCCGCAAGACTTTCTACCTCTGTCTCGCCTTTCTTATTGTTTCAAACATGCAATCTTCTGAGCCTTGGTTTAGGCATTGTACTTCTATTTAATGCAGTTTATTGTAGACTTGGATTTTGCCTCAATCTTTTCATCTATTGCTTTTTAATCTACACTCCCCTCACAAAAGTATTGCACCACCTTGTTCAAAATGGTGGCACTTTTTTCAATATTTTTACAATACAAAGCATTTGAATGCATGAATTGGGTGAAATAGGCACATTTTATAGCAAATTTTGGCAGCCACACAACAGCTTCAATAAATTGACGTTAGAAAGGTAGCAATTTTGTCTTTTTTATTTCACCATGTTGACACCAAGGGACAGTAAAAGACATGAAACTCGACGCTGAGCAAAGTTTTGCAGCTCAAAATTCTTACAAACGAAGAATAATGAGAAATTCACCTGCGTAAAAGGAAACCATTTTTACAACGATTTATTTCCGAACATGAAGAATTCAAGTTTTTCCGTGGCGTCGTTCAAGTCCAGATTTGTACATCGTTGAAAATATTTGGCTTCGTATGAATAACATTACGAACCATGATTTTAAAGGTTTTTGAAGAACCAAAGAATCTTTAATTAAAAGAATTCTTCAGGTTTGGAATGAAATTCCACAATAATACATTGCCCAATAATATGCAACCAATTCGAGATGGCATAAAGCGGTTTCAAAAGTTCATAGCTCCCGTCAAAATATTAAAATTTGAAACTGTTAAAAGATGTTTTGAAACTGTAATTCGTGAAAAAAGTACTCTAGAAAGATTGAAGTTTTGATTGGTGGTTGTTTCACTTCCGACACATTCCCCTTCGCCACTTAAAAACAATCAATTCGCGCAACAGTTGCTTCCGATAATTCTTGCGCCATTTTCCCTCCTTCGAGGTGGTGCATTACTTTTGTGAGGGGAGTGTACTTCCTTGTGGTTTACCAGCCCTGATGGGTTTCTCACTTCTGTGTAAGTCTCTTTTCTCGTCCATCGTCCGTAATAGGAATCATAATTGGTTGTAATGAATCATGTCGTTTAAAAAATCCAAGCCTGAAGGAAGTAACATTGCCATTCTAAAAGCTAAATTCTTATTAAAGACTTGACGAGCTAATTACACATTTCGACCAATTTATGGCCCATAATTTATTTTAACGTGGCCATCCTCTGTATCTGGAGATGACTGCGAAGCTTTTACCTAACCATATTTCACCTTGGAGTCCATGTTGATGTGGGATCCTAACAATATCCTGGAATATCCCTAAAAAGCAACATCTTCATCAAACTATTCATCACCCAAGCAATTAAGGTTTCACTTTTAAGTACTACGAAAGCTCTGTGTCTGACTACGCTCAGCACTTGTGAGTTATCTGAGTTATCTTTGAATAATCTTTATCTTATAACTCAATAAACACGGACTTCGGGCTTACTGGAATCTTGCTTCAATTTAATTTTCTTGAAAAATACCTTTGGACACATATATGACGCTATTGTTACGAATTACCCACCTCTAAAAAGGTTTAAAAGAATGTTTGAGGTAAATAATATTTTCCTTTATAAGTGATAAATAATGGAAGAATGCCCAACGTATTTTGCTGGTCATTAAAATTTCTTATTAGTTGGACTTCACAATAGATTTATTGTTACGTATCCATTCGGAAAATACGCTAATTCTTAATACTTTCTCGATCATAAATGCGCTGCAAATCCTATAATTAATGCTGAACGGTTGACTGACGGTGCAAAGTGCCTTCAACTTTCTTGTGACAGCATTACCAGAAATTCATTCAACTCCAACCATAAAAGTTGTTCAAAATTCTGTTTTCAAGAGTGTTGGCTGTGATATGGAACTGGGATCAAAAGAAAAAGTTGATCGTTGTGGTGTCTGCAAAGGCGATGGAGGGTCTTGCAGGGAGAAATTTGTCGCCAAGATGCAAAATCCAGCTGCAATATTTGTTAATGTGACTGACCGAAAAGCCAACAGAACAAAAAGTTTCCACAACACTGGCAATGTCACTGCATTTATCAATGCAACAGTAGCACACAATATGACGGACGCTGGAAGTCGTTCCATTAACGAAACAAATAAAAACACCACTTATTTTGAAACTGCAAAGACAAAAAGTGGCAACGTTAACAATTCAACAGGTAATAATGATTTTATAACATATAAAAAGTCTCAGAGATGTATAAACAGATACAAAAATTGTCTTAGCTTTTCATAAAAATCTTTCTAATCTTCAATGTCATTTTGGCTTACTGCTCCTACCTTCATTTCGCTATCATTGATGCCAAAACCTTTTTGGTTTAATTTGTTCGGCTACCAATGCTTTACCAACATTGTGTTATTTTTATTTGTTCATGAAAGGAATGCTTAGGTTGACAAAATTTTAAACATTTGATAAGCTTCGGCGCTTATAACCAAATGGGCTTTTATGGTCATGCTTTTAAGCCAATTGTAAAGTATCCAGTTCTTTGTTAACTTCCCAGTTTAAAATTTGGGTGGATTGCTTTCACATGGGCTCCGACAAAGGTTGAAAAGTGGGGGGGGGCAAGGGAAAATTTAACACCCCTAAGCCCCCGGCCAAGGTCCCCCTACCAAGGCCCCTCCCCCCCCCCCCTTCGTCGGAGGCCCTGTTTCATATAGTCTTGGGTCTGAGTATTCATAGATTTATCACATGTGCTGAGTCATACTGCTCAGGCAAGCAATATCAAAATGCTCGGAATCAGAAATATGTTTTTCATTTAAAGGTGTAGACCATTTACTAAATGCCCTTCGAAAGCTGAAAGCTTTGCGGAAATTAATGAAAGCTGTACTGCAAAAGAAATGCAGCCAGGACGCCAAATGTCTTGAAAGGTACAAGTTCTTTGATTTAAAGCACAAAAAGTCTGAGATCACTAGTCCAAAGTCATTTGAATGGGTAACGGTTTCAACAGGATGCAGTGTTACATGTGGCATAGGTACGTGTTTTGGCGTTATGATTGCTTGTTTTGCACACGAAGTACAAAACATTCATATATTCCAGTAGCTGTAGTTGTTTTGTAAATGTATACCTAACGAATTTCAAACACAGTAGATACATTCTAGTGCAGTTCTTTTACATAATGATGCAATTTTCGCAAAAGCAAAACTAAAACATAACTCATGAAATATAGGGCAAATGTTATTGTAGTTTAATTTAACTGCCTGCACAGATAATTTAAAACATTCGCTTGCTATCTTAGTCTTTTCAGCTAAGGGACAGGTTACTAACCTCCAATTAGCCAAAACAAGAAACCATTCAAGGTTGCCATTTTGCCTCTAAGATTTTTAAAAATATTTTTTTCACTTTTGCTCACTATCAACATGCGGTGGGTAGCAGGTTTTGTCTTGGAATTGTTAAATCATTTCTCAGATATTCAATTGCTCTTTTAGGAACAAAATCGCTATATCCTGAATGCCGCCGTGTGGACGATGGTTCTCCAGTGGGACTCAAGTTTTGTAGCATGCTTCCTAGGCCAGTCTCCAGGGTGCGTGCCTGTAAAATGCCGAGCTGTACTGCTAAGTATGCACTTACATAATATCATGATATGTACTGTCAATCATATAAAGGTCTCATAATGATGTCATGTACTGCCAATCATATCTTTTTCTGTCGGTTATACAATTCCCTCCTAATTATATTGATTACTACCAAAATAATTTGGTGTCGATCGTATAATTTGCTGGCGACCATATCAAGTCCTGCTAATCAAATACCCTGCCTCCACCAAATAACTCAAATGCTACCAGTTTCATACTATGTTAAAGTAACTTACAGCTGTTGATATCTTAAGTTTTCTTTTAATGGTTCAATACTAAGTAATATCAGGAAGTATCAGTAATTACTTTATCAGTTATCAAGCTGGAAAACGAATAGACGATTAAATAAATTTGGGCAAGTTATTGCTTATAATTCCTCTCCTTTACAGAATAAGCAATAAAATTGATCTCCAAGTTCTTTTTATCTATTTGTAGGTGGGTTGCTAGTGACTGGCAATCTTGTACAAAATCTTGCGACGCAGGCATTCAGTCAAGAGAAATCTTCTGCATCAAAACAATTAGCGAAGAATTCTTGGTTCCTGACAGTTTATGCAATTCTGAGAAAAAGCCTGCCGCGAAACGAATCTGTAACAAGCAGGCTTGTCCCTCCAAGTGGATCACAGAGCCATTTGGAAAGGTGCAATTTTTATTCATTTTTTGAATAATTTTTTGGCGGTACAGAAAATACCACTTAGAGCTTTTTCGTCTAACCATCTTCAGAGTACAAAACGTCGGAACAAGGGTCCGAAAGAACACGACGGAAAATATAAACCCAGTTGTGGATATTCTCTTTTGTGCATTAGAGAATTGCATCAAGTCATAAGTCAACTGGTGAGAAGTCGTAAGAGAAGGTTAAATATTCTTTCTGTAAGCTGGCCTTTGTCGTGTGATGGAGCAAAGTCCACAAACACTCAACTTTTGAAAAATGTATCAATTTTCATCTCTAAAAAAAACTTGAATATACCTTCCTAAAATATACGATCTCCCTTTTAAAAAACCGGAGCACGCTCTTCTCTAACAGAGCTTAAAGGAAAGTGAATGTGCTGTTGATATCGATATACAGCCACGCGTGCTTGGAAAGCCAATATGAGATAGAAATGCAAGATACAACATAACAAAAACATATATTGAAACAAACTTGAAAGCTAATCTATGACTCTAAGGTGACTGTGGATCGTATAATTATAATGATTGCCAAACAGCAACGACGTTTATAACCCACAGGTATTTGCACTAATCTTTATATTAAAATGCTAAATATATCTAACCTTTTTTACTGTGAAAATATCAAGGAATGCTGGTGAATTTAGCTCTATTTGAAAATGTGCTGCAATAACATTCTCGAAATGTTCTGTTTATTGTGTAACATGACCAATACGATGCTTAGAAAGCTGCTTGATCATGTATCTGTAGACCGAAAGCTCGATCATACGTAGTAAACGGATGCTAGTTGCAACGGTTTTCACTTTCTGAAACACGCAAGGAAACATGCGAAAATGCTTCCAAAATATTATTTCTTTCGTAATGGATAGGATCTCAGACAAGTTAAGTTAAATCTTTTGAAGCCAATGATTGAATGTAGGGAAATTGAAAAATGCATGATTGTTATTTCTTTTATAGCAAGTAGGCCTAAATAGCAGATCCTGAAACAGTTAAGATTCACTCAATACCATTGATGAAATAAAATGTGAGGATTTCAAACTCCCTTCCCTTATGTCACCACCGTTTCACCAACTTGATTATCTCTCTGTATCATTATGCTACTGACACCAATTTTTGCACTGACCGTCCGCTTTTATTAACTTTGATTTTGAAAAGAAGAGCAATGTAAGAAGATGAAATTTTTCTCCATGCATAAAGTATGACACACAATCGACCATCATCAACGGAAGCATTTTTTGAACAATTTCAACAAGATCAAATACTACAGCATTTTATTTTTTCTTTCTAGAGAGACTGTTAATATGTTTTCAAATTAGTCCCAATTGCTCAAAGCCTAGATAAACGATGAAAGAAACTATCTAATTTTTTGCTATTTCAGTCTTAAATAAGCATTAATTTAGCACTTTCTCTAAGTTTACGAATAGCAAAGAACCTCAAATCTCTTTTATGTGCATGTACATCTCTGAATTTGTAAAATTTATATGAAACTCAAAAAAATGATTAAATGATGAACTCTATGTTCAAGATGCAAATTTAACTAGAAGTTATCTAAAAATCAAATTTAAACACATACCTTTCGCAAATTTTCGATTTCGATGTGTTCCTGCTTCTAGTTGGCCATGTTCAAAGCTTTCACTGTAATATTTTTCTTCACGTGCAGTGTTCTACTACATGCGGTAGAGGAGTGCAGCTACGAGAGGTATTTTGCAAATCGTATGTTCAAAACACAGGATTTGCAATTGTCCCTGACAGTCGTTGCAAGCCCATCGAGAGGCCGCAAAGAGAGCTGATATGTAATGCTCATAATCCTTGCCCTGGAGAAGGTTTGTCTTATCAGTCATGTTTTCATCGCTCCATGAGATATGATCATGAACACTGAGACTCCAGTAAAATAAAGCTAAAACTTTGTTTGAATGCATTTTATCGTTCCTGATTAAGAGCACTTATCTTGTAATAACAATCAAAAGCTGAAAACTTTTGGTAGGTATCCTTTGAAAAAGTTAACTAAATTAACTAATATATTGTAAATCGGTTACTTGTCCACAAAAAAAATGAGCAATTAATCATAAGGAAAGTTTTTTAAGCAAAAATTTACAAATATGGCTTAAATTGATACTTCTTATTTGAAAGCAAATCGATTTTTCTTAGAATATTTATTCCCATTTATTCCTAAAATGCCTGAAAAATGTTTGTACGCTTCACACAATTTCAAATATTTTAAAATATTTCAAATATTTTTCAAATATCAATAGTTTCATCTCCCTCTCAAAAATTTTGCTTATTTATTGTAAATGCTTTGGTGCTGTCAGATTTAATAAAATCTATGATATTTTACTCTGGAACCAACACTGTTTTGGTGCAAATGTGATGTCGGTCTTTTCTACCGTACGCTGTCACCTTTTTGAGACAACTCTCAGAATTCATTTGGTGAGAATTGCGTTTATTAATGTACTTCTTCTTAATTATTTTATTGCAGGAAATTGTGGTGGAAATATTACTGGACTACATGGTAGTTTTTCTTCGCCAAACTATCCAAATCACTACCCAAATAATAAAGAGTGTTTGAGTCAAGTTACAGTTCCCGATGGGAAAGTAGTAAGATTGCAGTTGACAGAGTAGGTTTCCTCTTTACCTTCTTTCATCTTTTCAATTACATCTTTCTTTTTCTTTCTTTTTCTTGCTTTTCCTTCTTTACCTTTATTTTCGTCCCCTTCATTTCTTTTTTCTTTCTGATTCGCCCCTTTTTACTCATCTTCTACTTTTTCTCTTTCTTTAATTTTTTTATTCTTCTCTTTTTACTTTATCTTTATCGCCCTTGTCTTCTTATTCCTCCTTTTCACTTTCAATTTTTCACCTTCTTTAACTTCTTCATTCTCCAGTTTCATCAACCAACTCTGTCATTAGGTCAGGCGAAATCTGCTAAGTTATTATGTTTTGACTTTTTCATGACCATTTTAAAATTTCTTTCTAGAAGGAAAAGTTTTTTAGATTTTTTTGATCAACCGGGCTATTCCCTTAACTAGTTTGCCCCATGCAATAGATGAAACAAGATAAAATGGTGGGAAGGTAAAGCTCTATCGAGTATCTAACAATGGGAGTGCATTGATATTACACTGGTGACTAAGTATTTAACAATAGTGACCAGGATATGACATACCAAGAATATTGATTCAAATAAAGTAGCTCTTTTTAAAGAAAGACCCTTCAACATAACATGACCAATTCTCAAACTTTTCGAGCGGTTATGAAAATCTCCAATATTCAGGATAACTACTGCACTTAATCCATTCTTAAGCTGGACACGAAGCTTTATTTCGTTGAAATCGTAAATATAAATTTTAGAACAGCTGCAATACCGATGATTGTTACAGTTCTCAAGGCAAAAAATGCCTTGATAATTTTGTCTTTGAATATAGCTTGAAATTGAATGGAACAAGGAAATCAGAGTCTGCCTGTGAAGGAGACTTCTTGCGCATCATTGATGGGAAATGCGGTGACCCTGTGGTTAAGTCATTTACTCTTTTCTGTGGCAATGAAGTTTCAAACGCCTCCATCGTGTCAACAACTAACACAGTTTGCGTCAAGTTCTTTTCCGATGACTATGGAACAAGCAAAGGGTTTTCAATACAGTATGTAGCCATTGATAGTCCTGGAATGCCTTCAAAGATCGTTGGTGAGTCCGCTCTTTTGGGTTTCCTTTCTTAGATACCGTAGACTTTAATAAATAGAAATATCAAGACCGAAATCATTTACCACCCAAATGTCACTATACATTTTTTGATATAAAGTTTAGAGCTAACAAGAAAATAAAAGTTTTCAGATTCCATTAATGCAATACCAAGAAGAAAAATGGCTTTTGAAAGCATTTTCAAATATTTTGAAGAAAGGGTATAGATTCTAGAGAAGAGCTTGTATTTTGTAGCTGCCTGTCATTTTTCTTTTTAGATTTGTCATGCTTATTTACTATCCTTATAAAGCTGATATTACTGCATCAAAAAATGCAGCTAAGTGATACTAAGTGATACTTTCTGAATGAAATGCCAAGCGTGTCTTGATTGAGCTCGCCTTTTTGTGTTCGGTTTTATTGCTGTAAAAGAATAATATTTTAATATTTGGAATATAATCATTTTTGATTCTTGTTTTATTTATGAAATTTGCTGTCAACTTATTACTACATTAGGAGAAAAGATGTTCGATTGTTAAAGTCGGAAAGACACTATAAATCCGATCATTTTTATGAGCATCAGACGTAAACAATTTTTTATTAACTTGACTATATATTGCAAGCTTTGCATTCTGTCATGCCAATAGAATACCATTCGATGCTGAGTTGATCATAGAGGAATCAGTTTGCTGGTTACATCCAAATGAGTGTGTTTTAAACACCTTGCAGTGAAATTCGTGTGAAACATATCACGATAAAGTCTGGGCATCAGCATTTTTATATCTGTTGATTCTCTATAACCAAACTGAATCAAGATGAATCTAACAAATTCCTTTGTCAACTTAGAAATGCGTTATTCTATGACCAAGCATATGCACTGAATAATATCACATCAGATCGTCTCAATACCAGCAGCGCTTAAAGAATATAGAATCTTCAAATCGACTTATGGATCACAATATTTATCGCGTATTTCTCAACTCTCTTTTCTATTTGTTAAACTCCATCTCAATATTTTAGTAACCTTTAATGTTTCTAAACCCTACATAGTTTATAGTTCCAAAAACATTCCAAGGAAAGAAAGCAACTCTTGTTACTGTTGATAGGAAAGGCTTCATTTCAGCCATTCTCATATCACCATCCTTATGCCCGTCCTGGCACTTATATTTATGCTTTCTATTTACATTTATATTCATTAAATCAAAAAAGTCAGAGCTATTATTAATCTACAATAGGATCAGTTCTTTGCTTATTAATATTGCTGCAGACAGAATATTAGATAAACACCCATGGCTGATAATACGCACAACCACAACGGAATTGTTGCAACATTAGCTGCATTACAGGCATCTCCTTCGCAGCAGCTAATTTCGCATTTTGAAAACTGCGATGTGCATTGCGGCTTCACGCGGCAATACTCCTCCGTAAAGCAATCACGTCTGTATGTCTCCACAGCTCCCTGTTTGGTATAGAATTTGCCACATCTTGTCTGTGGCCAAACGCATTCTTTTGTCTTGAGCAACTTGCATTTGCTCCAATCCATGTCACTTTCACAATCCCAACAGTTTAGTCCAGCTGAATAATCAACTGAAAATAAACAAGAACAATTTTAGCATTCGTTCAGTGACATTTTTAACTACATTTTTCAAGAACATTCTTTTGTGACCTTCAATTGGAGACATCCTTGCAGGGACGTACTTTTAGAAACGCTCTTCATCTGTGAATAGCACGTCAGCATTATATTCTACTTTTTATGCTCAATTAGTCGAGCAGTAAAAATTGAAGAGAAAACTGAGCAAACACAAAGAAAAGGAGATCCCGTGAGTATCTTGGAAGCGGACATTAAAAGGCAACGAAAATATAGTTAAACTGTTTGAGATAAATATCATTCAAATCTCTTTCAATTTCTAGTAAATACATGTTTTTAAGGCTTCTGGAAGCAGGGCGAATGCTTATTCGTGAAACCGGGATTCGTATACGTCAAGTAAATTTTATTTAGGTCTTCCAATGAATTAATCGAATAAAGTGTAATTTCTGCAAAAAAGTGAGAATTTTTAACAAGCTCCAGCTTAAATAATTAGGTTTCTACTGTGTTATCCAGTTTCAAGGTGTTATTTAATCTCAAAAAAGTGATATCAAATTTGTAGACATTGGACAATACATTTAATTTCAGGTTGATGGGAAAGTAGCTCTGTATCATAACAGATCTGATAAGCAATTTGACGTAAAAACATTACGACACAATGAGTTATTCAGGCTAGAACATTGTTTGGGGAAATTTGTGACTAGAACCTTTATCTTATTCCTTGAATTGAAAAGTTGATTACAATGTTGTCTATGAAATAAGATTTCAATTTGCTTTTAAAATTGAATTCAACATGCTTTCCTTTTAACGTGACATCAAAAAGAGATATCAAATTCAGTCTCAGGTTCCAGTCGCTTTGCAATTCCCAACCCCTTTTCTTTAACATCCATGTATTTAGAGAAGTCGATGCAGCAATACATTGATCTTTTGTAAACTCGATAGAAACAAGGAATAGAATTCCCATTATAGAAGCACTTCAAACGGTCCTATATTATTAAGCTTAAACCAAAGAAAAGTCTCTTACTGACAAATACATGAATGTTCCCATCATTAGCAATTCTAGCTAAGAAAGATTTTAGATGTCTGATACTTCTCATTCCTCAACAAATTTGTGAGGAACAAAACATATTCCTCAGGGTAATGACCAAAGGTAAGCAGTAAATCTATATCTAGGTGTGGATCGAAAAAAAATATAAGAAGAAGGGTGCGATTGATTGGTTCCTTGTTTTCGACCAATCGGTGACCTCTCAAATCTATACAACAGTACTGTAGAATGTTATGCTTCCCCTTATCCACGCAATCTTCAATTTTGCAGTACCAGAAGTTATTTAAACATACCTCTGATCCATCAGACATAAAGCCCATCCAGAGTTCCCAGTATAGCAACAGAAAACGGCATTGATGTTTTTTAAATTACGTCCTCTATACTTCTTTACATTTCAAAATAAGAGCAAAAAAAGTATGTTTTTGAGAATTTTAAAGATGTTTTCAAATAGCTTGGGTAATTGATCGAGTTTGAAACGCGAATGTCTCTATGGGTAGTAACTATGGTAGCTCAAAACACAGTTAAATGACGCATAGGATTATGAAGGGTTTATATTAAAGATACTGTTAATAGTAATGTCTTTGAAAAAGGCTGAGGACAAGCTACAAACTTACCTTGCAAAAATAAGAATAATACAACGATAATGGACTGCATTATATTTTGTTGAATTTGTGCTGATGCAATATGGAAAGTTTTAAAACTGTTCAATGAAGTCAACTTTTAACTGTTAAACCACGCTCAACTGAAAACCGTCTTTGCCTCACTTTGTTTCTTTGAGTCACTCAATTTCTCTATCAGCAGTTTTAAAATTCATAGTTGATGCACAAAAGGGACAGTGCTTTATGATTTCTGTTTTCCTCCCACCATTTGCTCTGAATATTTTCATGCAATTCTTTTGGAAAAATATTTAGTACTTGCTGATGTAAAAGCTTTGCAGGTGGCTATTTTGTTCTTCCTTTGTCAATCATGCATTCAATTCTCAGATTTTTCAGCTTATTTTACGGGTTGTTTCGCAAATGATGTATTCAAATGTTAATCAAGCCCTAATGCCGATAGCACTGTGAGCCACAGCATTGTACTGTACAAAAAACATTGTGCAGCATTGATGACATTTTTATGAAGTTTACACGTCCCACCAAATATAACTTCATGATTTTAGCTATAAACATGATTTTCGCACTTTGTATAAAGCTCTTTGATAGAGGTGGTTATATAATCAAAATTTATAGCAATTTCTTAATCCCACATGAATCGCACTGAAGAAGCTGAAGGATCATTTTTTACGTTTTTATCTCTAAATTAACAAATAAAACTGATGACCACACTGCAAAATTAACAATAATAATCTGTAATATATTTTGGTCTTGTTATAGGTTTCTGTGTTGCAAGGAGTACAGCAATTTTATTTTCAATCCAATTCTTTTTGCAGATATCTGCGATGCAAACACTAAGCTCATTAAAAGTTCATTTGGTGCCCTGACCTCACCCAACTATCCCGAAGCCTATCCTGCCAATGAATACTGCAAGGTGACAGTCTCTGCAATGGACAAGAGTGGTTTTATTATAGCCATGAAAGGTTTTAACGTAGGCTCTAAAGGGTGAGTTTTGAGTATCTTTAAGTACCTGACATCAACACTAATTATATTAGTTTGAGTTTCACCATCAGCACTCAATCATGTCCGGATGTTCACGTTTCTTTTCTTAAACAACCACCCTATAACCTAAGGCAAAGTTTATTTTAAAATAATGATTGAATAAAAATCTAATCAGAGTTTATTGATTCGCCCAAATTAATATATGTTGACTAGTCTCTGTTGGCTTGCTTCTTCACGTTCTACTTGTACCTGTTTTTGCAAGAATTTTCCCAATACTGTAGATTTTTATGTAATCCTGGCATTTTTATTTCGAATACCAGGGTACAATGTATTGTTCTATAGCATTTCTATTCCATTTGCTTAAAATGGGGGTATTTCTGGGCTCGACATAGCGTGGGTCTCACGTTCCTTGGCTGAATGAATGCAAAAAACATTAAGTTAATAAACCCAGCCTTGCTAAAGCAATCTTTAAAACCTTTAACGTTTTAGATTTTATTCTAGCACTTTCCGTGTTGTGATTTTTTTGTTTTAGAGAGAGCAATCAATGTGAAGATGACTTCTTGGAATTCTATCACGACGGGATTTCAGAGAAGCTATGTGGAAGACAGGATACGCAAGAAGCAACGATTAAAAGTGACTCTTTTACACTCGTTTTTCGCTCAGGAAATGCAAAGGTTGGAGGAACGGGTTTTGTAATGACATTTATCACAAAGAAAGTCTTGCGATTGCAATTAGCGCAAGTTAAAAAGAAGAAACAAGGTACCTTATAAGTAATTATGAATCATTTCTCACTTGGGCAATGTTCTTTTCACAGATCTCAATAATCTTTCATGAAATATACTAGATTGCGTGCGGTACAATATGATACTATAATAACGATTGATGTAAATAAATTGTACGTAAGTAAAAAAATTTTCTCTTTATCTTAGGCTTTAAGCAAATGAAAAAGTCAGGTATTCCCTGCCTAAATAAGCTCTAATAATCTTAGCTTCAACTTGGCAGCAAGTTGCTTCTAAATCATTTTTTCTTGAAATGTTGGAATGTTTAGTTCTGTTTTTGGCAGTTTAAAGGCCATAATGCTATAGGTGTAAGCCCCTTTTGAAATAATTGCATCAAGATTAGAAATTAGATGTATGATACTTTATTCATAAACTTAGGCGTTGTTTCTCTTACAGAACTTGCATACAAGCAGAAACACACCCCGTTGAAAACTATTGTCCTCCCTGTTGTCACAGACAAAGCAGCAGCTAGTCTTAATCCGGCAAAAGGACATGGACAAGTCTTGGTCGAAGCCTGTAAGTTTTACAATCGATATAAGAAGAAAATCCAGGAATATCCCACTTAGATTGATAATGAAAATACTAAATACATCTAAATGATTTATTCGTCAGTCTTAACATATTTGCATGTTGATAACTAGATTTGCATGTATACATGTATAGGACAGAGGATTGTATACACGTACAACTCAGATTTGTGTTAGTCTAACTAATCGCTCCGATAAGTTGAGTACTTTAGACAGCCATATGAAAATTATGATAACATATAGAAAACAGAACATAAATCATATAAAACATAAAAAATATGCACATATATTTACATGTACCAGTTTCTGAGACCTATTTTTATAAAAGAGTTGATTCTTTGCAATTTACCACAAATGTTTTGTTCAAAGTGACAAATCTAAAGAAAAGCAATATAAGTCAACAAAGGCAGAGCAGTTCTGGAGATGCCCATGTACTTAAGCATATCAACAATCAGGCAATGTTGACAAGTGTCCTCAATATTCTTGGTGGAGGTGGGTATCCTTTTGAAGAATAATAATTTATCAGTGTTCAAACTTTGATGAGATAATTCGAAAAAACAACGGTCCTTAATGTCGTTTCTGTCAAGTATGAAATTTTCCAGTGGTTTGATTTGTCAAAAATGTTCGATTTCATTTAGCAAAACTGTCGAATTCAAATCTTGTTTCTTGAAAATTAGCATCAGAAGCAATTAATTTTTCCAGTATCTATTGTCATAGGTACATATGTTGTTAAGTTTATTTTCAAAACATTACCAGAGCATAATTGGCCTATCATGGAATTTATATAAAACAGCAAACTAATTCAACTTGTAGTGAAGATAAAAACGTGAGGCTTAAGTGTATCTAAGCATAACAAGAATTCAATAACAAATAGCATATTATAGACCTAATCAATGCAAAATATTGGGCCTACGGAATTGAGAAGTATGAGAGGTTGCACAAATCAAGAAGCTTATAGACAAGGAACAGATGTCTGAGTCAGACTTAAGATTCACATGGGACTTTTAAGATTCAGCATGTATAAAGTACTAAGAATGTATTTTCTGGTCGCTCGGAATGAAGAACATAAATTTTTATCTCAATTTTTAACGTAGATAATCAATGGTATGCCAAGAACCAACCATAGAATTAGTAAATAGGTGACATCTCAAGCTAAATTTCAGATGAGGTTGATCAGTCTGTAAATGAAATTAATTATGCTAATTTTTTAGATATTTTTGCTTAGGTATCGAAACAAAAGAGTCCAAAAAGCAGCAGATAACTCACGTGATCAGTGAAGCTCAAAGGTATGGTGCGGGACGCCAAATGGCACTTGAAGACTACACAAAAGCCGGTAAGTATTATCATATTCTGTTGAATTTTGATATTGTCAGTGCCTAATCACAGGAAATATAACTATTGTTCAAAATTTCTTACTAGAAACATTGCCAAAGGATTAGGTATATGCAGTTAATTAGATTAGGTATATGCAGTAAATTCCATTATTTCTTTATGTTTTGATGTTCCTAGGACTTCCTTGTCCTTTACCTGATTTCTGTTAAATATTTCTCTTGCTGCAAGGCCCGAACAGCGTGAGCTCAAACCAGTGCGTGTCTGTCAACTGTTGTGAGAGGCAGCAGTGTTATGTAGTGTTATGTACTACACCAAAGGAGCAATGCTACAAGATAATCTGCAAATAATAAATGTCCATTCTGCATACCCAATCCGCTATTTTGGAGAACTTTGTATTTATTTTCCAAATTGTTTGATTTTGGATTTTTGAAAAAAAATTAAAACAGTCAATTTGCTACAAAATCATTATAATGTTTCATCTCTACTGCAAGAGGAGAACTATTTCTGTATAAACAGCAAAATCTTATAAGTACGCTGCAAAATTTTTAAGATATGGTTCCAATCAGGAGACTGTCAGAGCAATTTTGTACCTTAATAATGATATCTTGTATGGACACACACTCAAATATTCCAGCGACTGATGTTCAAAATAGATTTTAAATGTAAATACACTCTAAATCAAGTGACATGATGAATTTTTCTTTTGATAGTTTCTTTAGAGTCTTTGAGAATCTTGCAGCTTGCATACCCTTTTAGAAAATGAAGTAACTTTTGTTTGAAAAGACTCAACTGAATAATATGCAGATTGATCCAATTTTCAAAATGTTTATTTTCTGTGGCTCTTTTGTTTACTTGGGCTCTTCTTGGAGCCTTTCAACCGTTGCATGAGCTTTGTAATACAAAGAGTGCCGGGCCAAATGAAAAATGCTTCAGTATGTATTCACATTTTTTTCAATTTAGAAGTTTTATTACTCTAGCTTTCTAGATAGGCATTTATCTAGTTTATTTACATCTTTATATGCCTCTTTTCTGAGTTACTTCAAGTATTTATTTTTTTGCTTTATATACAAATAGGCATATACAAAAAAGCTGGGGTTCCAAATGCAAGAGTAAACAGTCAAAGTTTGAATTTCTATAAAGGTTTGAAATTCATTATTCTTTTTGCAACTGCAAGATAAAGAATCCGTAACATCGGCCCCCTCAGAACTACACCAAAGTGTGTTTAGCTCTGGTTAATTTGGCATCGATCAATGTGCGACTCGTGGATAAAACAGTTATTTTCATGAGATAAGAATATTCTATAGTGCTCAGTATTACTTTTATTAGATGCACGTCTTCAAAATACAGCACATACGCACTTGATGGGTTCTCTCTCTGAAATTTTCACTGCTGTTCTGCCTAGGATGCCTGTTCCGAAAATAGACTCAATAGCTTACAGAAAATACGGAACAGGCTGCGAACAGCGTGACTGGTAGCGAACACAATGCTCCTCTTACCTTTAATTGCAGAGTCTTGACTTGACGTTGGTTAAGGACATTCTGAATTCTATAAATCACTACTCGACCTGGTCCTCGATTCCCTTACTGATCTAGCTTTCAAATACTTTCTGACGTTACTAAAAGAACTTTAAGACCAACAAACAAAAGTTCAACATTTCTTTGCAACAACAAGGGAGGGGGGTTGGGGGTCAGAAATCCTTTTTTGTTTCGTGGCGGTAAACTATGGAATGAGCTAAATAGGGAAACCAAACTGTCAGCCCCCCTTAAAAACTTTCAAGAGCATCCTTTGACTTCTATGATCTTTATTATTTTTTGCGGATTTTCATTTTATTTTCGAACGTTTTTTGTTATTGAATGCTTTTATCAAATAATTCAGCTTGCAAAATAGTGTTATATTTTTCTGGAAGCTCGTGCAACTTGATAAATAGTATAAAATGAATGAAATAAACATATTCATTTTACTCTTTTGAATGAACAAACAATAGATAAAAAAATATATCTCAACAATATAAGTCAAGATTGAGCCTGTGAAGTATTTTAAACAATAGATTGTTATTTTTAGGAAAACAATTAATAGGACCTAAGCCTCCCAACAGAATTTTCGAAAGGAACAAACAACCCACTCAATTACTATTAAAAAAGACAGTGAATCCAATGCTTAGTAGAAGAGGGTGGAACAGACAATTGTGGAGTGAATATTGGAAGCTTCTTGCTGAGCGTTATGCGAAAGAGAGGAGCTACATTTACAGACAGTTTATGGGTAACATACATATTTATATCATTACTTTACGAAAAGCTGCCCATGACGCAGCTTAATGTATTGCATGCCAATTCAGTTTGCTAATATGACCATCAAGCTTCCACAGTTTCCTTCACTAGATCATGATATAGCTATGGTTAGTTAAAACTTTATAGAAAACTTTTCTATAAACTTTGTTTCTGATACACCCTCTTTAAAACAGTTTTCTGCCATCATATTTTAAAATTCAACTGGTAATTACTCAGTTCAGTTTATGGCGTTTAATAACATGCGATAAGCTAATTTTGCTTTACTTTTTTAGCCACTGTTTCATTCTCCTAACTTGCCTTTAAAAAATATTTGCATCTGCAATTTTAGAATAAGATGTTGCGTTTAAGGCTTTTGTTTCCAGATGATTGTTGAACTGGCTGCATAAAAGATTAAACTTTTGCCACCAGAAGTCAGTTCTATAAATTATTGACTTGGTCTTTTGCAGATATAAGAAAAATTACAAGAATGAGAGTAAATTTATAAAACACAATACACAAGAAAAAAGTTACAGCATTAATAAAACTTTAAGTCTTTGAATATTAGCACATTTAAGCTTGGATGCATCATTTATCATTAAATGTTGGTTTAACTTGAAACCTTTTTAATTGCAATTTCAGTGTTTTCATAACCCTTAAAAACCTGATAATTAAAAATATATTTATTATAAACAATCACCAGTAAAAAAAATATAGCCTTTAAAACACTGCAACTATAATTAAACTACTTGAAGCCCTGTGCTTGAAATTTCAGGATGCCCACGCCAGGACACCATAACATGTGATACAGCATTGAGGTTCACAAGATGTGAAGCTGACCGTACTTGCAAATACAACCAAGCAACTCAATGCTGCACATCTTCCTGTCCATATGCACCATTTGTCTGCATTTGACCATGACATCATAACTACAGGACCTTTTCTGGTCATTTGATCATGTGTCTTGCTCCATAGTGACATTCAGATAAGGCTTGGCTAATTTGGCTGCAGAACAGGCTTGGTTTCAGAACACAATTAAATCTCAACAAAATTAACAAATTATACATCATATACATCAAAGAGTTTTCAAAATTTTAGGGACTTTCCCCTACATGAACGCACAATGCATACAGTAGGCATTTTTATTTGTGCAATAACTATATTGTGAATCATATATTTTGACCAATTTCCTTCTTCCGGGAATTAATAAATACAAAAATTACTTTCATAAGCAAGTTGTAGCAGAAATTGTAACCAAATTTTATGGTGGTAGAGAAATTAAATTTTGGAAGATGCAAATTCCAAAGGGCAAGTATTGGCAGATTTCAATTTTGCCCCTCACACCAATAACAACAATCTAAAAGTTCAAAAAATAAAAAATACCTAGTTTTGAGACAGTATAATTTCACAAAACTTAAATTAACAACTTGTTATTGCTATTCATAAATACACAGTTTTCTATAAATATTACATCAGAACTTTAACCTTGGCCACTTTTCTGTTTTCTATGATCTTAGTTTTTGGGCAATACATCTCACACCAACTTCTAGGCAGCATTGGCAGGCCTGCTTCACTTTTTGCATGAATTACACCAAGTTCATTTTCAGCAGTGGTCAATAAGTATGACTGGGCATCTCCTAAAGAGAGTACTTTAGCTAAAACAATATCCCCAGGCCTAAAAGATTTGCACATTTCAACTTTGTCTATCTCAGTAGCTCTGACATCTTCTCTTCTGATCATTCCTCTGAACACATCTTTTAAAACAACTCCATTCACACTGAGAATTGCTGCTTTGCAGAATCTTGGTGTTGTGTTTACAATTTTGCAAATTGCAGGAGAACCTAGAAATAGAGAAAAAATTATTTCTGTAAACTTCTGTTGATAAAAGTGTATCCTAATTGCAGATTCAAAGAAATTTCTACACACATTTATTGTGAGTTTTAGAGTGAATTAGTTTTTGGCCCCGTGTGCAATTGACTTTGACAATCCCGATCTAAAGGAGGAGTTTAGATGATAAGTGAAATGAATAGCACAGTAATTAAAAAGTAAACAAGTAAACAAAAGGGAAAAACAAAAATATTGCATCATGAGTGCAGACCTCCCCAAATAATTTTGTGTGCCTGCAAGCACAAACTGTTTTGCAAAGGTGTCTGCAATATTTTTTAAATGTAATGCGTAGGAAAAAAATTATTTAAAATAAGAGACATAGAAAAAAATTTAATGACGAATCATACACAAATGGAAAAAATAGGTCCTGTAGGCAAACTGATTCCTGTCTAGCATTCTATTTGGGAATGCTAGTAGTTTGTTTCCTCTGGGAAAAATGACAACGATATAACATTCAGTTTCATTTCTTTTTCATGAGTCACTTTTATTTTCAAAGACCAGTAAATTTTTGAAAAGAATGAGGATGGTTTTATCAACAAAACTAGCATTATAGAGTCAACAAACTCTAGCTAATGACAAGAAGGGAAATCTGGCCATTACTTTTTCATTCATTCCAAAACATTTGAAGTGATTGAGTCCTTAATTTCATTCGCAAGCCAAACAAAATGACAGTCAGTTTTGTTGCTTGATATTGTTTGATACTATAATTAATGATACTTTTAGCTGTTTTAATGTTTGTACCATTTACAAGCAATCACAATTTCTATATCTTGCATGCTCCACCCAGATTGGTAGTTTGTTCTGAATATTTGTACACAGAAGCCTTCACTCAATGACTGATTCATTTGATCGCTTGTTGAGGCAATACAAACAGAATTAATAATCACAACATGATATTTGAACATCTTGTTCTTGCTGTTAGGAAAATCTATTATTCTCTCTTTGCTACATAAATCACTTTCACAAAGCAGTAAGGCTTGCTTTTGTAGACGTCAACATGATTTTAAATTAACTAAAGGCTTTATGATCTTCAAAGTTTCCTTCTTGTACCCACTATACAAATTGTGTGATAACTCAGATTCATTTCAACCTATCTTCGCCCAGTCACATTTCATTATCCTTAAGGTTTGATTGGTTTTACTAATACCACGATACGTGCCTCTGGGCTTCAAATCCCTGGTTTGATGGCCTAGATCTTTCTTTTTTCCTAGTATCTTAATCATTTTATTCAAAGGAAGAAAAACATCTAGTAATATTCACATGGTGAAACTTTTAGCTGAATTTTTCTTTAAATTCTTAAACAATTCGAGACTTTTAAAAGACTACTTTTACAGATGTGCCTGCAGACGTATTCTGATCAGCATGGTTTGCTTGCGACTGCGAAGCATGCGTTTGTGTATAAGGAGGACTGGGGCTGATAGACTTAAGGTAAGTATAAGCAAATTGTTTTTTAGATTGTGTTCCTCCAAATTAAGTTTTGATCATCAGTTTAAAGCTACAACCAATAGGATGTGGTCCAGATCATTTGCATATTGTTGGCATAGAACTAATTACAGATTCATCAACCACAATCATGGTCATTTATTATGGACCTTAGTGAAAACATTTACATATCACCATTTGTATTACTTTGTAACATTCAAAATAACTAGCAATGGAAACTCCATAAAAAAATTTGCTGCAAACACTATATATGTGCTGAGGGTTGTTAGCCATTATTAACTTTCTGGAAAATTATAGCTATATCATGACTAGAACCATAACTCACTACTGCACTATAGGCCGAGAGCCTGTCACAGATCTGTTATCAAAACTTAGTTTCTGGCAGTCTTTTACTCTTTAAAACCTGTCTTATAGAAGCAATAACACTTCCCTCACTGGGCACCACGGGAGAAATGTTGTTTATTTGACCACATTTTCCCAGCTAATTATCATCACCCTGAACAGCCAGTTTTCAGAGTATGGTGGATTTTGATCTAGATCTTGGATCTGCTAACAGCTGGGCAGCCTAGGATAAATAATATGAAAATGCCAGGTGTACCAACACTATCACCTTTCCAAGTATATGCTTTTTAGAACTAGCTTTTAGGTGCAAACACAGTGTATCCATTCCTGCATCTTGTGCGTGCAGATGACATACCCTCCATGGACTTTATCATTTCCTTGGCATACTAGTGTGAATTGAAGAAAAAATAATGTGTTGGTGTTAAGGCGGAGGGATTTGCTGCAGTTTTTGGACCAGGGTATGACGATTGATAGTTTCTATTTTGCATTGAACCATAAAATATTTTGGTGTTAGCATTGAGATGTAGAGCCTTCGGTGCAAGTTTATAATTTACCCACCAATATCTGGTGCGAGGTTTACATGGATTCCACACTCACTGGCAGAGCAGAGGGTATCTTTCAATCCTGCTTAAAGCCGTAAATCTCTTTCAAATGATGTAGTTATTTCAGGTGAAAAGGGCATAAAATAGATATTTTCCAAGAAAACATTACAGCCTTTTCAAAGTAATAAGTTGCCTCACAACATGTTTGGTACTTCTTATTCACAAAGAATATAAAATTCACCTATTTCTGGCACAAATTGACTAGATTCCTCCAATCGTGTAATCGAGATTTTAATTCTCTTGTTAGATGTATCTTGTAACGTGCTGGTTCTTTTTCTTCCAACCAGCTTTGAATATATAAAGCCTCCTCGCTTGTACGTTCCTTGACCAGGCTCATAATCTTCTAAACTGCCAAGTCTTTCACCCGGCACTGCAAAGGACTCAGTCATTTTGAAAAGTGTCACGATTCCACAATTTGTAAGGTGGTAAGCAGAATATAAGGTAACACTTTTGAGTGTTAATGAAAAGGAGGTTTTTTAGGTTAAGAAGAGGCAGTACACAAGCAAACATGGCTGTCATATCTTGGAGAGGAATATCTTTCTTTTTTATAATGGTGCTTCATATTATCAACTGTCCTTACACCAAGGTTGAAGAGAGCTTTAATGTCCAGGCCATGCATGATCTCCTTTACTATAGATCTGACATCACCAAGGTATGCTTTGTTGTGTGGTGTGTTTGTGTACATCTTTTATTTTTAGTTGACTACCTATTGGTCTTGCTAATCTTGCCAATCAACCAAGACCGTCTTGCCAATTATAGGAATAGCTAATCTATAA
This sequence comes from Rhopilema esculentum, assembly GCF_057945365.1. Taxonomy (NCBI): domain Eukaryota; kingdom Metazoa; phylum Cnidaria; class Scyphozoa; order Rhizostomeae; family Rhizostomatidae; genus Rhopilema; species Rhopilema esculentum. The sequence continues at coordinate 14,302,114 of NC_142825.1, read as the reverse complement.
TCTAATCTAATCTAATCTAAATGTTTATAATACAGTCCCCATAATGAGTATTGCGTGCTAGACTGCTAGCGGTTAGCAGGTTAGTCTTAAAGTCTATAAAATTAGAATATAAACTGGTCAGCACTGCCGGATTGGTAAAGCGTTTATACACTGAAAAACTCTGTTGATTTTGAAGTTTGGTACACCAGTTTCAATAAAAGACACTCCCCGTGATTTAGCCTAGATCCAACCTTTAGCAACATCTTAGCAGTCCAGCAGCTGACCAGTCAGTGCAAAAATAACAACAACCTGAATATGAAAAAGAAAATGAAAAAATTGGTTAAAAAATACGGCCTTGTCTCTGTTTGTAAAAGTGATGCGAATACAAGTGATCTCTCTATTTGTGAATATTAGTTATGTCTCTATTTGTATTAGCTAGCAAAGAAAAAATGGGTAAGAAATTATTATCAGTTCTTAGTATTTTTATTGTATGAAAACAGAATTTAATATTCCTTCATTTGTCATAAATGTGTCTATGACTTAGCATGGTGGTGCAGGCTATAAGCACTATGCAACTTTGAATCCAAAGTTCTTTTTTCAAATGACACAGAAAACCACCTCCCATTACAGCATGTTCAAAGAATTTACCTTAGAAGGTATTTATTCAAGCAATCTTTTTGGTGGTACAAAACTTGAAAATGGCTTTGAAAAAAGCAAACATTTGAGTAAACTAAAGCTTTTTGTCTGACACTCTCCAGAGTTTAAAAAGTCAGAACAGAGATCACAAACTCTACACTAGGAAATATATCTTCCAGTTGTGGATCAAAAAGGCCAATTTTCAGTAATCTTTTGCATTGGATCAGACTCAGTGATTCAGATTTTCTGCAGATTTTATTACCTGTGGTAAGCCATTCCAAATTTTTTGTCCAAGGGACCTAAGGCTGTTTGAACCAAAAGTTGTGTGGTTGGGCCCAGTGGCGGACACTTGGTCAAATATTGGGGGGGCAAGCCTATTGTTTTAATAAGATGACGTCACATTTCCCATTGTTTTAGAACAAAAGACCATTGTTCTCTAAAGTATTGGGGGGGGGCGGTCGCCCCCCCTCGCCCCCCCAAGTGTCCGCCACTGGTTGGGCCTGTAGTACTGCAAGTCTTGTGGACAACATGAGGACAACATAATATCAGGCCTCTCCGTTTAAGGCGCGCGATCACGCGCGCGCGCCTTGGCACGCTCCTATCGTTGCCGAGACGCGCAATAAATCACGCGCCTGGTTTATGAGAACCCTTTAAATCGCGCCCCTTGTGTTTTAGTTTTGAACAATTATTATAAAAAGAGCCTTGCGGGTTCGAAATTGATTGATATCTAAATAAACGGTTGCTTCTTTTAATCCCTTTTTCGAAGAAATTGTTATTGCCAAGTTAAATCAAACACCTCTTGAATATATTTCCGGTCAGTAACCAATAAACTGTCATTGTGATTCCTGATTGTTATAAGTTTTTTAAATGGCCATTAATTCAAAGGACCAAGCCATAGAGCTATCTGCTTTCGCAAGTATCGCAAGGACGAAGTTAGCGGATCAAAGACCGAAGATAGGAATGGGAAGACAATGGTGGTTTCGATTTGGTGTAAAGTTTGCTCAAAACACAAAAGCGTTATTTTATCAAATCCTCTTTGTAAAGGAAGTGCCAGAAAAGCAATTGAATCATACGTCAATGGAACGAATTTCGATTCTTCCATTTTTTCTAACTCCGATTCTTCATCGGAATTTGAGCTGGACATTGACAAACTGCAACAATAATGTGTTTTTTTTCTTTTAGTGCATTATTAAGTAGTTTGTTTAGATATTTCTAGATACAAAGTATTTACATGCGAAAACATGCCGTTTTTGTCTACTTTAACGTAAATATATTTTTTTGGTAGAACGCGCACCTTAGCAAGGCGAGGCGCGCGTTTGAGCACGCGCCCGCTAAAATGCTCACGGAGAGGCCTGTAATATGTATTTATTCTTGCACTTTAGTTAATTTTTTCTAGGGCAATTGCTCTTGCATGAGACTTCAACCACGGTCTGGTCCATTCTAATAAGATATTTATCACAAAAAGATATTTTGATTTATGCTGATACTTACTGACACTTGAGTGTAAGCTAGAAGGGCAAGGAAAATTATGTTGCTTCAAGCTGCGAACAGGTAGATATTTTTGCAATTAAGCTTTGTCACGAACGAAGGATTGCAGTGTAAAAACTTCTCTTCTGCTCTTGAACAATGGCCATTCGATCTTAATTTTGGCTGTTTATAGCAAATGACCGTCTTTGCCTACATGATTGCTACATACCTTAAAGGGTAGGACACCTTAAAACTGCAATTCATCAACACATAGAAGCTTTTTGACACCAAAAGCAGATCATCAAGTTTATGTATATTATTGTTTTTTTTCTTAAAGCATGACATTTAATGTTTTGATACACAGCGATTTTCATTTGACTATATTTTGCACTGGCTGTGAGTTTCCAATCCAAACCTTTTTTTATTTTGTTTTATTCTCTTTAGTATGATCACCTGGAATTCCCAGGCGTTGTACCAAGAACTTTTGCTGGTCCTTTAGTGGTGAGCCTAGTGACTGCTCCATTGATTGCAATGCAGAAGATATCGAACCACAGCAAGGAATTGAATCAGATATTTGGTATGATTAAACAAAATTTAGACTTTTAGAATTTAGAATTTATTTAATAAACATGGATCTGGTACATTTCATCACAGCCTTCTTTAATAATGCAATAATTTTATTGAATAACACCTTGTATAAAGATATTACATCTTGTTTACAGCTTGTTGTCTAAAACTAACAAAACTGAAGTACCAAATCCTGAAACCCCTTTTATATCTAGCAAATATATAAAAAGTCAACAGTCAGAGAACTACAAATTCATATAACTGCAAACCCACAAACCACTGACTCCATTACTAGATAATAATTGAATGGCAACATGACCTCCCCTGCTCACCAAATTAAAGATTAGTGAGAATGAAACTTCGAAAAAGGCAAGAGAACAAATTAAGAATTTCTTCCTAAATTTATATGTGAGCTAGATATTTTGTCACCTCTTGTTTTTCTATGGATAGTTTGTCCTTCTTGTTCCTTTTTTAACCACATCTGCCCTGCAAATCTGAACTAAAATGAAGCATTCATTTGGTATTCACTATGTCAATTATCTTTTATTCAGCCAGAATAATCCTGGGGTCATTCACGATGCTTTCATTTACAATCTACAGAAAGTCCGTCTGCAAAGTTTTGTCACCATCGGTCTCTAATCTGGTGACACTTTTCACTGTCACACAGTTCCACTTCATGTTCTATGCATCTAGAACACTGCCAAATATTTTTGCACTCATTTTAGGTAAGTACTATATTGAACTGTAGCGATCTCTTCAGACTATTTATGTTTATCCTTAGAAACCATGACATTGTTCAACTATTAACATCTAGTACAGCCAGTAATGCTTAATTTGTTGTTCGTCTGCATTAGAATCGATCAAAATAATTCTATAGATGAACAAAATTTTTCCTTTAACAAAAATTTATCTAGTAATGCAGTTTTTCAAACATTTTGATTAAGACAACTCAGTAAATCTAATCACAGTGAAAAAATTAGGTATATAGGTCATTCATTTCACTGAATTACAGGATATGGACTTGCCTCTTTAGAAGAAATTCTTCAGATACTGTCGATTAAGTTAAAAACTGTCTCCCATTCAATGCTCACAGCAAAACAGTTTGAAGGCTTTTTGTAGCAATTGGAATGAATAGAAAATAAAAAATTTTTCTTTCATTACATTGGAGATTTAAAATGCTTTTAAGGTGACAGGTAGATTTGAGGTTTATCAATAAGCAAGGAAGTGCGACAGAAGCAATTAGAAACAAATTGCAAAAAAATTAGAGGTCTTTATAAATCGAGATACAGTAAAGAAATTGCTTATTAAAAGTACTTGATTCCATTGTTAAGACTTTTATCGCAGTGTCTTATAAAATCGTCATCATCAGGTACCATCTTCTATCAGAAGGTTGGCTACCATGACCCTCCAACTATCCCAAAATCTGAGTTTTGGTTTGTTGTCATGGTCACAGATAAAACTAAGAGACTAATAGTAGAGATGGGCCCCCAGAACCACCTCTACAGTGTTTTTAAAGGGACACCATCCCTCTTTCCAGGAGTTCTTCGTCCGAAGCCGTTGACCCCTGGAGTCGTGGCTCATCCGCCCTCCTTGCCGGTCTCCCGCCGAGTTAGCCGTTGGTCATCGCTCGTAGCCCTGAGCTAGGGAACCCTGCCAGATGGTACCAGTCGGATCAGGCAGGACCTGTAAGCTAGTTGAGGGAAGGGACGCTTTGATTCCCCATTCATGTCCTGTCAGAGCATGCCACTGCCCTGTCGGAGCATGCCACTGCCCTGTCGGAGCATGCCACTGCCCTGTCTTATAAAAGGCAAATGATGCCCTTTTTAGGCAACATATAGATTTTTTGGATTTTTTTTCACTGCTTATGTTCCGTAATTTGCTTATGTATCATTAAAGTCAATTTGACTTTTCTCTTCTCTTTCTCAGTTCTTCCAGCTCTCGGTTTCTGGCTTGAAAACCGGATACAAAGATTTATTTGGCTATCTGCATTTTCGGCAATAATTTTCAGGTCGGAGATTTGTCTTTTGGCTGGACCTCTCCTACTGGTCAGCCTTTTTCGAAGAAAGGTTGGCTTGTTATTGGCTATAAAACATGCAGTAATTTCTGGTCTTCTAGCGCTAGGTGAGATTTTTGGTCCTTTGCATGTCTGCCTTCGAATAGAAAACTTTGCATCAAATTTTTATTGCTTTTGTAAACATAATCACTTCAATTAGCTTTTTTAAAGGGCCTAGCCTAGAATCTACAAAATTCGCTGATTTCCCTATCAAGGCTTAGTTATCTTTTTAACCTAGTTGCTGTTATAACCGAGATTGCATGACAATTTAAAATCTCCAGCTTCATCAAATACCAACTTGTCCCATATGTTTGGCAATATAATCGTTAGTATACATTCGTAATCAAATTTTATTTTTTTATTTTTAGCTGTTACAATTTCCATTGATTCTCTGTTCTGGCAGAAATTGCTCTGGCCAGAAGGAATTGTTTTGTACTACAACACAGTTCTTAACAAAAGTTCTCATTGGGGTGTATCCTTTTCAGCGTGATATGTTCCACAATTTTAGTTAAAAAATTACAAATTTTAAAGTCTTATTAATTTACTAAGACATGCAATTATGTATTGTTATCGTTTTTTATCGTTTGTAGTTTGGCCATTTTCTAGTTGTAAGACATAATTTTTCAAGAGGAAAGATTTGGAGTCAACTGATACCCCATTTTTGGCAAGAGCATTTACTAATTGCCTTCTATCGCCCATTTTCTTAATTCCTTAATTGAAATCGAATTTCTAAAATCGTCCCGGGTGACGAATCTGCCATGCATAACTCAAGTCGAGGCGAAATCTCAATTCTGGATGAATAGGGAATAATGACACCAAGGCCTGAGGTTTTCACATATAAACTATATCAAAAGAGAAATATGATTTTGTGCTTTACACTCAGACCGGGCTCACTTATAAAGTAGCAGCCCTTTCAGATAGTCGGAATCATTCATCGTTACATTCTTGTATTTTATATGATTATGTCCTTTTTTGAAATTGAATTTTTGTAGCAGTTGTGCTGTTGCCAAAACTCAAGTCTCTATCTTGTCAATGATTTAACTCTTTATGGAATTTGCTTCATAATTTATTATGATAAATACATGCTGAAAACTTTGCAACATTGCATTTTCTTAGCCTCATTTGCAGACATCACCGTTCTTGTGGTATTTCTACTCTGCCATTCCAAGATGCCTACTTTTTGCACTCCCATTAGTACCAATCGGCTTTAGATGCAAAGACGACAATTTCAGAGGGCTTCTATTCTCAACTCTCGTGTTTGTTCTTGCGTATTCCATCCTTCCACACAAAGAGCTTCGCTTTATTATATATTGCATACCTGTACTAAACACTGCAGCTGCAGTTGGTGTTATGGAAATGTAAGTATTAAAATTGTTACCAACTGTTAATGTCCTAGAAGCAATTACTCATTCGCGGTAATTCTTGCTTTCAAGATTTTTTGTACATAGCCCATAGATTATGGTTCCATGTAATCGTTGGTTTCAAGATTTTTTGTACATAGCCCATAGATTATGGCTCCATGTAATTGTTGGTTTCAAGATTTTTTGTACATAGCCCAAAGATTATGGTTCCATGTAATTGTTGGTTTCAAGATTTTTTGTACATAGCCCATAGATTATGGTTCCATGTAATTGTTGGTTTCAAGATTTTTTGTACATAGCCCATAGATTATGGTTCCATGTAATTGTTGGTTTCAAGATTTTTTGTACATAGCCCATAGATTATGGTTCCATGTTATTGTCTCAACTGGAATAATTGATAATATCAATATTGCGCAATGCACTAGTGAATCTAAAATGAATAATGCTTTTGATGGAAGAGGAGGAGGAGGAGTGATGGAGGGTTGACGAAGGATGGAAGAAGTACCACAAAATGGTTTGAGGAATGAAAGAGATGATTTAGAAATTTTTAGGAGAGAATTTATAGGCAGAATAATTCTATTTCTTTCGATATTATTATCTTGAACTTATTTTCAATTCTTTTTTTAATGGACAGCACATTCTCTTCAAAAACCCACCACTAAATCTGTTTCAAGATGTCCTGTGTCAATGCAACACTTTTAACTTCGATTGAAATCGCATCTTTTGCTTTTCCAGCTTTCACTGGTTTCGTCAAAATGGCCTGCTTACAAAGCTACTTCATCTTGGTACAGTAGGCCTACTCGTTGGCAATGTGCTTGTAGCTTCAGTCTTGTCTTACATTTCACATTATAATTACCCAGGTGGTGTTGCATTCGCAAGACTACATGTAATTGAAAAGGCAGTTAGTGGTAGGTTAACTGAATGCACATTTTGCTGATTATATAACCTGTTGCGTACAACATAAAAGCCACCCAACAACTGTGAACAATTTTGTTTGTTATTTGAATCATTTGGCAAGCAAGTTCGTTTTGTCATTTAGACGTTTTTAAACGTGTTGAAAAAAATCCTGGTTTGAAAAAGTGTTAACGGTGGCTGATTGGTTTAAAAAGGGGGCCAATCACGTGCGTCATTCTTTCATTCGCGTTTTTTCCTCTGTACCTAAATAGACCTTTCTGTTCACCTTTTTGCCATTTCAAACACCGATAAAAAGCAGTTTTTTATTTTGCTCATTTTTCATTTCTACCTGAAGGTGTCTTGCAGACACGAAATGTCTCTGATTAATGTCACTTAAGTAATTAAACAGTGCTTTTGTTAAGAAATTCTTTTTTATGCTTATAGAAGGTTATAAAACACCACTACAACTACAGTACTATAACGAAGCCACAGGGGGCATGAATCTTCATAACAACCCTGTGGCCATTCACAATTATCTCAAAGTCTGTGTCAAAAATGATGCCAGGCGAAACACCAGGGGGGGGGGGGTAAATATATAGTAGGCGAGATACCCAGGAGGGTTTGTCTGAATTCAATTATATCTGCTTCATGAGCTGAATGACCTGAAATTAGCTAATCCCTTATTATCTCATCACATCGCAGGTTAATCTCTCTTCAATTACTTTTCATGTGATATAATGAAGCTAGAGTACGAGGTGATCTTTTAGGGGCTCCCCTTCACCCATTGCAACTATTTCTTTTAGGTAATGCATCAGTACACACTGACAACTATGCAGCTCAGACTGGCGTCACCCGTTTTGGGGAACAAAATTCATTCTGGAGGTGTGTGACTTCTGAAATCTAACTTCTAACTTCTGGATCGCATCAGGATCATTTTACCCTGTCAGATGTTCAGGTTTAATTGTATGTGCCAGACCGAAAATTATGCCATTCCCAAATAGCTTCGCGGTAGATAGAGTTGTAACAGCGTCCTTAGACTTGGCAAATGGCGGACTATGACGGTCATATGCTAGTCTTAACAACTCTATCACAAAAGCAGCATATTTTGCTAATGGCAGAACCATTTATACTCGAAATGATACTTTAAATTCTAGCAGTCAGAGAACATAAGGCTAGTATTTTGAAACTCCGTTAAAGTGATGATATTTGTTAAAGAGTTAGGAGCCTGGGCACTGATGTCAAAATTGTCGGTGTGGCGATCATTTTTACCACCCTTCTTGAAATCAGACAAATATGAAATCAGCCCTACAATCAATCTTAGACAATCGACCAAGAAAAGAAGGAAATGAGTCAGTTTAAAAAAAGACTTATAATTCATGCTGCTCGGTGTTATGCCCTTTTGTAGCAAAGGAGACTCTGGCCCTATGTCCCATTAAAGCGGTTATCTTTCAACAAAGATCCGTTGAATTCGTTCCGTTCACTATTCCCATTGAGTTGCATTATTTTCTGAGGCACATTATCACTGAAACCTCTGTTTTGTTTGAGAAACAAAACATGCCGCGAAGACTGGCTTTTATTTTTATGCTAAAAATTACTTTTATATATTAATATTTATCCAACATTTATATTCTGAAGAGTGTGAGACAAAAATTTCTGTAAAATGATATGTTGCAGTTTTTTTAGGAATTACGCAATATATTTATCCTCATACAAATATCTTTCTAATTTCAGAATAAGTCTTCGACTGATATGTTGTTCTTTTGCAAGAGTAGATATTCATTTTGCTATGATATTTTTGTCTTTTTTATCTTACCTTTCGTCAGTTTTAAATGATAGGTTCAGCCAGAAAATTCTACACTTGCCTTTGGGTTAATTCTATTTGTTTTTTTCCAGATATTCAAAAGAAGAAAACCTCGAAGAATCTTCTTCTAAACTCCAGAACTTCAATTATCTTCTACGCGAAATGCCTTGCTCTTCATTTTCTAACACACATCGTACACTGGATGTTATAAGCGGGTTCGACAAGATGATATTTAATTGGCGAATTCTGAGGAAATTTCTAGATGTCAGGATCACTGAGAAAATTTGTATTCTGAAACGCAGAACATAATAGTCCCAAAATTAAGCTGTAATTTAGATCTGAAAATCTTTTTTATATTGTAAAGTGGTTTGATTTAGAATTTGTCGATTGATGGTGTAAAGCTAACGACTCTTCCTTTTTGTTTTCTTACCTCACTCTCATCTCAAGCACTTGTTGAAAACCACTCAAGGTACAGTAAGGTGGTATGGGGAGCCCTCTCTGATACCAAACTAAGCACTCAGCAAAAACATCAGAACAAAGCATTGATAAAACAGAATCTTTAAAGGTAAATGACGAATCATGAACTCATTAACATAAATCAATTGATGACATTTGACCCAGTAGTTCTGACTTATAAAATAGTCAATCAGCTCTGCCCTGAAAGGCTAAAATATAGTTCCTCAAAAGGTCTGCCATACAAAATACAACACAAGGAATAGGAAGGATCTCCATGTAGAAAAACTAACATTAGAGTACAGCAAAAGAGGTTGTTTGTCCAATTGCTCTACGCAAGGAAATATATATACCCAGTTGTGGGTCGAAATAGGCCAATCAGAAACGCGAGCACATGACTGTTGAAGTTGGCCACTCATTGTAGTTTGCCTGTTGAAATTTTTTCTATTTAAGCTGTGTTTGAATACGAGCTCCTTCTGTCTAAACATTGAATTGTATTGTATTCTATTGTATTCTATTGCATCGTATTGTGTTATTGTATTGTATTTAATGTATTGTATGGATCGTCCCACGGTCTACGAATCATAACATGATTGGTATTGTATCGTTGTGATTCGTAGACCGTCCTGTCATATCAATAATCATGAGGTTTCCTCATCCTCTAGATTTCTTCTCCTCCATCCTCTAGATTTCTTCTCCTAATTTCTTCTCCTCCTGCACGCAGGCTACGTATAACGGTACGATCTATCGGTTGTCATTTTGTCCACAATGTGACTCCATACTGACAGAGGCAAGGGTATTGACATTCCTTGACATTTCCATAACGTTAAGACATCTTTTCTGAACTTTCAAAAATTGTTCACACAATCTTTATTACGTGTTTTGGGGAAAAAAGCATTGTTAAAAGTCTGCTTTTATCTTTTTTCATCTCATTTTTCATTTGAAAAACTTTTCATTTTGTATTTAACGCTGCTCTCTGATAACAGCTGCCCTCTATTGAACGCCGCATCCAAAATTTGGAATCTGTAATAAAGGTATCGGCGTTCTTTAGAGTTAATGCTTATAATTATATTTTATTCTCTGTCGATCGTTTAGGAAAATATTGAAAAATACAAGTCCAAGAATTGATTCCAAGGAGCTGTAAGGACCTTTCACTTTGACTCTTTGCTTTCAACTAGACGGATGGTTATGTATGAGTAAAAGAGAATTCCTATCAACAAATACTCTTTTGTGAAAATGGAATTATGTGTTTTATAAACTTCAAGAGCTAAAATTCTAACTAATTGGATATTCTAACTGATTGGATTCATTCTGCCAAAACCTTAAAGCAATTATTATTTACGTATGTACATATATTTGTATATATCCAAGTATGAGTTCTCTGTTCTGACATGGCAGTGCAGGAGTGCACTGAATTTGATACAATAGAAGCATGTCTGCACGTTACATGGAACTATATATTTGTGCACTCATCAGACAGAGTTATAATATCTAAAAATTACTTTAAAGTACTGAAGTTTGCCACATTTCCGCTATTTTCTGCCATCTTCAAATTTTGCGGTACCAAAAACATATTTAGATTCATACAGAATGAAATAGAATCTTCTGATAAATAAATGAATAACTAAAGCGATTAATGCATCAATACACAAGCTAACTATGATATAATTGAAGACTGTTGCAATGAATCTCTGGGAGATGAGCGAGCGAAGATCTTCAAATGAATGAAACAACCCCTCCTCCTGGAGAGAAAAAGGATGCATAATAATGGCCTCGTTCTATGCGCAGGCTGTTTGCCTCCAGGATAGAAGGGTTGCGTTACCCATGTTCGTCTCCCCAAAAGAGAACCTTTTAGTTGTGGTTATTCCTTTACAAACAACATAAAGACATTGCTATAGACTATAGACACCTGTTGTCAAGCAAATGCCTACATCCAGAAAGCGGAGTCGTTGATCCTGTCGTAACGAAAACAGTTATTCTAAAAACAGGCTGTAACGAAAACACCAGTAGATACTTCTTCAGAAGGAATGCTCACTATGACATCCGGCATTTTGGTGGACTATGTAGGGTCTACAGTGCGAGTGAAAATTTGATCGAACTAAACAATCCACTTGCCTGCGATCGTTTCGAGTACATAAATGATTTCCGTCTGAGGCATGTTCAAACTGATAAATGTGTAATTTTCTCAGCTTCTCACATACGATTGACTGTCGATTGTGCTTAAACACAGACAATATACAAACCCTTTGGCAACTCACTTCTAAAGCATGGAGCAACCCAATGTGTGCATCCATACATGGGACATTTCAATCCACCAGTAGGCAATTCGCTTGTTTTAATGGATGGTGGCTGTGAAGATGAAGATCGTTAGAGGTTCTATTTCTACGATGATTCAGGTACTTTTTTAAACTTTCCATTTCTTTTTCATGATACCATGTAAAGAGTTTACCGGGACACCGGACCATAAAGATTTTGCGTTCTGTTGAAGCTTTGTGGGTAAGGAGTTCAGGGTCGGAACTGGAGGGCTGTAAATTTGCGTCCAGAATTTTGCACTAGACGTTGCTGACAACATGTTTTGACAAGAGTAAACCATTAATATCATTCCTTTCAACTAGCTTAACTGTTTGCACAAAGTTGTGCTTTCTGACAATTTCATACAAAACCACGTAATTGAATAATGAAGGGTCTGATCGTAGAAATGCATCCCCCGCCCCTTGGTTTCACCAGAAACAGTTCAAGAAAACACGATTTGTATGCTTTTTGTAAACTCAGTCTACAAGACTCCACCCAAACAAATTACAAATATAACTAAACTATTTCTGGCTTCTGTCGAGAAGTTATTATGTAATAAATTGCAATGTCGTGACTTGCAGACTGCTACAAAAGAACCTAATTTTATCTAAATAACTTCCACATTGCCCGATTATGCCATATTTTGCATTTACAGGTGATACTATAGTATTATGTATTGTAGTAGCTCAGAAGACGCAGAAATGAGCCCCTGATTTTTATATATATTGAGGCTAATCAAACCTAGCCAGGACCGGTTTTAAACGAATCAATCCAAATTTTTCAACTTTTTGAAAAAGCCATTCATTCTTTAACGTTCCCAAATATGATATCCTTCATGTAATGAAGCGGATGACGCATACTCTGTTTTTACAGACAACGAATGGAGCTCCTAGGTTCCGTGCCTGCGTTTACACAAGGCCTTGCGTTTACACAAGGCATTTATTTGGTTCCATGCTAGTTTGGGAAAGGCTCCGTTCTTCTTAAGTTTCGCTAAAATACGCAACTCTTGGTTCTGTTTCCAAATTGTGCTTGTTTCTACTAGTGTAATCTGGCAGAAAAAGAGCTTGTCACAGCGTCCCAAACACACTTCTTCAGGGAACATGTTATTGACATTTTGTTATATTTTCTCTTGACGGTATTTCCTTCTTGACGACATATTATACTGTAACATCTCTGTTTCAATGCGATACATAAAGCCCCGGCAAAACCACTGAGCAGTTGCACTGGTCACACACTAGACATTGCTCATATTTCAGAGTATGGACATCAAGAAAATATTGGCTATGGCAAAACGACTGAACATTGTCCAGTGAACTTTTTCCCTGTTGAAGAATGCGGGTGGGAAAACTGGCAACAGGGCATCTCTTTACCTTTGAAAATACACTTTTTATAACCCTAACCGTGTTATCTTATGAATTAGAGTGTATTATTGAAAAGTGGCTAGGACTGCTAGGTTCATCAAAATCGCCGTCTTCGTGCTCTCTGACATCGCTTTCCTTATCGGAACTAAAGCTAATCTGATCAGAAGACTCGTCGTTACTAATAAAATGCCTTTTCTGCTATTGGTCGAATTGAATTTTCACGTTGTTTCCATTTCGTTCGCGGTGTTGACTAGGATAGTTTGTTGAAGATTTGAATATGGGAAATAAATTGACGCCAAATCCAAACCATTAATCGATTGCGCGTGCGCGAACTGGACAATGTTCAGTAGAGTGGCAAAACGACTGAACAATTTCTGTACAACATCAGTGAACAAAAGAAATTTAATCCTGTCCACTGAACATTTTTGGCTACCTTCAAAATCGACTGAACAACATTCAACATCGCTAAACAAGACTGGACAAGGTGGCAAAACGACGCAACATTTACGCTGGACATTTGTCCAGTGCATGTTCAGTGAAAATGTCCAGTCGTTTTACCGGGGATTAAGATTTTAACCTGCCCCGATGTCTTTTTACTTAGCTTTTGCCTGAAGCTGGTCATGTTTTTCCCTAAGCACAAGCTATTGCTAAATGTAATACATTTAAAAATCCAAAATATAGAGTTCACTAAGGGATTTGCTCTGTGATTTGAAGCAATGAAGAGGACATACGTAGAACAAGGGAAGAGCAAGACTTCAACCAAAGGTGGTGAACAGAAATTTCGTGAGGAAAAGCTGCGAGACTTAAAAAAGGATTCAGCTACGATACAAAGCTTCTTTTATCAAGCAAAAGCCACAAACGTCACAAAAAACAGCAGGGTCTTGCTCTTGCTCCTTTCAATAAACTCATACAAGTTATGGTAAATTTATTAGGCCTATACTATCATAATTCAAATGCATCCCCTGCCCAACAGGGTGCTACACGATAAAATTTCAACAAGGGTGCCCATGTTTTCTTTTTGGGGTCAGAAATTGACAAATCGATATTATTGGGCTGCTGAAAATCATTGTGGTTTTCCGGAGGATTAGAAAATTATTTGTCACAAGTCGAGTGTGATAGAAGCTTTTCCACTTTAAATATATAAAGAACAGATTACGTGGTAATTTTTCGCAGCCAAACCTGGAGTCCTTTATGTTAATGTTCTTAGAAAAACACCTGTTAGATGACATCTAGAACGATCACATTATCAACATATAAGTTACTGTATTTAGAAAGAAAGTCAAACCAATGTGTTAAATTTTTTTTTTATTTACTTTTTAGTCAGCAAATAACATATTTAACATGTTCTGTTAACCTTATTCTGTTAACCAGCATTCATCCATGCACAAAATTACTGAATTTAAAAACTTGTTTTCCTTACAGACTAACATTTACTTGTATTTTCCGAGGAGTTTTTTATTTGCTATTTTTGTGGGCCGGTTTGATCAAAATTTTCCCGGGCCAAAAAGATTAGCCAGTCCGCCCCTGCATAGAACTTAATGATTTACAAGAAATCTCGCTCGTACATGACTTTTTTCATTTTCCTAAGAACAATGTAGAGAAATAGGTCTATAATTGGATGTTATTAGTGGACAACATTTTTTGAAAAGAGCAATTACTTTGGCGAACTTCAACTTGTCAGCGAAACAGGATGCTTGTTTTGTTTTGTTTCAGAAAAGGAAAACAATAATTGGGAATCGATGAAGATAAATTGATCCTGCTAATATAAATAAAATCTAGTAACTGAAAGGTACAAGATATTCCTGGAAACCAAAAATTTTTGGTATCACATGAAAAATTTTGATAAAAAGAAGTAGTTTAGATTATTTTGATCGTCGAAAGTCTAAGCTTAAAAACTATTTTATGGGTTGGACACTACATATATCCTTGCATGTTAAATATTCGCAATATATGGATTCGTTTACCTTCGTGTACATTGAACATATGCATTCATAACAAGCAGCAGTTATGAACCAATGAATCTTATAGTTTAATTCGTTTCTGCAACTTGGGGTGCCAAACATCAATTTGATTTAAAAAGAAGGAACGGAATCGAATAAAAAATTATCGAAATGATTAATATTTTATAGGCTACGTATATAGCAATATGATTTAAATAGCGTATAAAGCAATAAGTTTTGTAAATAGATAGAAGTAAAGACATGATGCATGATTACAGCCTTCACTGATTCAACTCTATAGCATCACTAACAGAGAAAAATGAATCAAATTTCACAATTTGTTGAGATAAAAATTACAAAGTACGAATGACAGATGTTAAAAAACAACCCAGAAATGATAAACACGTTTGTTCTACTAGGAAAGAAGACCAAAACGATGTATTTATATTTATAAGCCTAAAAAAATCAATAATTCCTGTTGCAGCAGAGTCGTCACAATGGGCGCTTTGGGGGTGTCACAACAACCTTGAAAACAATAATTTTTGAAAAAGGAGGAGCATCTGTCAGATAGTGGGGTCTGTGAGAGGGAAGCTTCGGAGGTAGGAGCTTTCGTGAGAGAGGAGCTTCGGAGATGGGAGCTTTCGTGAGAGAGGAGCTTTCGTGAGAGAGGAGCTTTCGTGAGAGAGGAGCTTCGGAGATGGGAGCTTTCGTGAGAGAGGAGCTTTCGTGAGAGAGGAGCTTCGGAGATGGGAGCTTTTATGAGAGAGGAGCTTCGGAGATGGGAGCTTTCGTGAGAGGGAAGATTCGGAGATGGGAGCTTTCGCGGGAGAGGAGCTTTCATGAGAGAGGAGCTTTCATGAGAGAGGAGCTTTCATGAGAGAGGAGCTTCGGAGATGGGAGCTTTCGTGAGAGAGGAGCTTTCGTGAGAGAGGAGCTTCGGAGATGGGAGTTTTCATGAGAGAGGAGCTTCGGAGATGGGAGCTTTCGTGAGAGGGAAGCTTCGGAGATGGGAGTTTTCGTGAGAGAGGAGCTTCAGAGATGGGAGCTTTCGTGAGAGAGGAGCTTCGGAGATGGGAGCTTTCGTGAGAGAGGAGCTTTCGTGAGAGAGGAGCTTTCGTGAGAGAGGAGCTTTCGTGAGAGAGGAGCTTTCGTGAGAGAGGAGCTTTCGTGAGAGAGGAGCTTTCGTGAGAGAGGAGCTTTCGTGAGAGGGAAGATTCGGAGATGGGAGCTTTCGCGAGAGAGGAGCTTCAGAGATGGGAGCTTTCGTGAGAGAGGAGCTTCGGAGATGGGAGCTTTCGTGAGAGAGGAGCTTTCGTGAGAGAGGAGCTTCAGAGATGGGAGCTTTCGTGAGAGAGGAGCTTTCGTGAGAGAGGAGCTTTCGTGAGAGAGGAGCTTCGGAGATGGGAGCTTTCGTGAGAGAGGAGCTTCAGAGATGGGAGCTTTCGTGAGAGAGGAGCTTTCGTGAGAGCGGAGCTTTCGTGAGAGAGGAGCTTTGGAGATGGGAGCTTTCGTGAGAGAGGAGCTTTGGAGATGGGAGCTTTCGTGAGAGAGGAGCTTTTGTGAGAGAGGAGCTTTCGTGAGAGAGGAGCTTCGGAGATGGGAGCTTTCGTGAGAGAGGAGCTTCGGAGATGGGAGCTTTCGTGAGAGAGGAGCTTTCGTGAGAGAGGAGCTTTTGTGAGAGAGGAGCTTTCGTGAGAGAGGAGCTTTCGTGAGAGAGGAGCTTTCGTGAGAGAGGAGCTTTCGTGAGAGAGGAGCTTTCGTGAGAGAGGAGCTTTCGTGAGAGAGGAGCTTTCGTGAGAGAGGAGCTTTCGTGAGAGAGGAGCTTTCGTGAGAGAGGAGCTTTCGTGAGAGAGGAGCTTTCGTGAGAGAGGAGCTTTCGTGAGAGAGGAGCTTCGGAGATGGGAGCTTTCGTGAGAGAGGAGCTTTCTTGAGAGGGAAGCTTCGGAGATGGGAGCTTTCGTGAGAAGATTTTCGTGGCTTGATCTTCTTTTGGGGGTTGGTTCATCTAATATGCGGAATCTTTCAAAAAACAACAACATTCGTGACACAGAAAACAGAATAGAAATTAACTATATGATAATAAATTACATATGAAATAACTCAAGTGGGAGGCGTAATCAAGTGAACGGATTATCGAATAACAACAGCATATTCACATTTGCCTTGAAATGAGAAACTTTAAACTTCCAAGTCACTTTTTCCACACCTGTTAACGATGCTGTTTTAAACACAACCAAGGCCACCATACTTTAAAACAGCACAACTTTACCTTCAAATTTTACATCCTTTTCGAAAGGCGTAGTTGACTCAATTAAACAACCGCAATTTGTACATATGCTTGCATGCTATCAAACCTTACACCTATTCCACCCAGGCCTGTAGGCATTTTAAGAAATTTCACTAAAGTCAAATCATTCGAAAACAAATAACCAAAGGTAAACTTCAAGGTGCAACCCAAATTAAAAAATCGTCGATAGAAATTCTCATTTTAAGGCATCAAACAAAGAAGTTAAGAGGTTCTCGCGAATTCTAGCATACCAAATATTGTTGAGGCCCCTTTAATATATTTTTACTGATACTTAATTTTCAACCATACAGATATGAAGAAAGTTGTCTGGGTGGCTAAGATGTTCACTTAGCCACTGCACAGGAGTTTCCAAAGGAGGCTCAATGCCTTGTAAAACAATTCTCCATTGATTCCCTGTGAAGTTTTTATCCATGACTTTCGTTGTGACAATTCTCATCAAGTCTCGTAATGTCAAAATTTCACCTAAAAAACGGAAATTATTCTATCTTTTCCAATTTTGAAGTAGAATTATAAAATATATTTGCAGGCAGGTGATATAAAATGGGCCTTTAATTTTATACTTGAGTTATGAACAAAAATCATTGGTAATACTGACGAAGTGACGAAGTACAGAGAAAAAGTAGTAACACCAATTACGAACATTCTATTTTCTCAACAGTTGAAAAACCGGCAAGCTGCTGATTCGGTAAGAAATGCTCGAAACATGGCAAATTTTGGTCACTTAAAAATACTGTAATTTACGTGGCAATGTTCTTCATTCAACAAAAACAAATCAAAACTTATAAATACCGTACTCGAAGACAGAAAGACCTAAAACAAACAATTTGTTCGATATCCAAGTGAACTGGACCATTTCGGTTCAGACTTGTCGCTTAGCCAGTCATTCAATAATATTATTTCAAACAGTCCCACTTTACCAATCATAATTAATTGTCAATTCTAGCCAATGTTTTTGCAGATATACCAGTATAACTCCCTTCCAAGTCAACAATATTGCAGTTGTTTTTCCGATTCTATCTAAAATCGCGCAGGCTAATCGCACGAAAATTCCGTCCATCGAGTTCTATTTTAGGCAATACTTTGAATACATTTCACCAACCAAAATACGTGTCCAAAGCAAACACTCTTTTATAACAATATTCAGACTCAGAATTAACCAGTTTTAACGAATATCTTAAAAAAGTAACCAAGCCTCAGCTACAATATTCTTGCTTTTTAGCAGTTGCCTGTTTTGCGATGTTTAGAAGAGAGAATCGCGTGACTGATATATCCCGCTAATTCAAAAAGTGTGGGTTATTCAAAAAGAGGCAGGCTATGGTCTCATGAAACCATGTCAGATTTGGAACCTTCTGAATGAGAATAGGAATGAGGATAGGATATTAAATGATTCAAATATAATTACAAAAAAACATTTGTTTGAGAAGCATACCTTTATCAGACAAGGGTCGAAACAGCAATTGAATGTATGGTCGATCCGACTTAAAGAAATTCAAAACAGTATGAATCTTTTAGAAAATACCGGACATCGTCACGTAATCAGTAACTGAAATATCTCTCTAATTTCTTAGAGGTGGTTAGATCAAACATCAAACTGTGCGGTTCAACTATTCTAAATATATGAATGTTCTATATGAACGTAGTGCAACATTACGAATCATCTTCAATATATATTATTCACTCTTCTTTATCAGTCACTTTCAAACGGAGTAAATGAAAGAAACTAAAAGATAATAAAAGAAACTTGAAAACATTTCCCAAAGCAATTTTTACCAAACAACGAACCATATTATTGCATATATGAATATAATATTTGCATATCACAGTATAAATTAACACTTTGAAGCTCAACAGTACAAAAAAAAGGCTAGCCCACTTAAACTCTGAGAGCTGCATGAATGTATCAAGTCAATACATGAATATATAATGTATGAAATTAATATTACAGGAAGTGCAAAAAGGCAAATTAACCCCTGAATAAGAAATAGAATAAACAGTTTAGACACACCAGATAAACTTTGAATGGGATATATTTAAATGTTTCTCCATTGAGACGCTCCATAAGGCGCTTATTGACTGACCAAAACTGATCAAATTTGTCTAAAATGGAACAACAAGACAAAGCATGTGAAAGAAGGCACCAGGGTGATAGTTAAATTGCTGTATGTATACGGTTTTTCTTTCGAGGGCTGTTTCTATGAATTTCTATACAAGTGAAATTGTTATGTTTCAATTATTACGAAAAAGCAAAAAAGTACTACGAAAACATCCTTTGGATATTGCCAGTGCAAGCTTTAGAATAGCAAAAGAACATTGCAGTTTGTTTGCATACAAATACGCTATTTTCCTCTTCAACGTAAAGATTTTAAAACCAAACTAAAAGGTCCAAAAATCAGGCAAAACTCAGTTACATGCTTCCATTTTCAATATCCTTACACTCTTGAATTATCATAGCTCTAAAAACTGCAAAAAGAAAGGCAGTACCAGTAAATACGGTAGAAGCCATTCCTTATTTGTCAAGCTTTTCACTTCTCTTAGATCGTAAGTCTCTACGCATTTTCCCGCCATTATTATCGCTGACGATTAATTTTCACGAAAGGCATGCTGATATGGTAGGCCACTTTTAGCTTGGGAGAATTCAAAACTGAATAAATTTAACATTATTGCTTTCAATTGGATTTCTGTGTTTTTTCGACTTCAACATCAATTTATATTCTGCATAATGCTACCTTTTTTAAATCATTAGTAAATAATATATTATGTGAAAGAAGAAATAATTACAAAAAATATTGTCAATAAAATTTACAGCATTTAATACTTAAGAATGAAGTGGCATCTCTCAGCAATACTAGAATTGTGTCTAGAAGGAAATGAAGATATTTCTCATTATTTTACTTACCACTACTCAACCCTTTTACTTACCACTACTCAACCGTTTTACTTACCACTACTCAACCCTTTACTTACCACTACTCAACCCTTTTACTTACCACTACTCAACCCTTTTACTTACCACTACTCAACCCTTTTACTTACCACTACTCAATCCTGACCAGAGCTGTTTGTGATCTCTTTTCTGCATTGCATTCATTATTTGTGATCTATGCTTCAGGTTATCTGCCTGCAAATATAAACTAACATGCAAAAGCATCTAACTTGCACAATAAAAGAAAGGATATAATAGCATTCAGCAGCAACTACTTTAATCAATTTCAAAATAAACCAATATTCAAAACATGGATTTCATTTCATGCTTGTTGGACAAATTGAACTAATTCCGTAAAATAAACTTAGAAAATATGTAATCATGGTGGTTACCTCTTTCAAACAAGACATGAAATGAGATTCGACAACTTCTTTAGTTTGACATCTGATAAGTTCTGTTTCAGGAAACCTCTGCAATATTTTTATAAAAAGAAAAGGATTGTATTTTCATGAACATAAGTTGATTTATCCTCAAAGCTATTGGCTTATTCATTTCTGTCTGATATCCTCTACTTAGAATACTCTTCAAGATTTTCATATTTCTTCAGTTCAAATTGCTTGGTGAATCCCATTAAAATTAGACATTTCTTAAAGGATATTTTAGCTGCATTTTTGAAATAAAAAATTAACCTATTGACAATGATCCTTGGTCTTATGTTTGGCTTATACAGATGCCAACGTTCTTCCAGTATAAAAGAATAATGTTCTATAGATCCAAATTGAGCTCAATATATTAATTTAGATATTTTTGCTCTTTGTCCTTATGTTTTTATTCTTCTGTTTACAAACGAGTTTCTTTTCAGAAATGACGATGAAAACAGATGAAAATATAGAAAAAGTAAACAAATTCATAGTGCAGGTCTAAAACCCTAGATATGGTTTTAATACCCTTCAAATTGGGCTTTCATTCTACCCTAGTTGGCACTATACAATTTTAACAAAAGCTAGTTGTACTCATTAGACTTGCAATGTTTTTAAAAAGAAACTTTTCTAGGAACCCTTTAAAACCAAATCTTAAAAAACTTTCTTATAGTTTTGGTCTATCTCTATGACAAAGGCTATAGCCCTTAATTTTAAAGAGTGCAAGACCTATAAAATATGAAGAAATTAAATTTGACACTAGCAGCCAATTTCTTGATATTTTATCTATTCATATTCCCTAGCTTTGCTGGAGCGCCTAACTAATAGAATAGGGTAAGAGCTTCAGCATACCTTAAAATGAACAGTAATATTCCAAGGCAATGTATCACTTGAAGCATATAAATCAAACAAGACGCCAATTGGATAATGCCTGTAACAAAAAATAGAAAGTATGAAAGAACTTTCCTAACTGTGCTTACAAAACAAACATACCTGACCTGACCTGACCTGACCTGACCTGACCTGACCTGACCTGACCTAACTTGACCTTACCTGACCTGACCTGATCTGGCCTGACCTGATCTGGCCTGGCCTGATCTGACCTGACATAATTTGACCTGATCAAACTTGTTCTGACCTGTCTTGTTCTGACCTGACCCTGACCTGACCTGACTTCACTTGATGAGAAACAACTTTTCTCATTAAAGAAAACCTCACCAGACCTGACCTGACTAACTGATGAAATATCCTGTGATTATCATGATTTAAGAGTCAAAGATAGCAAACCATATTTCCACTAATAAAACACTTGCTTCATATTATTGCCTTTTTTAAATGAACACATCCTTCCAATTAATGCCTCAACTAATAACCGTTTTGTGGTTTTATATGACAAATTTACAGAAAATACAAGAATATTATGAATATCACTTTAACAAGAGTAGCTTAATAATCTAGACATTAATTGATAAAAATGATTTGCTTAATATTTGGTTACAAATTCAATAAACGCCATCATTTATTAGAATTACATAGAGTTTATGAGTCAGTATGAAGGGCCTAGAAAACCCTGAGCAATAGAGCAAGTAATTGATCCCTTACAACCAATGCTCAGATTAGCAATTCATGGCCTCCCTACATTCAACCGTAGAGATAAACAATGTATGCACCCAAACATAAAGCCCTGCAGATAACCCCAGCCAACAGTGCAAAAAGGTTATAAACCCTAAATGTTTTTTTTCTAAAGAAGCAGAGAGTAGTTTATTTTGTAAAATGCAAGCAGCAAGCAAATACCAGTACATACCTATTAAAAACCTAAGATCAAGAAGGCGACACAAAATTCATTGCTTCTTAACCATAATACAGGCCAACCAATTAAACAAAAAAATGTGTTTCTTCCTCTCACTTCTGGTCCACATCTGGATACATGTTTCTGCCTATCTTTGTGACATTATCCAAAGTTTTCATCTGGGGAGTGTCAGGCCAAAAGTACTTTGCATGATATGTTTCAGCTATATTGTGTTATCTTCAAATCTTGCAGTACCAATAGCTTACTTTGGAAATAAACTGTCCCCACATTTTTAAGAGACACATCACTAATTTGGTAACAAATAGAGCAAACAAGTATACAAGAATGTCACCAATGATATGCTATATGCAGTAAATCATCTTTCTGCAGTATCAAGGAAAAGGGGGTACGCTTAGGAAACAAATTTATACAAAAACGGAGTGCTACTTAAATCCTGCTAAATTTGACATCTTTGTCATTTACAATATTTTCTTAGCAGGACTGTTTCCACAATAACTTTACTCCTCAAAATATTGAAATACTTTGACAAAACCAAAAAACAAAAGAAGAAGTCGAGAAAGAGTGGCAAGAAAGAAACTCGCATGCAAACATGAAAGGCAATGAAAACTGTAGTAATGCTTCAAATACTATTGGATAAGTTAGAAATAATCTATATTTTGAAGAGAGCTCCCTTACCTGGTACTTTTATCAATAACATGTAAAAATGATGCTAATTAGAAAGGGTCTTAAAATGGAAGACATACCATTTAAGAGGTTGTCCTTGGTATTCCATCCACATTTCATCAGAATCATTCTGATTTGCAGCAATTTGAAAATGTCTACACATCTTGTCAACAACCAGTGGAAAATAGCTCAGCCTTGGTACAAGAACCTCAATAAAAATAAACAAAATTCATTTTAAACTTCAAAATCTAGCAAAAACTTCTGAAGATAACAACAATGCATATCTATAAACCAGCACAGCAGTGGTACAGAAAAATGTCAACCATGTTCAATACTGAAAACAAGATATCAAACATTCCCAGCAATTCTGAAGATGTATCACATATAGGGAGGGTTTGAGCTGCTTTGATCGTCAAAACCTTTGAAATATTTTCAGGTTGACCATGAGGCTTACAATTTTTACCATCAAACTTAGGGAAGTGGTAGGGTTGTAGTTAGAGAGCATGGTGATTGGTGGAAACCTAGCATACAAAAACTAGACACTTATCCATGGCTAGTAAAACTTGGAGAAAAAGGGCAAAATCCATTAACCATAAACATTACAAACAAAATATGCTTACATTAAAATTTAATTCAAGGTTGACTTTGGTGATATCTAGTCTAGATGCAAAGTCAATCACTAACAAACACTCTAATACAAACTATCTAGGTGATTATACAAATAAGAAATATATTAATAGTCCTAAAACATCTACATATCTCTTACAAAATATACAGCTGCCAAATCTGTCTCTAAATTCCATTCTTGGCATTTGTTTGTTGCAGAGATAACTGGTATGGGACTTTTTTCCCTATGAAGAGATACCTATGGATTCCCCATTGTGATAATTTTGGTGCAGTAAATTCTAAATGCTTGAATGTCTTTGGTGAGAAATTACTTCTTTAAAATTTGACTATTCATTGTTGAATGCAATTTTTGCCCTTCCGTGGACTTTTGGCTTATAACCCAAATGTCATTGCTTTTTAAAAGTACCCAAAGGATCACAGTCCTGGTAATATGAAAATTTGTTGCCGTGCTGGTGGTAATTGCATGCCTTAAAATGTTAAAGATACTGCCTTCCCATTAATGTGCTAGAAACAGAGTGGAGTCATTTGAAAACAAGTCATGGGTACAAAAACAGGGTAATGGAAACAGGGCTGTAAAGAGCAATTATGGCCCTAAAAATGCCATCAAGATAATGCACACAAAAGAAACTTAAAAATTACTTTAAATTAAAAAGATATTGAAAGAAAAAAAATAAAGACAAATAAGTCAAAACATGGCACTGTGCATGTGATAATATTACCATGATTGCAGTCATCAGGCCATTTCTGTTCAAAAAATTGATCAATGGTGTGTGATCTATATAAGATTGGCATATTTAAATGATTTGGCATCAGGGGTGGTGGGTAGTGATATTAACATAAATAGGCACTCAAAAAAATTGTTTGCTTATGAATGAAACAAATTTCTATTCTAACAAAAACCATAATGAGCATATTTATCTTTTATCAATGAGCTTTTAGTCAAACATCAGGTCAATAGTTTCACAATTTCATTATCACGGACTTTGCGAAACAACCAGGTTAGTGTTAACCCAATGATTCGGCTCCTTTGCTTTTGTGAATAAAAACTGTGCATGCTTTGGCTTTGGAGAAATAGTTCCCAGATTCTCTTAATGTGGCCAGAGACTACTATGTAATCGGCAGTTATCTTTAAAACATGAAGCACTTATTAGTAAACCACAGAACTAAACATCACTAAGGATGTTTTCACTGGTTTCGTCGCAAGGTAAATTAACTCACTAGATACATCTGGATATGAAAGAGAAGGGTAGACCTCAGCCTAAAGTGGTGATAAAGAACAGATCCTGTGAATCTGTGTATCAAGCATATCCATAGATGTGTGAAGATGAAAAAAAGAATACTTTTTTGGTTGGTCTTGTTTAATCATTGGTGACTTATCAACAGTAAGTTAGAAAGAAATAACTTCTATACACAATGTAAATATATCATAATAATTCTGTCAGGTTTCATTAAAGAGTCAGCTCTTGTGTTAATATAATCACAGTTCTATTAACGTGCCATTTAGTGGCTAAAAGAAAAGGCAATTAGCCCTCCAATTAAAAAGCGTCACATAAAAGTGGCCTCATCTGTGCAGCCCCAGCCTTTATTTTGCAATGAAATTTGCAATGGATGACAAGAACAGAATTTATAAAAACAATATTTACCTACTATTTGTGGTAACATGTTCAATATCAAATAAAATTGGCATTTCAATGCAAAACATTTCAAATAGACTTAATTTTGTTTTTCTTTTAGATGAAAAATAAAAGTATCTTTTGTTCTGGAAAACTGATTTTTTCAACAGGAGCCAGTTTAGCCCATAAACATTTAGCAAATTACATGGCATACAAGCTCCATTCATTAAATTTTTTATAATTAAGGTTCATTTTACAAAAGTATCTACTTAATTTAGAGAAATGCATTTTTATTCTTATCTTCTGTCTTTTGATCACTTGCAAAACTGAATGGCTCCTTACATCGAGCATTTTCTTGGTGCCCAGTTTCATGCCCGTTTCAGGAGTGGATCATAGAAGCTATTGCCAACCCCATATTTCTGTGCACCGCTCCTGTTTGACACATTAGAAAGTACTGCATGGTGTTCTTTTAAGTAACATGGTCAAAATATAAAAATTCTAAAAATATATCTTTATGATGTTACACTAAAGAAATCAATGGTACTCACGTAAAGCTAGAAGAATGCTCAATTTTTATGGAAACAGACTACACCTTGATTCAATTTCCCCATCACTGAGTCATTTTTAGGTGGGTTTTCTTTGTAAATGTTGTTAAAAGTGATCATACATAACTTGTTTCTAATATATTTCTCTAGGTCAAAAACTGTATCAGAGTATTAAATAGCAAATTAAAGTTCATTTCTCAGGATAGATTATTTAAATGGAAATTCAGAACACAAATAGTGCTGAAAGCTGCACCTGCAGTCAGGCTGGAAACCTGCTTGTAGCTACTCTGGATTTCTTGAGCTTCCACCAGACTCACAATATCAAGCAAACCATATATATATATATACACACACTTAGTGAGCAAAACGCAGGTCATGCAGGTTAACAAAAGGCAGCTTAAATCGTCGGGTCATAATTAGTGGCCATAGGCCTGAGGATCTCAGCTTATAACCGTTTGCCTAAAAATCAGAAGTCGGACGGATCTTTGGTAGAAAATCTGGCAGCAGTAGGCAAACGTTGGCTAATCTAACAACACTCTTTTTTATAAGAACAATTGCATAAGAACAGAAGCCTCATAATTGGTTAAAAGTCAAGAACAAAGAATAGGAACAAACAAGACCTGCCCTACATCAGAACTGCGTCCCAACAACTACGTTTTTGAGATTTTGTCCCGATCTCAAGAGAATCCATCGTATTACGTTTTATCATACAGGGGCTCCGACACAGGTTGGAAAGTGGGGGAGGAAGGGCCAACAGAAAATTTAACAATAATAGCAAAAGATTTTGAAAAAAGTCTATTGTTTTGGAAAGAAGCGCCGAGGGGGAAATAGCGCAGACCAGGCCCCTTCCTCATGGTTACAATAACAGGAAATGAGTAGAAAAGACTAGAAACAAGAAGAAACAGAAGAAACCACTTGGAAAAATTTTAACTGCGGCACAATTTTATTTATTAAGTGGAAATCCTGCATTAATAGCTATGATAGTAGAAGTTGATATGGTAATTTTGTAAGAGGAATTAAACTATGAAAGCCTGATATGTAGTGCCAGCATTGTAAGAGCAAATCTCACTGGCATTGGGATTAACATGGAACAGCTACTGGGAAGGTTGAGATAAAGCAATTCTAATTCTCGGCTAATAATCAAGCCTTTTTCCCCCTGAATTCAACTGCTTTAGGAACTTACCGAAACTTTATAGAGGTTTCAGGGTTAGGCTCCCAAACAAAACATTGTTCAAGAAGTAGATTGTCAACCTATACAGCTTGTTCCTCGAGTATATTGGAGTTTGTTCTTTTAGTTTCTGTTGCTTTTGCTAAAATTAGCATTGTAGAAACATAAGTAAGCATTATCACTTGGTTTCCGTAGCCTCATCTAAGACAACAGCTATTGCGGTGGAGAATGACATGCCCGAAAAACTTAGGCAACTGTAACGAAGATGACATTGCCCACGTGGATGGATAAGCTTGCTTCGTTTTGGAGATTTAGTCGTTTCTGCAAAGTCACAAATCATTTCATATTGTTTCCTTATCGTTTCTTCTCATTTGTATTCATTTCTTGTTGTTTCCTGTTGTTTCCTGTTATAGTAAACGCGGTCCCTTCCTTTGCGGAGGTGCTGTCATAGTCAGAAGAAAAAAAACTTTTCGAGGGGCAAATCACTCTTCGTGAAAATCTGTTTGTTTGATCTGAAATCCCTGAAAATCCTTTTGTTCTCGTGAAAATTTTGGTTAATATAAGCTAAAGCATAACACCCACATCCAGAAATCTATCTATTTACAACCATCAAATAGATCAATTCTAATTGTAAGAGTTAGAATGTACTGTGAGGTGGTAAAAATTGCTTCAATGAGTGCATTTTCCAGCCATCTTGGAACAGAAAGAATCGAAATTTATTTGTGATTCATGCTGATATCAAATATATTTGTGGATAAAACAGTTCTTGATGTTTTCCTGGATTTCATTATGCCCAACACATTAGCGGGTGTCAACTTTCATCGAACACCTCATTATGTTGCGCAAAAGTCATAACAGCAACGTAAATAGGCTGTAAGCCTGAAAGCTTGTGCCCATGGCCACTAGTCTTGAACCGCACGATTTAACCTGCATTTTATCAACCTGCATGACCTGCGTTTTACACCTGCCATGATGGAAAATAATATTATTACAAGGTCATCAGTACCTTGTAAACGAGTAGATTGATCAGTCAAAACTGACGAAAAAATGTGTGAAGTTGAAACTGATCAGTAAAAACTGATCGTGTACATTACCTTTAAGAAAATAAGGTGAAATTCCACTAAAAAAATTGAAAACAAATTGACCGGTTTTCATTGAGCATGATTTTAGCAAAGTTGAACAATATTAGATAATCTTGGGGTATTATCTTTCAAATAATATGCTTCAAATTATTTGCTTTAATCTCCACCAAGCCAACACGGGGTGGGGGAGGAAGTTGCTAAAAGGGCTTTATCGCTAGTGAAAATCGGCAGAAAACCAAACAGCAACTTGTATTGTTTCAAATCACTGTAATTCTGTGCCATTGAAAGCACATTTGGGATTTGCTTGCTCTGTGCAAACCTAAGACTACTGTTTAATACGAATCTATGGCAGAGAAACGCCAGGCAGCGCCCCCAGCACTCATACATATCATTCCAACGAATTTAACCCAAAAAGAAACTTTAAAGATGCCTTCAAAAATTGCTGCATTGCTCGCTTCACTTACATAATACGGTTCTGGTTGCTCCACAGTTGTGATTTCATCCTGACTCAGACTAAAACAGACTGGTAGTTTGCCTTCCCAAACCTCTCTGAGAACCTCTCTGTCGTCGGCCATGTTTGCTTGGCCTTGCTCGCCTCGTTCCCGTGTAGTGGTTAATTTTACAACAATTTTTTACATACTGCTAAATTTAAGATGATTAAATAACAGAAAATGAATATTTACATATAAATTTCATAACAGTAACTGTTTGTTACAAAATGAAACTGTAGGACAAGTGGAAAAACTCATTAGAGCTATCTAGCCGCTTTCCCCTGTTTGACGTGAATTTATGTAACATTTAAATCTGAATTTAATTTCAAAGCTAAAAGCGGTCAAAATTAAAGATAGATGCTTTTATATCATATAGTATATTCAAAATTATTTATAATTCCACAATGATAAGCAAACAGTGTTAAATTAAGTCGGAAAAGAAGAAACAAAATTATAATACACTGAAAAATTAAATAATATAAATGTAAAGATGTGGATGCGAAGTAATAGTTTGCATAATTAAAATAAATTGCATAATTAAGAGTTGGCTAAACAGTTTATCAACTCTGGTGAATAACGTTTTAGTTTTATTTTCTTTTACTTCAAGGGGCAAGTCGTTTCAAGTTTGTAAGCCTTGAAAAATGTTCGACTTCCTTTTGAATCAGTTGAGACCAAAGGGAGTGAAAAGTTTTTGTTAGCGGAATATCTGGTTTGATAATGATGAAAAGAAGAGGTTTTGGTAAAGTATTTATAAAATTGCTTATGATTTTCGAACAGGAATCTACATTCTTTTTATTTGTATACAGAATCAAAATTAAGAATTTTTAGATTTTTGAAAAGAGTTTTGCTACAAGTTATTATCTTTGCTACAAGTTTTAATTGCTTTAAGTAGTTTGCGTTTTATAGGTTCAAGATTAGTGGCACTGCCTGCCCCAATTCAAAATACCATAAAGAATACGAGGTTGAAGGAAAGAATTGTAAAGAGATCCAAGAGTTTTTCTGAAAGCAACATAGCGTGTTGTGAAAAGAACAGAATTTTGGCAAAAACAGGGGGCATGGTCACATATATTATTATTTTTTATTGAGTAATATTGCAAAAAGTAAAAGGATAAGTTTTCCCATGTCCTAATTTTCATAAGATTTCTATTACTGATTACGAAATGGGGGGAGGGGGTACTGTAAGATCTTCAAATGAGGGGAGAGGGGGTAGGTAATTACTGACAGGACGTGATAGAGAATTTTTAAATAGAGCATGTTATTTTTGTTAAAACTTAACATTATTTTTTAGTATCGTTGTAGCGGCTGTATCATCAAACTGTACAACAATGATAATCAGGAACGTTACTATTGAGGGAGGTTGGGAGTAGGGAGGGGGCGGAAAGATCGTTCAGGAGATTAATGAAGGCGGCCACCATCGTTGGCGGCAACAACTTGCAAAGAAGACGTGCTAGGGATGGTCGGAAAATGCATCCAAATATTTACAATACACTATAGACTCATGGAAAATCCTTGAGAATACCTATAAACTTTCTTCCAAATATGGCCCCAAGGCCGTAGCGAGACAGGCCTTGTTTGGGTTTACTACGAATTTGCCGGATTGAAAACCATCCTCTGCAATACATTGTGTCGATTCACAACATCTATTTACATATTATCATCAGACCTTCCAACCCTTTAGATCCATATATCGGAACAAGCCCAAGATATAACTACACTGTCCGGGGCGGCACCCCTTGCCGCCGAAGGAGAAAAACTTTGAATTTTAATGCTTCCAGTTTGCTGGAAAATTCACTTTTTGAAGCACTTTTTTAATAACGCAAGCTTTCTCTTCAATAAATATCCACAGGCTGAAAGCTATTTGATGGTTTTAATCGATTTTTCGGGTTTCGTTGTTAAATATTTTAGCTTATGCAACACAATTTTCTTCAGATTGGGACATAATCTCTCCGCTTGTTCTTCCTAGCATTTCTTTTCATGAAAGTATTTCATAACTTCTTGCACCCTCTCAATACTTTTATGAAATGGCGCCTTATCTGAACTTCTACCTCCAAGCCAAAATTTTTTGACAGGCTCCTTAAAACACTCCCCACACCCTACCTCGGTACGCCCATGGTATCTACTTTGTGTAAAAATCATTTAGATTTAGCGTGAGATGGTGTTTGACGATCGTTGCTCTGTACATCAAAGTGAGTATAGAAAAAGAAGTGGTATGTTGAAAGGTGATCCTTGCTCTCTTCGAAGCGATTTATCGTGGATTTTTATACAGTGTCTGCTTTTAGTATTGTTGTATTCTTTTATGTAAATTGCCCTAGTTCGGTAGCCATTATAACGTGAAAATCCATTTTGGTGCCCCTGATATTTGATCGGCAGGGGGGGCAATTGCCCCCCTTGCCCCCCTGCCAGCACGCCACTGCCCAGAGTGGGGAGAGTCGCCAGCTCTCTGTAATTCCAGGCGTAGGAATCACGAGGTGTGGTCACATCGAGAGGAAGGACCAGGACACTGCTCGTTAAGCATAGCTTCTCAGTGTCCTAAAAACTACCTTCGCATGCTAGGTACCAACAAATACAAATGAATAAACATGTGGCCATATCTCTGCCATTTCGTAATACACCTGCCTGATTTTGCAAATTTACAGGTATTTCATGATGCTCTTTCAGGTTATGGAATCCAAACTAAAAAATTCTAAAAATAGATTTTCTGACGTCATCACTTTAGGACTCTCTATCGGGTATAGACCTACTTTGATACTTTCCCAGCTTGACCCAATCAACACGAGCAAAAAATCTGTTCAAGGCAACTGTCATTGCACAACATGCCTAGACTTGTCCTTACCCAGAAATAGAAGTACCTCTATATATCCAGTTGCAGATAAACATTATCATTTCTTCAGCATCGAGTAAATGCATAAAATTTTGATAATCAAGAGGTTTTTATCTAGGGGAGAGCTCTCAAAG
Organism: Rhopilema esculentum; assembly: GCF_057945365.1. Classification (NCBI taxonomy): domain Eukaryota; kingdom Metazoa; phylum Cnidaria; class Scyphozoa; order Rhizostomeae; family Rhizostomatidae; genus Rhopilema; species Rhopilema esculentum. Next base: position 14,270,706 of record NC_142825.1, on the reverse strand, counting down.
ATTTGCCTAAAAATGGACGAGAGACACTGTTTTGATGATAAAATCAACTCTAATATTTTTAAGAATTTCTTCTCCAATTTAGCTACAGAGCTTGTAAAGAAGCTACCTAACCCACCTCGTAGATTTGGTATAGAAAGTGTTAAAAAATACTACAAAAAGCTGAATCTTGAAAATGAAGGATTGAAACTTCACCACACCAACCATGATAACGTCTTTAAACTCCTGGAGGGAATAAATCCTTCAAAAGCAGCTGGAACCGATAATCTTGCAGGGAAATTCCTCAAGGAAGGTGCATCAATACTAGCAACACCAAATACGGAGCTATGCAATCTTTCAATTTTCCTAGCATGCTTCCCCGACGATTGCAAACAAGCGAAATTGAAACCAAAAAATCATCGGCCAATCTCACTTCTGCCCAGGGGTGGACTGGCCAAATTTTTGGCCCGGGCAAATTTTGATCAAACCGGCCCACAATAATAGCAAATAAAAAGTTTTTAAATTCAGTAATTTTGTCCACGGATGAATGCTGGTGAACAGAACATGGTTAACAGAACATGTTAAATATGTCATTTGCTGACTAAATAGTGAATAAACAAAAATTTTAACTCATTGGTTTGACTTTATTTCTAAATACAGTAAGTTATATGTTGATAATGTTATTGTTACGAGCGTAAAGTTTTTGATAAATGATTTTTATAAACAACTTTTATGGTAAACAACTTTTTTGGTAAACACCTTTTCTTCACTAACACCTGTTTCTTCGTAAACATGTTTTGATTAACCGAGACGTGTGAACATAGTGGTGCTACATGAAGAATGGATTGTCAAGGGACACAAGACAGATTACTATAAAAGTTGTTAGCTAACTACTCATTGCTCACTCAAGTTTTACAGTTTTAGAGAAAGTACTTGTGTTAATCATAGATTGGCACTCTGTCTTTTTCTCTGTTTGATTTCTGCCAGCGATCGCATTGTTAAAGGAAGTTCTAGCTTTTCGGTCACCGCAAGCTACCCTAACGAATGCGTAAAAATACAACAGAAATCAATTGGCGACGAGGACTTCACATAGAGAAGAATCTTTCATCTGAAGAATGGCAAATGAAAAGTTGGTCGAGCTTCTTGAATTGCAGCAAGTTCAACTTCGACAACAACAGGAGCAATTTCAAAAGCAACAAGATTTACATCGGCAAGAACTGCAAGCAATGATGAGGGTCATTGAAGGGTTTGGACGACAACCAGCAACAAGCAGCGATACAGCAGTAACTACTAACATCACAACGGTAATTCCTAAATTTCAGCCCTTCGACAGTACGTCAGAATTATGGACTGATTATTGGAAACGCTTTCAGACATTTTTTGGTGCCCACTCTGTTCAAGATTCAAAGAAAGCACAGATTTTTCTGACAAACCAGAGTAATGCTGTCTACAAATTTCTGTCAAATATGGCATCACAGCTCTCGCCCAGGAAAGATGTCAATGAGCTACAAATGGACGAGATTGTTGACATCATGCAGAAGCAGTACGATCCTAAACGATTCGTAGTCAGAGAATGTTTCAAGTTTTGGAGCTCTCTTAACCGCAAGCCGGGTGAGACGATTCAAGAATTGGCAGCACGTATTCGCTAAGACGCCGCAACTTGCAACTTCTCTGCAATTGAAGATCCTCAAGATGAAGCAATGAGGACACGTTTTATCTGCTCAGTTGGCAATGAAGCTGTTCTAAAGATGCTGTTCAAAGAAAACGATGACAGACTGACCTTCACACGAGCAGTAGAATTGGCATGTGAGACAGAAGATGCAGCTCAGGTGGCCGATCGATCTTGCAGATGCTTATAATCAGAAGAAAGTCAACAACGTCTTGCTCTCAGTACACACAGAGGAGTTCTCCTGCAAACGCGACTACCATTTGGAATCAGCTCTGCACCTGGCTACTTCCAGGAGATAATGGAACAACTGACATGTGATCTACAAGGGGTAGCAGTATATTTGGACGACATCTTGGTCAGTGGAGAAAGTGCTGATGATCATCTGCAGAACCTGAAGCAGCTTCTACAACGCCTTGAGGAACATGGATTGCGATGTCGGTTAGAGAAATGCAGTTTTGCTCAGTTATCTGTGGAGTATCTTGGGCATACGCTTACACCGGAAGGAGTAGAAAAAGGAAGCAAAGTTGATGCAGTCAGAAACATGCCAGAGCCCACTGACGTCACTAGCCTTCGATCTTTTCTGGAATCCGTTCAGTTTTATGGGAAGTTCATTCCAAATTTGTCCACAATCACTGCACCTTTGCATCAGCTGACTAAGAAAGATACACCTTGGAATTGGAACAAGAAAGCACAAGAAGCATTTGACAATTTGAAGACAATTCTTTCAAATGACACGGTACTTGCACACTACGATCTTTCTCAGCAAATTGGAATTTCATGTGATGCATCCGCCTGTGGAATTGGAGCAGTTTTGTTTCACAGATATCCAGATGGAAGTGAGCGCCCTATCAGCAATGTTTCAAAATCATTGACTGATGCTCAGAAAAACTACAGTCAAATCCAAAAGGAAGCTCTCGCTATTGTGTTTGCTCTGAAAAAGTTTCATCAGTTCCTGTATGGAAGAAGATTCATACTTGTCACAGACCATAAACCTTTGCTGGCGCTTTTTGGTCCAACAAAGCCGACTCCAGCTCTTGCAGCAAACAGATTGGCGAGATGGGCTCTCACCCTCAGTCAATACGACTACACAATAGAGTACAGGAAGACAGATGAACATGGAAACGCAGATGTCCTCAGTAGAATTCCCATTGGACCTGATGCCAATTTTGACAATGGGGAAGAAGTTAAAGACATCAACACAGTTTGTTTGATACGTTCAATTGGAACACAACTAAGTCCGACTCAACCAGGAGTAGTGAAAAACGAAACAGCAAAAGACCCGATTCTTTCAAAACTCAAACGATACATTCGTGAAGGTTTTCCTCCAATGCCAGACAATGATGAACCAGAATTGCGTCATTTCAGAAAGCTCGAAAACTCACTTACAGTTGACAATGGAAGTGTTTTCAATGGATCACGAATTGTCGTTCCTGAGGTACTTCGAAGGCAAGTTCTTGATCTTCTTCATTTGGGACACATGGGAATGCAGCGCATGAAACAACTGGCACGATCAGCAGTTTACTGGCCGCACATAGACGAAAATATTGCGGATTTGGTTAGAGGATGTACAAGCTGCGCAGAGCACCAGAATGCACCAGAAAAAGCACCAATTCATCCATGGATCTTGCCTGAAAAGCCTTGGAGCAGAATTCATGTTGATCATGCTATTAACTTTATGGGTTCCAACTGGCTAATTCCTGACGCCTATTCCAAGTATTCGCCAGACACAGTCAATAACATCAAAAGCTACAATGCTACATCTGGAACAAGATTTCGCACATTTCGGATATCTGCATACAATTGTAATGCAACAACCTTTACATCTGAGGAATTTCAAGAGTTCTGTAATGAGAGAGGAATTTATCATCTTACTGGAGCACCTTATTATCCTGCTACCAATGGGTCAGCAGAAAGGTTGGTACAATCTTTCAAGCAGTCGTTAAAGAAATCACTTCTTCCACCTAAAGAGGCTGTTGAAGAATTTTTATTGCAATACCACCGCACGCCATTGCCTACAGGATATTCGCCTAGTGAACTTCGAAATGGAAGACAAATCAGAACCAAGATCGATGTTATCATTCCATCTCCAGCTCACACTGCCCAAGCTCAGCAATGGAAGGTCAACAGTCGGATCAACAAAGGAAAGGCTCTCATTGACAAGGTTTTCAAGTATCAAATTGGAACACCCTGCTATGTACTGTACTGTGGACCGAGGCGTGACAGAGAGCCAAGATGGGTTCCTGCTATTGTCAAAGCAATCCACGGACCAAGGAGTGTCTACGTGAAGGTGATTCCCAAAGGACCGGTGTGGCGTCGACATTTGGATCAGTTACGGCCAAGATACGGAGCTGATCAAGACGATGATCCAGGTTTCCGAGCTAAACCCACACAAGAGCTACATACCAAGGAGGGGCCAACTGAGAAGCCAAAGCGACGCAACCCAAGACTTCCCAATTCCGATGAGTACGGACCAAACAAACCAAGAAGGTCCAAACGTCTTCAAGAAAAGCGACCAGCATCGGCTGTCGCTGCCACGAGACCTAAGCCTGATGGAGAGGTGTTACGAACGTAAAGTTTTTGATAAATGATTTTTATAAACAATTTTTATGGTAAACAACTTTTTTGGTAAACACCTTTTCTTCACTAACACCTGTTTCTTCGTAAACATGTTTTGATTAACCGAGACGTGTGAACATAGTGGTGCTACATGAAGAATGGATTGCCAAGGGACACAAGACAGATTACTATAAAAGTTGTTAGCTAACTACTCATTGCTCACTCAAGTTTTACAGTTTTAGAGAAAGTACTTGTGTTAATCATAGATTGGCACTCTGTCTTTTTCTCTGTTTGATTTCTGCCAGCGATCGCATTGTTAAAGGAAGTTCTAGCTTTTCGGTCACCGCAAGCTACCCTAACGAATGCGTAAAAATACAACAGTTATCGTTCTGGACGAGGGGTAGTTCACTCTTGCAAAAAGTGTACGATATTTCCACAAAAAAGGATTTCCAGGGATTTTCTCATAAAACAATAAAATTTCGACCAAAGGTGTACGAGATTTTTATGAAGTGATTTGCCCCTCGGTTCTGGATGTCATCTAAAAGGTGTTTTTCTAAGAACATTAACATGAAGAACATTAACTTGAAATTTTATCGTGTAGCACCCTGTTGGGCGGGGGATGCATTTGACTTATGATAGTATAGGCCTAATAAACTTACCATAACTTGTATGAGTTTATTGAAAGGAGCAAAAGCAAGACCCTGCTATTTTTGGTGACGTTTGTGGCTTTTGCTTGATAAAAAAAGCTTTGTATCGTAGCTGAATCCTTTTTTGAGTCTCATAGCTTTTCCTTGTGAAATTTTTTGTGCACCACTTTTGGTTGAAGTTATCTTTTTCTTCCTTCGTTCTACGTATGTCCTCTTCATTGCTTCACATCACAGAGCAAATCGCTTAGTGAACTCTATACTTTGGACTTTTAAATATATTACATTTAGCAATAGCTTGTGCTTAGGCAAAAACATGACCAGCTTCAAGCAAAAGCTAAGTAAAAAGACATCAGGGCAGGTAAAAATCTTATGAATACCGTCAAGAGAAAATATAACAAGAATATAATAAATATAATAATATATTTCCTGAAGGAGTGTGTTTGGGCTGCGGTGACAAAAATGAATTCATAATTTTGATGGTTTTGGAGTACTCGCCTGAATATTTATTCTTTCCCACAAAGCAAATTGCCGAATATTTATTCTTTCTGAAAATTCAAGACAAACAGATCAACGCGTGGGTATACTTTTTTGCCTCGCATTTACTTTTTGAGCTAATTTATTTTTTTTGCACTTTTATCAGCCGGCCCTTAAACCGACCGGCCCTTTGGGCGATCGCCCGAATTGCCCGACCGGCCAGTCCGCCCCTGGTTCTATGCTAGTCATTTAGAGGCTAGTTATTTCGTGCTAGTCCTTCAACAAACCATGCCCTGGTTGGTTTAACAGAGGCCACAAAAACGTGCTGCACATACGCCAAATACATTTCCCACTTGTCTCCTAGCTCTATAAATTCTGTAATTGGCTATTTGTTCCTTGGGGCCTATTGATGCTCTAGCATGTGGCTTCATCAAATACTCCCTGAGCGGAAAGGCTTCGTCCCGACAAAAAACAAAAGAGAAATGTTTTGCTGTTGCTCGTAAAGGCCTTGGCTGTGGTATGTTGAGTAGGTTCTCCTCTATTGCTCGTCCTAAAGAACTTGCTGAAAATACGCCACCATCACTCTGTCTACCAGAATCACCAATATCTACCAAAATAAATTCATTGCTTGAATTAACAACTGCCATCAAGACAATGCTGTGTGTCTTTTTGTAGTTCAAAAAATAAAACCCAGCACGTGCAGGGACTTGCATGACCAGATGCTTCCCATCAATGGCCCCAAAACAATTACCAAAGTTCCATATTCTCTCAAATTGTTCTGCAATGTCTGTCCATTCTTCATTGGTTTCTGGCACTTTAAGGTACCCTTTCAGTGACAACGCTTTCCAAATAGCACCAGTTGTCTCCCTCACAATTCTTGAAATTGAAGATTTGCTTATCCTGTAGCTTGCTGAAATGGTAGATTGAGCAACATCAGTTACTAAGTACCTCCGTGTAACGCATAGCCGTTCACTTGGACTTATGGCTTCTCTTTTGGCTGACGATTTCAAGATGTATGGTGCAACAAAGGAAAGTAGCTCTTCAAACTTAGCAGGAACCATGCGAAACTGTTTAAAAAAGTATTCTTCGTCAAAGATTTGCATGTCCCTCACAAGCAAATGATATTCCCTTTTCAATTTATGCTCAGCATAAAGATTGCGAACCCAAATTTTTCTTTTTGAACAATTCTTTCTTCTCAAACGCCTTTTTAAGAGCACGAGCAGTAAAACCTTCTGTCTTGTGAGCGCCGTGTTTGTTATTTTCCCGCCATTCATTCGCCGAGTCGCAGATCTGCCCATTTGCCAGGGGCGTCGCGAACAGGGGGGGGGGGTGTGGGTGGTGCCACACACACCTACAAGTATCTCAACAGGAAATTTCAGGTAAAACCCGCTTGGTGGAAGAAACGCTTTAGGTATTTTAGAGACCTTCATGTTATAAAATCAATAAAGGATCAAGCAAAGGTAGTTGCTCCGTTGGTTAAATATGATATTTCTTGATATGAATGCAGGTAAACAAACTAATGATTTGAAGATTTGAAAATTTCTTGTTGGCACCAAATCAAAAAATCCAGGCCCTCTTTAGGTAAAATTGTGTCTTGTATCCATTTCCCCTAAGGTTTCTCGGTAGAAGCGTCAACTGCAAATCACTATGAGCTTCAGTTTTTTTAACATTCAAAAAGCATGCTAAGAAGGAAAGAGGGATCTAAATTGACAACCAGTGCTGCTTGTTCCGATATAGAGATTTGGCAAAACTGTTAGGAAAATTCCGTTATTATCAAATTAAAACGAAAGTTGCGAATTATATACAGATTTAGATTGACAAAATGCATTGCAGAGGTATGTGACAGTAATCAAATAAATTTGTAGTCCACAAACCCCCCACACCCCCTCCAACAAGGCTTGCCTCGCGACGGCCGTGCCATTCGCCCACTCGCACATTCGCCCCTTCGCCAGGTCGCGCGACCAGTGCGAATCAAGTGGAAACCGGCCTTTACAGTCAAACCACAGTACTTTTTCTCAAGCTATACGCGACCAGTCGCTCAGTAGTTGAACTGAGTTGAACTACTCGGCGAATGGTTGCGCATTCGCAGCGAATAAGGAAGTTCCATTTGCGCATGCCCTAATGTGTATTCGCTCAGTCGAGCGACCAGAGCGAAAAAAGCAGGTTTGCCAACTTGGCTTTTTCTAAGCCAAATTTCAGAAATTTGGCTTTTTCAGAACATGTTTGGCTTTGAAAAAATGATTTAGCTTAGAGCTAAAATTTGTCATAATGTGGCTTTTTCAGAATGTTTTTCAATTATAAACTTGATTTTATCAAAACAAATTAATTGAATGGCAACAGTTGAATAATAAGATCCTTGACATTAAAGAGAACATGCAAGCCTTTGGGGTTATATCGTATTTCTATCAAGAATGGGTGGCTTTTTTCAAACTCATATTTCATATGATGTAGTTGTCTGCATTTGTAGTTTACTTTCTAACCTCCTCAGCAAACTCACGTCTGTAAAAAACCCGATGCAATTATTTAGAAAGCACCAGGTGCAATCTGTTTACTGGTATATGGCAGGATTTTAAGGCCACTAGAGTGACATAAAAAAGATTCACTTCTTTTTTGTCTTTAGACATAGTCCTTTCTAAAGCTTCACACTTGCATGCTTAATATCAACAAAGTAATAAAGTCGACGAAATGGGTGTAGCCAGAGAGATTTTTTGCTAGAGGAGTTCAGCGGTATGCTTAGATTATCGCAATTCTATGTAGTTTATAAAATCCTTTCATACGGATAGTAAAAATAATAATAATACAGTAATAATAATATAAATATTTACAGAGGAAGGCCTCAGTCACTCGGGGGTGCTTGTCATGAGGGTCCTCTATTTAACTAATTGTATCGATTTACTAAAAAAACATTATAATTAAAAAGTTCATCATATTAAGAGTGGATAAAATCAGTTCACATTGTCCAAAACCTTTGTTTAAAAATGGTAAATAATGATATGTTAAATGTGCTTTGTTGTTCTCTCTGTAATTGTTGATGACATCGTATCAGCCTCTTTTTCAATTATGAGCGATTTCTATTGTTCTGTAGCCTCGTTTTAAAATTAAGCCTTTTTTGGCTTTATTTCATAACCCATTTTTTGGTTTTTGGGACCTGGCAACCTGGAATAAAGTGGAAATCCGCCTTTAAATGAGCGCGTGATTGTCTTCACGCTCGCTGAAAATTGAAAACAAACCAATTTTGAACGAACATGGCATAGAAAGGATGAAAGAGGAAAACAAGTTTTCTATTCTGGACAAGCTCTCACTAATGAGGGTTAGCTAGTAGTATAATTCTATCATACATAGGTTTGAATACCATTCTATTATAACGGGAAAGTTTAGATGATGATTTAATGAAATTTAATCAGAGTTAATTTCACGAGAGGCTTTTGCATTGACTGTTACTCTTGAGTTGATTATTGACTGTTATTCATATTTTTAGTCTCATGTGCCACGCTTTCTCGTGGTTCTCTTGCATTTGCGTTACTCGTTTATTGGTATTGCGAAGTAGTCTTGGCCTCCGGGGGTTTTGTTTAGTAATGCTAGGGCAAGATTTATGGCTCATGGCTGTTTTCATTCCCTAGGTTATTCTGGGGGTAATTAAGGTTTGGCATAGTGTTGGTTTCTCTTTGCTTGGTGAAAGGCGACGAAAAGAGTGTGCTGTTTATTTTCCCAGCCCTCCCTCCCTTTTTTTTCTCTTGATGCATTCAATAAAATTTCTCGTACCTTTAGGCATTCCTTTATGCTGTTAGCATTTATTTGGATGCTATTAGGTAGGACTGGTGCATCGGCTGTTAGTGGGGAAAAGAGTCTTTTCTTGTCCATTCCCTCTCCTTTATCAATTAAATGTTGGGGTTATTATGGAAAATTCCAAAGTAACCGCTTCCTGTTTAAATCAGTGGTAGGTTTAGCGATTTGCGCCGATGCACCAACGGCCCAACTCGCTCTCGATGATGTGGGAACGTAGCCTCATGACTGATTTTCTGATGTCTATGGCATGATTTCTGAGGGAGCTTTTTGCCCTTCATTTTGTTGATATTTTATTCACGAGTTAGAAAATTAACATCTAATACCTAGTTGGCCTAGAAGAAGTCGGTTGGGAGCGGTTCGAAACTTTATTTTTGACCGATTCTATTCTTTCTTGGTTATATCAACCTTTTTAATTTCATCGACGCGAGCAGCCATTACCGCTAGGCAGAAGCTTGCTTTGTGCCGAGAAATCCTCATCTACCGAGAGCTTTAAAAATCATTTGCGATTGTTGGGGGTCGAAATTTGTCGTCTAATCCCTTTCAGCTGAAATTGCTTAGTTTTGTATATGACTCTGTCAAAATCTAAAATCTACCCTGCTTGCTTTCATTCTTTCTTTTCATTAGTTGAATCTGTTCAGCAATATGGTACGTGGCATGCCACCAACAACAGAATTTTCGTATATCATAAAAACGTATTGAAATATGGTCTCAGGTCAGTACGTTACCACGGAGCAAAATGTTGGAACGACATTTCCGTAGAAATGAGAAGTTCACCATCTGCTAATATTTTGAAAGCTTTTTCTTCGAACAAAATTACCAACAATAGAAGTGACAACATTTCTGCAAAATTCGTATAAAGTTTGAAACTACTGTAAATCCTCAAATCGGCCCCCCTCGAAACCTCCCCCCCCACGAATAAGCCCCCACCATAGAACTACGAATTGTCAATAAGCCCCCCTCGAATAAGCCCCCACTGCTAACGTAAATTCTCAAATTTGACCCCTCAAATTGATTATTTTTGCCATCTGAGGTCGCCTATGCCGTTTTTTTTAATTACTACAACAAATTCATACTTTTGGTAGTAATTAATTAAATGCTCATAAAGAAATTTCCACTAAAATAAACGAGGTATTTTAATAATGTCTTCTTAATGTCAACAATGATTCTTTAAGCCCCCCCCTCCTCGAATATGCCCCCCTCGAATAAGCCCCCATCCAAAATTATCAAAAACAAATAAGCCCCCAGGGGGCTAATTCGAGGATTTACGGTATTGCAATTTTCAAAATAACACTCAAAATAACAATGGAAAAAAAGTCCCACGTGCATTACAGGACATGCGAAGGAGCGTCCTCCGATCATGCTTGCCTGGCCTAAGTTGATGTTTTGAGTACAGCAGAGGCGACGAAAACAAGATTCTCAACGATGAACCTGAGGTACATTGTCATACAATTTTATTATCGGGATACGGGGTCTTTGCCCCTAATGTTGTCCTTAAGTCAGGGCCTAGGCCTAATAGCTACTTAAAGTTAGAAACAGTTTTATGTCACCCGAAGTAAAAGCTGATAAAATAATTGTATTTGCTACTCCAAGGATCACAAGGGACGTAACAGGGCGCAGAACTAAAGGAGGATGCATGCATCTGCCCTTTAGTTCCAATTTTAAGCATAAAGGTACATAAACGATAATACCATATTTTTAATAGAAGTCAACATGATATAAAAAATAGACACAATTTTTGACTAAAAAACATTAAAACAGAGATGGCTGCCTTCTACATTGAAAAAATGAACTGATTTTTAACAAAAATTACGGCTAGAAGGAAGGAAAATAATCTTTCAGCAGCCTTGATTCTCTGAGATCTTCCAAGTCAAGATTTCTAATTATTGAAGATTGTGCATTTTCAATAAGGATTGCGATTTAATAAGTAATTGTTGATGTAAATGCTATTCCTTGGAAGCAAAACATTGTTTTGAAATGATATTGCGTTAACTAACCATCTTATCAAATTGTAACAGGTTTGAAATGCATTAGCACTAGGCTCAATGTGTTGCTCTTGGCAGCTGAAATAGTTGGAATGCTAAGCACTTTTGTAGTAGATGGGTAAGGCATGAAAATGCCTTTATTATTCCTAAAACTTTTAAGGTTTGCTGTTACTATACCTTGTCAAACGGAAAGCAGTGTAAAAATGTTTTTCAATATTTGTATGACATAATTTTCATATTTCTGAAGAAAAAAGATAGTTATCTACCATATGAACTTATGAACTATGTCTATAAAATTTATCCAGAAAACATCAACACCATTTTGTTTTGTAAATGTATCCAGTTTTTAAACAGTATGACATTGACAGTTATTCAGAGTCCCTTAAAAGAAGGGACAGGAAAGAATATTCTCCTATATCATCTACTGAGAAAAATCCTTTTGTTCAAATAATATTTCTTTCTTTGCTTTTGATAAGCGTAGATTGGTTTTTCTGAAATCAACAACTTTAAAATGGATATATTTCAAATTTATTCCAAACAACACAATTTGAATGACGAGATTACTTTGGTTGTCAATATTCTCCAAATGGTCATTATTGTTCTTGAATGGTCAGTATTGTTTAACAATGGCCAAATGTTCTTGAAATTTATTCTTGTTCTTAAATAAGTGACCTTGAAAAAGAAGCTTTTCTGTATTGCAGCCAAGTATGAGAATAGCTAGTTCTAAGCTGTATTGAAAGTGAGATACCGAAAGTTAGAACTGAAAAAATTGCGCTTTTCTCCAAGCAATTAAGCATAGTAATTTTTTTCTCACATGTGTATTCAAAATATTAATATGATACATAACAAGCAAAAAGCAAGTTACTCACTGCTGTTTTTAAAATTTGCAATGCATCAGTTTTGTTTATGATTGTATACAGGTCTTAGTAATTTTTCTGTTTACCATATAATGATTTAATTTTTCCTTTTTTATTTTTCAGTTGAAAATGATTGTTCTTTGGTGTCGGCCTGTCATCTGACTTGATCCAAGAATTAAAAATCTCTTTTGCTTACAACATGGATGCAACAGTTGAAGACACACAACTGCCAGAGGGTTGGGTTAAGTGCTTCTCTAAATCTCAGTCTGGGATGGTTTATTTTTTTAACACTCTGACAGGTGAATCACTTTGGGAGCATCCTGAAGCTGTATTGCTCAATGAAAAGGTATTTAACATGCCACCTTTTATCACTGTTTTTATTATTTCCTTTCAAAAATGGCTGTTTGATCAGCAAAACTTCATAATGTTCCCCTTTGCATTACCATATTTCTTTCCATACTTATATACCATATTTCAAAATTATATTTTATCACCATTTCCTTTGCTTTTGAGAGCACAGTGTTTAAGCAGAACTGCTGAATTTCAGAAACTTTACCAAGAGGCCTAACTTAATTACACCCTACATTTAATATGTATCACAACTCTTTCAAAATTTAAAGACTTTTTATGCGGTGAAAAATGTTTTGCCTTTTTCATTTTTATTAGAATTTTCACATGAAATATGTTTTAAAGATTGTTGGGATTTGGAAAAAGTTTAAAACTATAAACCCTTTAGATTTAGTTTGCTTTTTTATACTGACTTGGTGATTTTAAAAATTTGAAAGCAGCTTGCAAGAAGCTGTTAAAGATTGTTATTTTGACAAGAATAGGGATAAATATTATCAAGAATTTACAGAAGTTTTTGGATGCTAAAGAATGACAGTTTCTTGTTTGCAAAAGTTTTTCTTTACAAGAACTATGAATAATATACGAAAGGGTCTGTAGACGGAAGATGTTTGCAAAGGCACCATAACATGTAAACTACAATGACTCCTGTTTGTATTGTTGAAAGATATCAAAACTTCCTTTGGCAAAGCTCAGTTTTCAAAAATTAGCAAAGGCAAAACCAGAAAAGTTATCTATAAGAAATAAAAATTTTCAAGCTGCCAATGAAAAAATTGGCCATTGATAACCAAAATTAGTCATCCTAGTTTTCTCTCTATCCTATACAGTGAACAATGCAGCACATGTAAATATTTAATGACATTGCGATTTTCTTTGTTGGTTAGGTAATATTTATTTGAATCGCAATAACTTGATAAACTATGTATATGGATATTAAAGCCAATTTGTTTACATAACAGCAAAATTTGCAAAAGAGTTCTAGAACTAAAAACGGTAAACTCGCAAGAGCTTTGCAATTTTTTAGAGACGCCCAAACGAATTCAATTTTTAGACTCACATTTGCATAACGAATAAAGTTACAGAATCAAACTATTACACTCTTTTTTTTATAAGAACCAGTAAATTTAAGTTCAGGCTGACTGTTCTTAATTTTTTCGAAAATCTGAGGTGGGATTGTTCTTAATTTGCTCTTAATCTAATAGGGTGTAAGCAGTGCGAGTGCTGGCTTTTTCGCTCTAGGGAGGTGTTCAGGCCTCATTTGCCAACAAAGTGAGTTAGACAACCTTAATTTGCCGAAAAGTTTGAATATTCAACGAAAAAGCACCCACACATCGCTAAAAATCCTCGATTTTGAGAAAAAACGTTGTTTAAAATTGCATTTTGCAGCAGCTCAGCCTCAGCTTGTTCTTAATTTGTTCTTAACTTTTGACCAATTTTGAGGCACGTGTTCTTATAAAATTGTTCTTAAAAGAGTGTAAGTTTCAAATATAGTTTACTTATTCAACGAAAGCGCTTATGTTCCTAATCTTAGCTTCTTTTTACATGGCAATATAATGTCTGATAAGAATTGAAATCTATAATTTCGCAGTTCTCTCAGAAAAGACCTTTTATCTCGTGGCGTCGTGTTTATGTCTCAGGGCTTGCGTCTCAAGTTCTTTGTTTAAATACAAAAGATGTTTAAAAGGTCTTACAAATCTTATGGCATAAAATTTCCCAAACACTTTTTGAACGCTAGGCGTGTGAGCAGTTGGTACCCTAACACCCCCTCCCCCACCTTTAACCTGGAGGACTGCTTATAACAAATATTGTTGGACGGTGATCGGACTCGTAAGCTCGTCAACCCTTGTTAAAATTTCTTAACGAAAAGGCCAAAATGTCGCACGCGATTCCCCCAAAACATTTCTGGTATATAGGTTTAATCTTTGTGTTCCAACAATTTAAACCACAATGACTTGGCGATTGTAGTTTAAACCAATAAACCAATTAATCTCAAATCTTTTTTGGATGGTGTGTTTGGAAGTTTAGAAGCTTCGATGCTGTGCCTTGATCGGCTCTTTGCTTAGGCCAATAAAGTGTAGCAGGAAAACTGTTCGAAATATGAAATCGAAGGTCGAAATCCGACCCATGCTTTACTTTTCGACTGATTCATTTTGAAATAGAATCTCAACTATTTGCCTAATGATAAATCATTTATATCTCTGTTGTTGTTTACGATGTGACGAAATAATGGTTGAGTTATGAAGTTGATATTTTAGGCCTTTTTCTTTGTGTGTTTCATTGATATCAAATAAATCTTATCTGCTTATTTCGTTATATTCTCTTGCGCAACCAGCATGCTTGGCGACAGCTATCTTGGGAAGTTGACTGTGTTTTGTATTTTCATGAAGTACAATATTAGACCGGTTTTGAAACTATAGTCGCAAAGCATGACGGTTGTGAAAGGGCCTTTAAGCTTCAATGGGTTTCTTTTTTCTTTTTGAAAGAACACTGCAGCTGCTTTTCTGTATCTTCATTTTGTAATGTTATGTTGTTTACTGCGCGGTTCAATTATTTTTATTGATAACAATTATTACTTCTTGTATCTTCTTGTTATAATAACTTCTCATATAAAGTAAAGTGCGATCTTATTCTTTACTAGACGTAAAGTAAAGATAAATATCTAGATTTTTCTAGATATTTTTCTTTGCTGGTATAAAAGCTTGTATGTTTATAGACTACGCAAAACTCTAGTTTGAATTCTAACACGCTCTCCTTTTTGGTTAACTTAAAAAATGATAGGCTCCTTTTGTTTACTGGATAACTATTTGAATAAATATAAAATAAATTAAATCCACGATAAGAACTTGTAGCTTGCAGATACCGTGGATTCTAAAATCTTTTTTCAGGATTTTCAACGATACCTGCACTTTTGTAAGATATAAGCACTCTTATTTTCCACACATCGTTGAACTGTTTAATCTGTCCAGTTCATATCTCATTTAAATTTCACTTCATTATTTTAATCTAAATTCGTAAACTCGATGGATTTATGAAGACTAATAGCACCATAAATACGACAGAAAGTTGTTTAGATAATAATGAACAGAGGGGCTTAATGTTGTAGGGGAATTTGTGGAAGGAGGAGCTTTCTCAGTAGCTCGAATGTCAATGGTGATAAACATCCGCAATGACGAGAAGCTCCGCTTTTCTATCGATAACATTACTTTAGAAGAGAGATCGAACCTTCTGATTGAATTACTGCCCGAAAAAGTAGAAGGCTGCTCTTCCTTTGCTGCTATGAAGCCGGAATTTGTCGACACGAAGGAAAATTAGCAGCCTCAGTTGATTGCATGGTTAATTACGTGCCTCGGCCGGTTTTAAGATGTTTCATTTTTTTTAATATATCCCTGAGTTTCTTCGTTAGAATATTACCTGTAACAAAACTAAATTCTAAAGAGCTATTCTAAGCCTTTCAAAGCGACTGAGAAGTTGAGGTATGTCTTTAAATTCTGTTTTATTAATGCTATAAATATTATAAACTTTAAGAGTCTTTTGACAGTAGTCAGCTCTGTCTTTACTTCACTATTGACAATTTCTTCGAAGAACAATTTATTTTTTCTGTTATTGTTGGTAGCAAGTAGGTAGTAAAATTAGGTAGTAAATTGCGTATTGCAGTGTAACAGGAACCACAGGCTAACTATACCGCACACTTTGAGCGAAGTCTTTCCAGGAGCCAAACTTTAATACTGTTTAACGGTCCCCTTGCAGAATAAAGGCCATACTACCACTGCAGCTGTTAAGATTTCCAAGAAGGAAGAGGAATCACTTACGAATCACAACAGCACTGCAAGCCGGAAGCGAAATCGTAATGAACGCAAGCTAAAACCATTATCAAAAAGTAAGTCAGGAAATAATTTTAAAAAAGGTGCGAAAGGGGATCAAATGGAGGTTAAAGTAATGAAGAAAACCGAAATATTAAAGGCAAGGATTGTTTTAAATACTGAAAGGGAGAGGAGTGACAAAGGTCCACTTTCCTTGAATTTCCATCGATCTAATAGTGTTGATGGTTGTCATACTGACGTTAGTACTGGCCAGGTCTCTACAAAGTCTAAAGAATGGCAGTTTACTATGGATAATGCAAAACATGGACGGTTGGAGGTTGAACGGCGAGGCCTTGCTAATCATGGAAGAGACAAAGTCAGTGATTATAATTCCAATAATGTTGTGAATGCGAATGGTTCTTTAATAACACAAAACAGAAGCTCTGAAAAGAAGACTCTTAAACCTCTTAAGCCGCTAAAAACTCAAAATCCCCGATCTACTAATAACACTGAAAATAATTTTAAGAATTCAAGTTACCGAATACCAAAAAAGAAACCAATTTCGACTCCTAAAACCCCAGTAGGCAAATTTACACCTTTTACTGGGGATAATTTTAATGCTGAGCGAAACGTATCGCCCACCAAAAATGAGTCCAGGCGGTCGATCGATCGGAAAGACTCATCGAAATCATTGCGGTCGCCTGGAAGCATTTCTGGTCGAAGTTCATCCTCCTGGTCCACATCTGATATTGCCATGACAGGACCATTGGAGGCTGAATGTGACAGCGAACCCTTGAAAGACCGCACGGTTGAACCAGCTGAGGAAGAGATGGAGATTGATGATGCAGGATTCATGACAAAGAAAATATTCAAACAGGTTGGTTGATTTTAATGTGTTGTCTTTATGTAACTACTGTAGAATGGTATATGCTCGAAATTGTCTGCGTTAAATGCGAAAAACAAACTTATGCTCTGACTTGGGCAATTTTCATCTTCATATTTGGCAAAAATGAATCGTAGAATTGGAATCTTCGTGTTGGAATTAGTCTGTGCCGAAAATTTCAAACAGCGTCAGGCAGCGAATTAATCCATTTTCAAAATTTAGCTTTTCCTATACATTTCAATGGAATTTGTTGCAGTAGTTAAGAAATGAGGTACAGTAGCATGACCAAGCTATCTTGTACAGTTGCCATAACTACTGCATAATACTAGTACATTCTCCTGCGTTCTCTTTTTTTTGGCGCTCTCCTTATTGTGACTCATGATTAACCGCAAACCTTTTGTTCTCACAGATCGAGAGCATCCGTTTGGACAAAATCGAAATTCCCAGGGTAAGTGATCAACCTTACACGACCAGTACAGTACACATAATAGTCATTGAGATTTGAAAAGAAAAAGTAGCATCTTTCATCAGAGCTGATTCTCGTTGTTTTTCATTATATTTTAGACTGCGGATTCTACAGTAAGAGATCCAGTAAAAGTTATGGTAAGCTCAATTAACGTTATTGTCTTATTTGAAATTAACCGAACAAGGGCCCATTTTTGTTTTTCAAGAGGAGAATTACCAAATTTCAACGTCTCGTGACAAGTTGCTTCCGAAAAATGTTTCTTCTTATGAGCTGAACTTTATGGTCCCTAAATTTCATTCTTAATGATATATTTTAGTCATTTTGTTTTTTACTTCTCTTTTTGGCTATATTCATATCTTTTTTTGTTTTGCAAGCAAAAAATAATCAGTAAAAGTATCTGCTAATGTCATTCTTTGAATATTTAAACCACCTTTTCAAGTTTTTTTATGTTTTTTTTCAAAAACTACAGATTTAGACACTTTGTTCACTGCATGGCTATGTGAAATGTGACCGTACATTCCAGATTTGTCCTGAAAATACGCATTACTTTTTTATCTTTTTTCTAGAAATTATAATTTCTTGATCCCCATTGCTGTGCTAGATTGTTGCAGTCTCTGAATTCTATTGCAGGCTCTGTTGCATTCTATAATTTTTTTTCCAGGACGGCTCTTTGTTCATCGTCTTGGATACCAACATTCTCCTCTCTCACTTGAAATTCGTCTCAGAGTTAAAGGACTCGCCAATACCTGGTAAGAAGTTTGACAAGATAAGTAATTTACATCCCAAGTGTTCTAGTTTTTCTGTAACCTCTTATATATTGCACGCTTCACCCTAATGATATCTTTTTGGAGGAGAAACCCTGCAAAGGAGTCCATACCAATTTGAAATGTATAAGCAGTGGCGGAAACCTGGAGAGGGGGCGAAGGGGCGGTCCCCAATACTTTGGAAGACAATGGTCTTTTGTCCTAAAACAATGTTAAAGTATGACGTCACCTTATTAAAACAATAGCCTTGCCCTCCAATATTTGACCAAGTGTCCGCCCCTGTGTATCGGTTGTATCTTTCCTTTTCAAAAGTAAATCGTTTTCATTTTTTTTCATTTTAAATTTTTAGGCATTGTAGCCCCTCAGTTATTGAAAAACTGATTTACAGGAAGCCATGCATTAAAATACCTTCTATGTTAAAATAAATATTATAAATACAGCATAATACAATAAGATTAAAAAAACAAGATTTAAACAAAAATTAACATAACTATTGCGACTCATGCAATGCTGAAATTTATTAGATCTTCCTTAAAGTGCCTATGAAATGAAGTTTCACATATAGTTTTTGTGATAGAAATTGAAGCTTCTATACATGTTTTTGCAATATAAAACGAAAAGTAACTCGAAAATTTGCACGGGAAAGTTTATTTTGACGGTTTTGAAAACAATGATTGCGAGTGACATAAGAATCAGTGACGTCACAAGGTTTGCAGATGGTTCCGTCTTCACAATTAACCCACCATACCACTTAGTCACACCATATTAGCATGAAATTTAAGGAAAAGGGGTAGTTTGATACGCTGAAAAAGATAGGATATGGCACATCTATTTTTAGACTGAGGTACTTTGCTCCAGACCTTTCAATACGGTGTTATCGCATCTCAGTCATACTTTAGCACTACAGCACGAAAATTTGCAGAATTGGACAGTTTGATACACTGAAAAAGATAGAATATAGACTCCGAATTGCCCCCTTGGGTTATTTTTGACTAGGGATCGTATTTCAACCGTACTCTAGTACAACAGTATGAAACTTTGCAAAAAAGGACAGTTTGATGCGCTAAAAAAGATTGGGTATGGACCCTGACTTAAAATTGCCCCCTTCGGCTAATTCAACTGTAGTTTCATAAGCGACCTTCATTTTGCTTAATGTACTAAACGCCAACTGCTTCCGTGTTCGCCAGCTTTGTTACGTCACGAATAACGCGAGCTTTGTCACAGTCAAAAAAGGTTAAAATGGGATATTCAACCTAAATTTTAAGACGGTTCCGCAAGAAAAAAAATACTTTAACAATTGTCATTGAAATCAGCAAATTTTGCTTATAATAAATGTGCCTTTATCTAAACTTTTCAATTTCATTTCATAGGCACTTTAAATTTCCTCGGGCTTGGTTGACTTTTTGCTGTATCGTTTAGCCGGTTCCAGAGACTAGCCCCTCTGAACATCTCTGATCAGCCGATGTCCTTAACTTTGGAGTTCTTAAGTTAGTATTAGAATTCCACATTACGCGAGATCGAGATCGTCCAGATTGTTCAACCTTGAGGTTAAGAGAACCAAGAATACACATTTCACGCAAATCCTGCTAACGATATGGATGATCATGCTGTTTATTGTAATAGTTTCCTAGCATGCATTGCATATGGTTTTCGTGCATACAGTATATTGCATGTAGCTCTCAACAGCTGACATGACTGTTTTGTCATTCTTATAGGCGCTGGAAGACCAACTGTGGTAATTCCATGGATGGTTGTTCAAGAATTAGACAGGTTGAAGGTAAGCTGTGATCTCATTTCGGCTATAAATTTACCAGCTTGTTGGCTGTTTTGTTATTTAGAATGTGGATGATTTTGTTACTTGATATTGCAATTAATCTTTGCTAAGATAATTTTTGCATCAAAACATATCTGAAGCAATTGACAATTTTCAGTGAGTGGTGTTGAGTGAGAGAGACTCGTGAGCAAATTCGTTATTTCTAGTGACAAAATAAAATTCAAATTCAAGTTTGTTAGCAACTCACTATAACTATAGCTACTACAAACTATAAGAAAAAATTGAATGAGACATAAGGTAGTATGTATAATATTTACGTATCTTGAGGTGGAAGGCCAAGGCAAGACATGAGACTTCATACAGCAAGCAAACTCATCTCTTTATTCACACACGTGTTTACATTCTGTCTACGCGTTGCCCAGGGGGCCTGGGACCTACTCTACTACATTGCTTCTCCTTTTTTTTAAAGTCCATTTCTTAGCTATTATTTTTTTTTTACTTAAAAATGTTCGAAGATAATGAATGTCCAAACCGTTGTGGTGCTTTGACAATTCTGTTAGATCGTCTTAAGGGCTGTTCACATTCCTCTGTCTTGTCTTTGTCAACTTGATTGTTTTTGTCACTGTAAGGTATGTCGTCATCGTTGTCAGTCTCTGTTGGTTTTGGTATACGTTTGTAATGTGAGATGTTACGTGTAATCTTATGATCATGTTTGTTCTTAGCTGTTACACGTGAATTTGTTCTGGCAGTTACAACGTATGGAGTCTCATTGTATGTTGGTGTCAGTTTATTTCGTCGGTCTTGTTTCACAAGTACATGGTCTCCAATTTTCAAGTCGCTTGGTTTTACTCTTCGCTTTTTGTCTGCGTAAAGTTTGTTGTATGCTTGACTTGAAAGTTCATTCTTCTTTGCTTCTTTGTGTCTATTAATAACGTTGTGTTTTTTCAGCGAAGGTAATATTCCTTGAACTGTTCTGTTGTACAGCAGCTCTGCAGGAGGTACCTTTGTTGTACTGTGTGGTGTGGTGCGGTATTGCAACAAAAACCGATTTATTTCTTGCTGCCACACCTTTCCTTCAATTGTAGCAGCTTTCAATGCTTTTCCAAGTGGCTGATTAAATCTTTCCACCTCCGCATTCCCCTGAGGCCATTTCGGAGTAGAATGATTTTTGTTTATGCCAAGGGCAGTGAGGTATCGCTGGTACTCTTCACCATTAAAGGGTGGGCCGTTGTCAGATGTGAGTGTTTCTGGTATACCATGAGTAGCGAAGATCTTGTCCAGCTTTGGTATAACGGTTGAAGCTTTTGTGGATCGCACAATTTCTACTTCAGGATATCGCGAGTATCTGTCTACAACAACAAGCAAATACTCTCCAGATGGCAATGGTCCGTAGAAATCTACATGAAGTTTCTGCCATGGTCCTTGCGGCATTTCAGTCATCTGTAAAGGCTCTGGTGGGTTTGGTCTTCCAGTAGCTTGACAAGGTACACAATGATCGATTGTTTCTTTTGCCAGCTTATCAATATCTGGAAACCAAACTTTTTCTCGGAGAAATGATTTGGTCTTGGATAGGCCTTGATGAGTGGTATGTGCAAGGTCTATTGCTTTCTTTTGAAGTGATTCTGGAATGACAATTCTGGTTCCACGCAAAACTATGTTATAAGCTCCGATGGTGAGCTCATCTTTTATCGCTTTAAATGACTTGATTGCATCACAGTCCCATTGGTTTAGTCTGATAGCAGCACGTAGAGCTTGCAGAGTCCTATCACTGTCAGTAGCGCTTTTTATCTCTGTAATTGTCATCGTTTTCGGAACTGCTGCATTGGTCAACATGGCGATGTAGGGTTCCGTCATCTTCTCTTGTTTGTATGTACTTTCTTTTGTTGGATGGCGGGAAAGGTAGTCTGCAGGATTGTCTAAACCTGGTTTATACTGCACTGTAAATCTGTAAGGCTGAAGGCGCAAGACCCATCGTTCAATGCGAGCAGATGGCTTTGATTTGGGGCTGCCATATATGATTTCCAATGGTTTGTGATCTGTGATCAGTTGAAATGGCTTTCCATAAATAAACAAATGAAAATGCTCTACCGCCCAGACGATGCTCAATGCCTCTTTCTCAGTTTGTGAATATCTTTTTTCCACAGAAGATAATGCTCGGCTTGCATATGCAACAATACGACAATCATCACTTGCTGAATCTTTCTGAGCAAGAATAGCTGATATGCCAACAGGACTGGCATCTACAGTAATTATAGTGTCCTTTGTGGTATCGAAATAGGCCATTACTGGAACTGATGTCAGAGCATTCTTTAACTTTTCAAACGCCTTTTGGTGTTCAGCTTTCCACTGAAAATGTGAATTTTTCTTTGTTAGTTCTCTAAGTGGAGCACTGGTAGTTGCGTAGTCTTGAATATATTTACAATTGTAGTTCGCCATTCCTAGAAAACTTCGCACTTCATGCACGTTGGTTGGTACTTGTACATCTTGCAAGTCTTGAATATGCTTTGGATCTGGTCTTGTACCAACAGCTGAAAAAATCTGTCCAAAGAAGGACAATGATTTCGATAAAAACTTGCATTTAGTTGCATTCAGAGTGAGACCTTTATCTGATAGTTTCTGCAGGCAGTCATTGAGTGCTCTATCATGATCTTGACGGTCTACTCCAAAGACAATAATGTCATCTGCTATATTGCAAACTCCTTTAATTCCTTGTAAGGCCGTTTGCAAGGCATGTTGGAAGATCTCTGCAGCTGCGTTTGTGCCATAGTTTAGTCTTTTGTAACGAAACAGGCCTACATGTGTGCTAAATGTTGTAATGTAGCGACTGCTTTCGTGCAATTGGAGCTGATGATATGCCTGAGACATGTCCAGTTTTGAAAACATTTTTGCTCCAGTTAACTTCAGATTAATATCATCGACTGTAAGAATGAGATGCCTGGTTCTCTTGATTGCTTGATTTGGCTTTCTCATATCTACACATATGCGTACGTCATCACCTTTCTTTGGTACTGCAACTATCGGGCTAATCCATGGCGTAGGTTGGGTTTCTGGAACCCTTTCGATTATGTCATCCTTCTCCAGCATTCCAATGGCACGCTTGACTTTTTCACGAATATGGAACGGAATGCGCCTCTGCGGCTCCGCAACTGGAACGACGTTTTCATCAATGTTCAGCTTTACAATGGCGCCTTTCAATTTTCCTAATCCTTCGAACACAGAAGAATGCTTTGCAAGAAGTCTATTCAGCTTTCCATCATCAGTCACGGGTGATGAAGGCGTTTTATTTGTTGACACTTTATTTAAATGGAGCGTAACAAGACCTAATTCTTGTGCTGTATCTCCACTAATGAGATTACCCGACTTGTTGTTATTGACAACGTAGAACGTCGCGACTGCATACCGCTTCTTTGTTTCCACTACCGCGTTGAATTTGCCTATAAATTTAACGGGTTGTTCAGTATTATAAGCAAAGGCACGGGTTTTCGTATTTTCCAGCTTGATTTCTGGTAATTTTGCAAATGTAGCCTTGTCTATGACGTTGATGGACGCTCCGGTATCGATCATGGTGTCAAAGGTATATCCAAGGACTGTTGCTCTTGCGTAGGGCCTAGCCTTGCTTCTTTTGTTTACGGCATACAAGTATCCATCATCCGACTCAGACTCAGAATGATTAAGTGGGTGCACAGTTTTGTTTCCCTTTCTTTGTCTGTATCTTGTCGTGGAATTTTGCTGGCTTTTTGCACTAGAACGACACACTATAGCAAAGTGGTTTGGTTTTCCACATTTTCGGCATTCCTTCCCTTTTGCGGGGCAAACAGTGTCTTGGGGGTGAGATGCCCGTCCACAGTTTCGACATTTGTGGGTCGTTTTTGCCACAACTTGCTTTGTTTCGGCTGAAAGAGGCTCGATTTTCTGAGATTCAATTTCTTTCGACTGAAATCGACTTATTTCATCCCTGTAGAAATTATCCTGCCACAGGATCGCAATTCGGGGTCGGAGACAGAGAGGTGACAATTATCTGACACTCCCTCTCCAACGCTGACAAGTTAGAATCACCAAAAGGTTCAAAATTAAGGATCCATAGATTCAAATTCGAGAAAAGAGGACTGTATATAAGTTAAACTAAATAGATCGATAATACTCTAACTCGTAAATATCAAGAAAACAAGAAACCATCAATAAAATAGAAGAATATTAAGGAATTAAGGAACTAAACCCAATCAGAATAAAATCGAAACAATGTCACCTGAATATATATACAATACGGTTCAAGAGTTCTTGGGTTTCTCTTTGCCTTTATGATCATCAGAATAGAATGTTCCTTTTTCAACGTCCGTGCGTCCTTCTTTCCAGATCCAGAGACAATCCAACAACAACCAAAAACACCACCCATCACAACTCGTCAACAATATCACGTGACAACAACAAAATCAAAGAAGATCGGGGGGCAACAACCACTTTTTCCCACAATCCCTTCTCCCATCGATCAGCATGGCTTTCAAGTCGTATGTGGGGTCTCGCAGGGCCTGCTTCCTAAGGCGAGAGGAAGTTCCCCCAATGATAATTTGCTGTTCCAGCTCAAATTTTAGATTGTCACCAAACTCACAAGGTAAAGCCAGTGTTCGCAGCCTAGTGTGATATTGGTCCAATGTTTCAGTAGGCTCTTGATGTGCCTTTCGAAAACAGTACACGTCATATCGGCGATTTTTTTGCGGTTCAAAATAGGCTGTAAGTTTATCTTTGGCTGTATCGTAGGCACTTGCTTCACCGGTGTTTTCGAGCTGATCAAAAATCTCTCTAACTCGGGGGCCAGCTTGGTATAACAACAGCGCTCGTTTACGAGTGTTATCGGCGATGCCTGCAGCAATAGTAAACATTTCAAAATCGGAAATCCATTTTTTCCACGAAATCGCGATACTTGCGCCAACCTCTCCGCTATCGGGATTAAATTCGGGAACAGGTTGTAGTGAAACGGCGTGCGACATACTGGTGCACTGGTTTCCTCTTCTTTTTACTCGTCGCCAATATAATATTTACGTATCTTGAGCTGGAAGGCCAAGGCAAGACATGAGACTTCATACAGCAAGCAAACTCATCTCTATATTCACACACGTGTTTACATTCTGTCTACGCGTTGCCCAGGGGGCCTGGGACCTAATCTACTACAGTATGATACATTAAAAGTGCAATATGAGTGCGTTGCATTCCTCAGTACTTTCGCTTTTTATCTGCAAACTTTGGAATTTCGTTTTAGAATGCTCCGGATTCAAGAATAGTTGAAGCAGGAGAAGGAGAGGTAGTAAGTCATGTTTGTGCCATGTTTGCGCTGTTTCTTTTCAGTCTGTTATTTGTTCGTTTTTGTTTCATTTCAAAAGGGTTCTTTTTAGTCGCTATTATTTTACTATTTATTTCTTCCTTTTCTTTTGCGATTTCAATTATCAGTTCTTTTTTTTTCTTTCTCAATTTATTATCATATCTAAAGTTGATTTTTCACTACAATCCCTTGCAAATAGGCCTTTTATTTATTCTACAGGCAACTATAGTTTGGTTATATTTTTCTTTTTCATTTTAATTTCAGTTACAATGCTATTTGTCTCAACCCCTTGTCTCATCATCTTGTTTCCAGAACCCAGCCTTGTTATTTGTGTAATGTTGATCTATACATCTGCCATATTTTCCTTCCATTCGCATTATGACTCTCGTATCATTTTCCTAGCAATGATTTTTTCCAGTTTTTGCAGACATCTTTTCCTCATATCTTACTTCACATTAGTTAGTTCACGACAACTTTTTCGATAGTCCGTGTTCAAAACCCGAAATGTTCTGTTTCTCAAACTTTCTTTTTCCGCAGAACCAACCCTTCATCAGCATCAATTTTCTTGCTCGCAATGCCGTTGCGTTTATTCACAATTGTTTCTCGCAAAACCACCCAAGGATCAAGGGGCAGTCTGTGTTTGAGGTGAATATTCAATTTGTAAATATGAAAGACGAAGAGAAAGTCTTTCAAGAGCAAAGCGATACTGATATTTGTTACATCATAACTTGACCAATTAGCGCGTGCATGAAGTTAGTAGAAGAGTCTTCATATCTCGGATTAATCACAGACACTTGCATCTTTATTGTTTGAACATAAAAGCAAATTTCTTTATATGAAAACAAATTTTCTAAAAAGTTGATTTGTTGTTCATGTATTCCCTTATATATTAAATTTGCTACGTTAACAGGCAAGCAAGTCAGTTGATGGATTCACGGAGGAGACAAATGACGACAGTATACTATGTTGTTGTTTGCTTTTAAAGCAAAATGGTGAGTGAATGCAAAAATGAAAATGCTTTTTTAATGACTTATGGAAGCAAAGTCTTCCGCAATAATGTGATAAAGCGTTAAAAGAAATTTTCGATGGGCTGCAAAACTAGTTAATAATTACGGTGGGCCAAAATTGAAAGAAAGTCCAATGAAAATGGGATATTCATAAGTTTTGCCTTGCATCTGTCTTCATCATTAAATATCATTCAATATTAAATGTATTTGATATGGGATTTTTAAATTAGAAGTGGTATATGAGGGCTGGATATGGTGGTTTTGATTGATGTAGTTTTGTTGTGATGAACATTGGCAAGTATTTTGTCACCTAAAAGCCCAGTGATGATATACACAGAATAATATGTGAATGCTACTTTATCAGTAATATCTATTTCTACTGGTAACTTTTAATAAGTGTTCATGCAAGTTTCTATAGCTGGCGTTTTAATGTTGCTGGTATTTTCCCTTTCTAGCTCCTCAGACAAAGACGGTTCTCCTTTCAAACGACAGAAACCTGTGCAGCAAAGCTCTGATGAACGGAGTTAAGGCTTTTACGAAAAAGGTAGAAGGACTTCACAAGATTTGGAAGTATAAATTTTTTATTCAGGGCTTGATAACTTAGGTTTGTAGTTGGTTCGAAAATTGATTGGTGTTGATGCGGAAAGTAATTGGCAAATGATGATGGTTGCGTTCTGAATATACCTGCAGTCTTCTGGTCTGAAAATTGTTCATAATCTTGGTCGATGTCTTGAAAACAGGCATTGGCTGTAAAGGGGGACAAACAACAATGACACCACCTCATTAGATGGCAGCGAGTCACAAGCAGCATCGCTGTGGTTAAGAGGAGGTGCAACAGTATCTAGGAAGTGCTCATAAAGAACCCTGGGTTCTAAATGGATGCTTTCTAATCACAGACAGAAATAAACTGCTGGTCTCATCTGAATGAAATTTTAGTAATCTGATGCCAATTTATGCGAAAATGTCGCTTTTATTGTTATTTAAGTGTTTTTAGTGACATAATGCTAGGTGCTTTTTCATAAAGTTATCAAGTTAATATCTGAGTAAATATCAAGCCTTCAGCATATCGATTTTGCTTAAATTTTTTGGCCAGTTCTAATTTTACGCTCCATGCTTTTAGATTGTCTGTTGCTCATTTTATGCATCAATTTTAGTTTTCATGCTTATTAATATGAAACATCCCGTCTTCATTCTTTCTCTACTCTTTTTTAGACTCTATTGCCAGGGCTTCAGGACCTTTTTCAGAGCGGAAACATAATCGTTCATAAAGGCCATTTCAAAGGTAGGCCTGCTCCTAGTTATGGTAAAACTGCTGTGGGTAGGCCTCCTCCATTTCTTTGTTTTTTTTTCATTAACGTGGTCTTGCATTAACGTGGCACCATTTTTCTACTTCAGCCTTTTGTTATACTACAGCCTTTTCTTAATGGTGAACGTTTCTGTGTTGTTTTTTCTGAACTTTAATTAGAATTGATAAAAATCTTGCTGATTGGAGATAATTAAAGCCCTGTTATAATAAATGTTGAATTCTTTAACCAATACCATTTTTAAGTAGGAAAAACGCAAAGGACTCTTTGATGTCTTTTGTTAAGTTGTTTCAAGAATTTAGATTATCTTCAAATTTAGATTCTCTTCCACCAAAAATTCTACCACAAGTAAATGTGTAAACCGTATCAACTTCATTGGGTAAAATCTTTCTTTGAAATTTTCGGAACACTTTTGGAGCTTTTCATCTGATGGTTAATCTAATTTTTGTCTGTAATTCATTTCTTAGAATATTTCAAGGAAGCCGAGATTCAGGAGCGTATATCTGAGCAGCAGAAAAAGGTATTTGATTAATGTTTTGTACCCCCCATTTCTAAAATTTTATTATAGATTTTATAAAAAGTAATGAACGAATCTAGTAATTCAGAGTGAGAAAAATGCTGCAAGAGGGGGAACAAGGTAAAATAGCAGTACGACGTTACAAAAAGGGGCAAAGAATTGAATTGGGGGGCTGGCAAGTAGAGCTGCAGTCATTGATTCCTTAGAGCTCAGTTATTCCAATAAAAAATGGATTTTTAGATTTTAACAATATGGACGAAATAAACTGAATGGGCGTTATGAAATAGAAAATGTTTGAAAAAGACGGCTGCATCTTTTCAAAATTCTCAGAGACATAACCAGGTAAGCAGGAATTCCTTCTTGTTAAAATCTTTACAATGCATGGAATCATCAAAACAGTGGCAATTCTTGAGTCAGGATTTTTACTAGCAATATCTCAGCCAATTCGTAATATATTTCGCCAAGTAGAGATGTTCTTTGTTGCTTTTTCAGATTTTCTTAGTTCTTTCAAAAGGATGAAATTCTTAAGTATATGTGTATGACCTCATTGCCTACCTTTTTATTTCAATGTTGCCGCCAAAACCTGGCCGCCTTCTGTGGTCTGACCTCAAACCATCCTGTTTTCAAGAGTATTATTAAAATATTACTCAGCCACAAATTTTTTGTGCCTCGTCTTTCAGCAGTTACCTTTTTTGCGATGTTGATAACAGTAAATCGCATGACACACATATCCCGTGTTCCCCTGAAACTATATGAGATGCGAAAGAATAAGAATACTTAGGGAATTTATTGAGAGCCAAAAGACTTTCTTAGATTATCGATGCTAGACAAAATTTGAAGTATCCTTATAAAAAAGGAAATTGTATCTCAGCTAATTCTTAATAAACTTCGCCAATTAGAGATGTTCTTTGTTGTTCCTTTAGACTTTAAAGTCAAAATCTTTAAATATGTTGGTATGAAGTCATTACCTTCCTCATTTTTCAATGTGACCGTCACATCCATTAGTCCCTTGGTTTTATCTATGACCATGACAACAAACCAAAACTCAGATTTTGGGATAGTTGGAGGGTCATGGTAGCCAACCTTCTGATAGAAGATGGTACCTGATGATGATGTCTCATCCTGACTGCCTTTTGCTCTCTAACTTCCTACCGACTTGGCAGCGTACCTTCATCTGTTTATTAAGTTACCAAGTGCAGAGACCATTATTTGCACAGAATAGTAATGTTGGTTTTTTCGGCAAGTTTTGACTGCAAGACAAGGCCACGTGTATTGTATATACTTATTGTACATTTTTTAATGTTGACGCCTTTCCTTTCCTCAGGCTGACAACTTGATCTGTGAGCTTCAGTGCATATTAAGGGAAGCCCTGGCAGCAATTGTGGAGCAGGAAATGAAAGAAGTCTATGGTGAAATTTGGTGTGTTATTTTTTCTGGTCCCGCATTATTTTGCCTTTCCGCTTCAAAAATCTCGGCAATGGGCACATTATCCCAGATTATGTACCTTAAAGAAACCAACGATAAGCCACGTAACAACAATTTATTGACCTCCTTTCTGTATTTTATGCTTCGTAAAAGCTAATGTTCTTTTAAAAAGTATTCGTTTGAGTATCCTTATTGTAAAAATATCTCTTGATTTCAGGCTGGCAATTGTGAAAATCAAACCACCATGGACCCTTATAGACACATTTGAATTGCTAGAGAAGTATGTAGCATAGCTTTCTGTTGTAATAACTAGCATTTAGTTTGGAATATCGTTACATCTTGGATTAGCAAGCTATGACGAAGATCTTTTTTCCACTTAAAAGAGGTAAATGTAAACTTTTCCAGCAGTTTAAAAGAAGCCATCGCTATCTTTTATTTGCAGGCATTGGATCGCTGTTTTTGGCCAAATAGTTAACAGGAATCTAAAGGAAAAAGTAACGGAGTTGAAGAAAAAGTTTTTGGGTGGGGAAGGTAAGTCTTTGGCTCTTTGTCAAGATAATTCCTCCCTTTGCCCTGGATTTGTGATCAATTTAAATTGACTATGGAAATGCAATCGCATGCTTGTATTCAATTAAATTTTATTTTGCTTTAAATGAGCAACGAGACTGAATAGTACGGGGGATGATAGGCAGTCATTGAAATTGGTCAATACTTGGTTTTTTCCTAAACTGAAGGAATTTCTTAAGAATTCATGTGTTACTGTTGTTATTAGCGGTGATGTCTGTTTTTAACTATGAAAATGATGTCCTTGCAGCAATGTTATATTGAATGTAGATAGCTGTAAACAAGGAGCCAATCACACGCGTTGTTCATCCTCTCGCGTTACTTTCAAGCTGCATCTGGAGGCATTCCGGGTACATTTTGGCCATTACTGACATTTATGTTATGTCTACGGCCATATGGATCAAGGTCTATTGTATATCTTAAAATATTCCCTGGTCGTCTTGCATTTCAATATCTTTGGCATCAAACATGTGCAGTGACCTACCAAACCGGGTGTCTAGCAGCAATAAGCTTAGAAATTAAGAGATTTTATGAAAGCCGTATAAACATATCTTTCTTCTGGCATGCTCCAACTTTTTTGTGTGTTATGTATATACAGAAAAGATTTGGCTTTCTTCCCTATACAAGGAAAACAAAACAAGGAATTGAATATAAAAATACTGAAGCCCCCAATTGTCCAATCGTCTAAATTGCAAGTCATCAACCAGCTCTCAAAGTCATCTGTCCTTCCACGACTGGTTGATTACCCGTCACAAAACGCCGTGAAACCAGCTCGGCTAACAGAACAGCGGAAAGTTCATATATTGACACAATTTTAGATTTTGGGTTTTGAGAACAAAGTAGTGTTCTCTGATTGTGTATCTTGTCTTTATTAATTTCCATTTTTTACCTTTTGCAGAAACTACAAGAGATTTAAATTTGGCAGGTGGTATGATTGAGCTTGGCTTCGCCATCTGCGATACATTCGCAAAGCATTCTGGGTTAGTACCAACATTTTCTTTTTGGTTTTATTGAAACATTTGCTCACTAAGGTTTGCTTGCTATGGATGTTGTAAACTCCTGAAACTTGCTAAAGAATAGATAGCTTGACCATTGAATAGATAGGCGATGCTAACCCAGGATCACTATGGATCCTACTACAAACTTGTTACCATGAATTTCATAGAGATACCCTTTGTTTTCCAAGGTCTAAAACCAACACACGGCTCGCTTCTTACTTCCAAGGAATTATTCTCGATTTCTCTAGTCTGAGACCATGTTCCCAGTCTGAGAGATGAAAGTTTCTAGGTAAAACTTTTGGTATACTACCTTAGAATATCAATGGTGTTGTCGAGTGCTAAGACCTAGTATTTAAAAGCTATAGGGACTACATTTGTATTAAATTTGGTGGGACTTTCTTATGACTATTGTTTTTATAATGTTTCATTGCCTTTTCGTAAATATTGATTGTTAGTTTCCACGGCCCGGCCACTGACTCTTTTCACGTTGGTAGCAAAATGCTCGAAAAAGGAGAAGAAATCGCATTTTTTCCGTTCTAGTTATGATGGAGTTCTATCTAAATGTCTGGCAGCGGCCATTGTTTTGCGAAGAACTTACAAGAAGTACGTTAGCACTGTGGCTGCGATTCCAAGCAGAAACGAGGACGAGGAGCCCACACGCAAGCGCCGCCCGTTGCCAGAACCATCAGACGGGGGTACGGTGTCAGACAGCGTTAGTGCTGTGCTGCATCAAGGCCAGGAGGCAAGTTTTTTACATAAAACTCCCTAGCTAACCCATTACCTGTACTTTTGAAAAACTCTACTTGCAAAAATGTGTTATAAGTTCTTTAATGACATGATAATTACTAAATTTACATTTAAAAATAAAACTGAAGAAGTTTGCATGCAGGGAATTTCATAAAGGAGAAGCTCTGTCAATAGATAAACTAATCAAGGAGAGTGCCCCCCGCTCCTATAAATTTTATTTGTACATATTGATTGCCCTTTATGATAACAATGACTTTTGACATTATTTGGAGAAGAAGTATGATTTAGCTAAGAGTACAGCGTAGAGTCCTTGTCGAAGGAGACTGTTCGACGTCACAGTCAACCCCTTTTAAAAAGCATGTTAACATTTCAAGGCCAGGATATCGAAAACATCTCTTTTTTCATCGGCACTGTTATATTTGAGAGACAAAGATTTTTATATAAAAATGTTTCTTCAGCTCTAATAGCATATCATGAATGATCTGTTGCCACACTGTTGAAAGTTTCTTCAACACAATGAAATACCCAATTTTAATACGTGTGTTTTACACAAAGTCACTTTCTACCCGTCCTTCTACATTAGGGATCAAACGAGAGGCAACTGGAAGACGCGAAACCTCCACACTTCGCTGTTATGATAACTTTTGACGAAATATGGAAGGCAGTTAGAATGCTAAGGTGAGAAACATCATTGGTTTTGGTGATAACTAACCTTTGAGTGTCTATTATATGTCAACATGGAATGATTCTATCAATTCTCTCACCGTAAAATGTGTAAATAAAATAGGCAAATGAAGATGTAACTAAGCCTGAAATTCTGGGGCCCATGTAAATCCAACTGACTCATAGTTGATACATTTCCGTTCAAATGACAAACCTAATATAAAACGTTTCGAAGTAGCAAAGGCAACTTGGCAGTTTTTAATAGGATATACCAATGAGAGTTTTTATTAGGGAATGAGAATAATGACGGGAGGTTTGCGTGAAAATACGATCTAAATACTGCGAGTATTGAATGTTATGACATATTATTGTGTTTTTTTACAGTTCATCGATATTCAGATCTATGGAATATCCGAACCCATACCAGGAAGATGACGAAAATATCAACCTCAGGCCTTCAAAAGAGGAATCGCTAAGGTTTCTTCAACAATTTGTTCCTTGTTTAGGCCGTCTTGTACAAGGGATCCAAAGGTGAGCAAAGAATGATTGACTGTAGTTACTTACTTGATTAAGTTCTGTGATAAGACTGTACAAGAAGATATTAATCAAGCCAATGCTATGTAGCTCGACAGTGATGGCAGCATTGTCCAAATTGGAAGGTGATAACGTTTTGGCTTATGCACAGCTATCGACGTATTTCATATTTCAAGACGAAGTCAAAAGGATACGTCTTTATGAGACTACTTCTAGAAATACTGCTGAACTGGGTTTGCTAATTTTCAGGGACGCTAACTTTTTTGGATTTCCCGCTATTGAGCTTGATCACCGAAACTCCTAAAGCCACCTCCCTAACCATATCTACTGTAAATCCTCGAAAAAGCCCTCACGCTCGAATAAGCCCTCCCCTCGAATAAACCCCCACCTAAAAACATTTTTGCAAATAAGCCCCCCCTCCTCGAATAAGCCCGTAGTTGCATAATAATATCTTATTTCAAGAAAATCGCCACAGGATAATAGCCTTTTTGTAATTTTTCAATTTTTTTCATTGAGAAAATTATGTCGCTTTTATCTCGACTTTTGTGGAAGATACTAAACTTCGAAATAAGCCCCACTCGAATAAGCCCCACCCCCCTCGAATAAGCCCCCCTCGAATAAGCTCCCCTTGAATAAACCCCTCCTAGAATAAGCCCTCCTCCAATAAGCCCAACCCAAAAAATTCTTTATGCAAAAAAGCCCCCGGGGGCTTACGTATTCGAGGGTTAACGGTATTGTGTTGAGGTTATTCAAAAGAGTTCGTAAGTGATGACGTCACAAAAATCTATTTTGAAAATATTTTAATTTGGACCCGGTAATCTTAAAGATAATCATAAAAGACCTTTAAATATAGCTTAAATGTGACCAGATGAGCACAGGCTCTTGCCCCATTAATTCTTTTTAATTTGGTTTCTTTTCGTAACTCAAAGAACAGAACCAATATGTTAGCAAACTTCAGATCTTTTAATGGTTATATCTCAAATTTGGTTATATGCTTTTTGACAAATTTAACTGATTTTCCATATTTAAAAATATTTCATGGGGCTCCTTTTTGTTTTGTGGTCAAAATTCAAAAATTCTGAAAATAATTTTTTTTTCACGTCACATTTCAAATTGTAACGATCAATAATTGTTGTTGTTGCTCCGTTTCAATTTTGGTTTCGTCCTGTTTAAAAGATTATCTTCTGTATTTATTTTTTGTAGGGTTCTAGCTTGCTCTCAGGAGGACTCCGTCAAAAATCCTGATATATTTGTTGAGTTAGGAGAAAGCATTGCACAGTTTTTGAAATCGGTAATTTTTGTCAAGAACTAACAATGATGCTTTGATCTTACATTATTATTCATGGTATTCATAATCATCTAAAAAGTAATTCTACCCATGTACTTTAAGCTACAGATGAAGACATAATGAACAATAATGTTTACCAATTTGTCATGAAGTGCTCGATGCCGTATTAGCACAGCTGGACACGCTTTTGGTGTAAAGAACAGAACGGTTCTAAGTTGCTACCCCGAGTTTCACGCTTAACGCAACCATCAAGCAACTGTCCTACTAAGTTGAAATATATATCTTTTTTATTATAAGCGATTTTGGTCCATTGCAAACAGAGCTATTTCCTTGTGTCAAAACTAAAAATATACGAATACTTAATAATTTGAAAGTCTTCATACCTATGTAATATTCTTGATGGTTCATTTTCAAATTTTCATTTAATTTGAACTCTCACCGTTGAAATACCTTTATTATCAGTTTTTTTAAATTCACTTGCTAATTGCTATTGAATCAAGTTTGGGGGAATATATGATAATGAAAAATGCTATAGTGAATAAGAGTGGATAAGATCGATGCATTTTACACGATAAAACTGGTTATCGCCGTCTGATTCAACACTGTTTTAGTTAACAAGCGTCCGATAAGAACATGGATATGGGGTGACATGAATGATATAAACAAAACAGGTTTTGTATTTCCGTAAATGCGTATTACTAAGGTTTATTAACAAAAATAAGATTTCTTCAGTAGTTTTTACCCCATGTTTTCTCTTTTTCGCAGATAATGTGTCGTGACTGTAAGATTACCCTTGATGAGCTTTGCGCCTTTTGCATGGATAATCTTTGCAGGTATGTCCATTTCTTTCCTTTCCTTGTTGATGCTGTGCAGTTTCGGATTGTTAGGGATGATTTACCAAGCTTTACGCGCTAAAATTCGCAAGTTGATTCCACTGCTATTAAGATTATTTGCCCAATTCTTTCGCAGCAGTAACTTTTATGTGAATACGCGCGCTATATATCCTTTTCCACCAATTTTGAGAAAAGGGTAAAATGTAATCGTCTATTTATGTCTTATTAATTTAGGCCCTATTCGCACTGCAAATATGAAAATGTTTGTCAAACCTGATATTCTCGCACCAATTAAAAAAACCTTTCATGATTAACAAAGTTTGTCAGACTTCTTGTTCGCATTAGGCAGTTTTCTGAGATTATATATTGTTATATATTGTATACGTTATCAGGTTGCCATTGAGAAATTGTACCTTTTTAAATCGTGATATGATTTCAAATAGCACCCAGAGCTTTTTTATTGGTGTTAAATAATTCTGGCATGTCCGTCGAGTCACCCGCTGGTTATCATAGATTTTCACGAGATTGTGATTCTCCAGAGCTCTACGACGGAACCTTTGACCAATTAGTCGAAACCTTACAATTTGTCAGATTTCAGATTTTGCTGTTCGCACTCTACCAATTAAGCTACTTCCTGAAAAACCCTTGTCGCCTTTGAAGATAGAACAATAAGGGATTAGCATTATCAGGTTTCTAGATGCTGTGCGAATAGGGCCTTACATTTATTTTGATATTATACAAAATACACTGTTGAAGCAGCTGGTAATAGAAATAATGAACTTTTGCTGTTAATTTTTAAGACTATCAGTATTTATTGTTGTAGAATGGCAAGTTAAGCTGTTGTGAATTGATGAATTGCAGATTGTCAATAGGAAGAAACCGTTTAAATAATCCATAGAAAGATCTGTGTGCTGCCCATAGTGTATAGATTATAATTCTCGTTGTAGGAATGCTTTGGTACAAGGCATGTCTCAATTGGATCGGGCTTTAGCAATGCTGCAACATTGTCAGACTTTAGCCGCAAAGCAACCTTAGAGCCTTGAATGTAGACATTGGCAAGACCCGTTGTAAAATTGTTTTCTTTGTGCCCTCCATCAGTGTTACCATTAATTGGTTTTGCTTTCTTGTGATAAGAAAATGGCGGCTGTGTTTCTCCTGATCAAAATGTTTCTCTCCATCGGTTATAAACAGAGTACGTTGCATCTATCTACTCAGTCTGCCGGTAGAATTTGGTTACTTAGCAATAAAGATCCCTCATAACTAATCGAACAACAACTGGAACTTTAGACCTGTCGACATATGAAAAATAATCACTGCTCAAAATTATTTGTTCAAGATATTTATATAATAATAGTTACTCTACTCTCTTATCATATGCTTGTTAGTTGTTTGGATTTAGCCAGTTAACTTAAGAGAACTCGTCACAAGAAGTTAGATCGTTTCACGAATGTTTATATGAATTTAATACCACTTAACGGGGCAGAAGTCTCATTTATCTAGTTGCTAATAAACTTTTTTCTGTTTTTAGTGCCACAGTAATGACAATGTTTATAGAAAAGTTCCTTTGCCCATTGAATTCTTTTGCTCGATCGGTTTTGTATTTCAGTTGCAATTATTTATTATTGTCAGTACCGATATCCGAATAGGTTTTGATTCGAGCAGACATTTTTATTCGAATATTTCAAAAGGGCAAAGAGTCTACACAATAGTTGCTGTTTTACTAGGATCCTCACAGTTAAGACTTAACAAGAAAACAAGCTATTATGAATGAAAGAAAATATGATATTAGTTTGTCCCATTGTACAATAAAAACATGCCACTTGATGAAATCATTTTGTGAATAATTATCAACCAAGCATTCTGGATTGCATACTTCAGGCCCTAAACTGTTAATCATTAAACTTGTTGTTACCAAATTGTAAAACCCTTTGCTTCCAAATTGCGTTTTATTTGGAATTATTATTACCAGACGAGTCTTGCCTACTTTCCATGTAAATGTAAATTTAAAGAGGCAAGAATCTGTGAAACAAATACAAATTTCGTGTTAACAGACCCGTATACAGATTTTCATATAGCTGAAAACGTCTTTGTGTTTGTAGGTTAATTGTTTTGTTTGTAGAAATGTTCTGTTTGTTTTTAAACCTGGAAATACATCCGAAATGGAAGATCTAGCCAGTTATATTGAATTCGTTCAGATAACAATCTTCCATTTCTTTCACATCTATCGATTGTCGGAGTGAGGCGTTTATTAGCTTATTGCCTGATCTGACATGTCCGAAAATTGTCATTTTTGTTTAGTTAGTTTTGTAAAACATGATCAACTTGATGGGTTGCGATTATAAACCTGATGAGCTTACTAATGTTTTCATTTCTTTTTGGAAACTTCAGCTATAAAAAACCAAACAAGCGTTTTATTTCAAATTTGAGAAGTCTGGCGTAGTTTCTGAGGGCATTTGAACATTTTAGCTCAGTTTTGGAAAACTTGACGTGTGTTGCCTTGCCAGCTATGGAGAACCAATAAGCTTTTGGTTTAAATTTTGAGAAGGTATACGGACGTTTTGTGGTTAGCTTTGAATTTAGAAAGATATTTAAATTTATTTTGTAAAAATTTGTAGGGTCAACTCTGCGATATCTGCTTTTAATGTCACTTGCT
The DNA here is from genome assembly GCF_057945365.1 of Rhopilema esculentum. Taxonomy (NCBI): domain Eukaryota; kingdom Metazoa; phylum Cnidaria; class Scyphozoa; order Rhizostomeae; family Rhizostomatidae; genus Rhopilema; species Rhopilema esculentum. The sequence goes on along the minus strand of NC_142825.1, from coordinate 14,232,880 downwards.
TGAAAAAGTGACGTGTATTTTGAAGTCTGCCATGGTAAACCTACCCTGGGTGCCAGAGTCTCAGTATGTCAAAGGGTGAAGAACGGGGAAAAAGAAATTAGGTTTCTCTTCCATTCTCCTTCGCAATTTCCGTTTGATTCAAGCAAACATTTGATTTACGTTTTGAGAAGCCTGATTTCTAGTTTTTGGCTAGTGTTGAAAACCTGGTAACTGCTTGAATTTGTGTTAAAGAAATTTGACGTTTTCTGTCAGGTCAGCTTTTAGTATCTGCTGGACATTTGTTGTTAGTTTTGGAGATCCTGACGTAGACGTACCTTATGAGATCAGCCTTTCAGGTCTGGCGAAAGTTTGAATTTGGTTTTGGAAAACCCCATATACGTTACAATATCCGCTATGAGAACCTGCATGAACCCTTAAGGAATCTCAGCCGATTTTATAATTTGACATGTTCCTCAGAGCAAATAAGCATCATGCTCTTGAATTCAACTTGTGTTTGTTTCGAATAGGAAACTTTCTTTCAACTTAACTTATCTACTTAACATATCTACAAAACTGTCAACTTAACTCTGATATACGAAACCCAAAAAAGTTAAAAAAATATTTCTCTATCCCTACGTCATTTCTGGTTCTAACATTGAGTTAATGGGTTCTAACATTCTCTACAAATACTTATTTCTCTAGGCATGGTCGGTGCTACAAACTTGAAGGAATCGGCATCTATGTTCTTAATGTCTGCAGAAAAGACGTAATAAATATTTAATTTTACTACATTATTTCACGACGGATGTGCTTCTTTTGATTTATTTTCCTGGATTTTAATCGTTTAATATTCATTTTAATCTCTTGTGAGACCCTTTTTATAACAAAAGCTGCGTCTATTTGCTGGCCACATTAGGACGGGATCATCCGTGTTCTTGGCAAGGCTTGTTTTGGAAGGTATGATTGACGGAAAAAGAGACAGGGGAAGACATAGAAGAACATTTTGTTCTTTCTTTATTTAAAGTTGGTACAATTTCTAGCTATAATACTCAAGCTAATTATAACCAACCAATTTAAATTACCAACGCTAAATATAATGTAAATCAAATATAACCAATGTTGCTAACGTATACCTTGCAAAGATTACAAGTAGAATTAAACGATGTAAATTCAGATATTTTTTCTTGAATAGTTGTAAAGTAGGAGTACTTTATCTAATATGGAACTGAGTTCCATATTTGGCTACATCTGTATGATACGGTATTAAATTCATATATCTCTTAATGTGGTCATGGTAGCCAACCTTCTGATAGAAGATGGTAACTTATGATGATTGCCCTTCGGTAACCCGTTTTCTGTTAACGATTCCTCTCAGGCTTGTGTAATCGGAATTGAAGCGGTAATGGCGGTCTGGAGCAAACATTGAATATATTTTATAGATTTTAGAATATATTTAGACGGCAGTGCTCTATCAAGCCGTTGATCTAGAGCAACCAGATGTAACCAATAATTATTATAGCGTAAATTTACTATGATGAAGCCCTGTATGCCGGGGCAAAATATAAAAGAGGCCGTGGAAAATTTTCCTAGCGCCACAGAATTGACAATTCATAGTTTCTATACTGTTGTAATGCTTAGGACAGTGTTGAATTAAGTCAGCTTGTTGAGTGTAAGACACCTTGAGAAGAGCTACCACCTTAAGATCAGAGATAAACAAACATGGCGATCTCGTTGGAAACGGTAGTTGCTCTTTTGCCGCTAGCGTTTTAAATGACAACCTCTAGAGCTTAAAGTTTTAAAAGCTGTCGTGCTGACGTGAAGGTTAATGTGCATCATGGAAGCAAGAATAGTTGACCCTTATACTACACGATACGTGAGCCTTGGCTCAGGCCCGCGAGAAAGAGCATCGGCTTGTGGCTGCAATTACAGGACAAAGACACCAAAGAAAATAGGGTCCTGCTACACACACCTAAATTCTGACCCAGTGTTGATTTCACATGACAAGCAGCAGAAAGGCTTGGCCGAAAGAAAGTAAATAGCAAGTATTATTATTCGACTAAAGTTTATAACTGTGTACGAACCGAAGCTTCTTTGATTTTTATCCTAACTTGAGCCCAGTCTGGAGAGTGTGTTGTGTTGTGTGCACACACAAGATTTTTTCAAAGGCTTGTCTAGTGCAAACAAAAACATAGGGCTGCACACAAATTTTTATGGGTACTGAAAATGTTTCTAGTAACACCCTATAAAGATGCTAATAGATTTGGATTTTTAGTTCATTAAACCGTTTTAAATTGATGGAAGTTGGCCAGCATCAGAACCATGCTACAAGTTAAAAAGGCTACTGTCAAAATTATTTTGTTAATTATAGGGTCAATCTAGTCTCTCGTAAAAGCTATGGGAAAAGTATAACCAAGTTAGAAACCATGTATCATGTGTGGTATGTAGCTGGGCTGGAAAATTTGCATATGCTTGCAGCTACGCTGGACTTCCAAGTGTGGAATCCATGTAGCTTACGCCAGAGATATCCGGCATAGACTAACGATTTCCCATTGTCTTTCTATTGTTTATTGGCGTATGTCCTGCGTGAGTTTCACATGGATTCCACCCAGGTGGAATTCTTGTGCTCACGCCTAGGACCTTTTTGACCCAAAATATCCATGTAGTCATGTATATTATGCTATATTTATGTTTATAATGGACAGCTTTGCTTGCAGCTCAAATGCTTCTGCTTGCAGGTTCCAGTCAATACTGGCCGTTGGTCGCAATGACACATAGGCAAAATCTTATATAAGTTTTCCAACCTAGATGTTTAGTGTGTGAACAGATTATTTTTTCTGATGATACTCCCATCCCAACTTTAAAAGCTCTGTAATTAATAATGTTTAAGGATCACAGCCTATAGATTGCCGTAGAATGCCCCTGGGTTCATATTTTTATTTTTATATCATATAAAAATTTTTTACAATACATGCTTATGTTTACATCTTACTATACTTCCTAATTACTTTACAACACTACATGGGTGGGACAAGTGTACAACACTACAGGGGTGGGACAAAGAGGGCAAAAGACAATGACTACCTTGTGACCATTAACATAAAAAAACATATTTAACAGGTGACAGCTAATTGAAATAATTACGGACACCTACAAATAATATTGATTACTGATAACTACTAGAACCCGTCTCACATTGGATGGTTGGTCAGCATATGAGAAGGATGCTAGAGAACAGGAACCACAGGTGACGGAACAAAAGACAGCAGTTACTGCAGCCACTGATCCCCCTCCAGAGTCCCCATTGCCCAGCAAACTGTACACATGCTGTCAGGTTAAGATTCTAGGTTCTACGATATCAATGGTCTGATATACTTATGATTTGTTTTGAAACAGATTATGATCCACATGCCTACTCTTAGTGCCTAATTGTCATCCCCCTGCTAATTAATTTTTGAAAATTTTTCCAATCCCCCCGCTCTTATTAGGACCCCCTGCCAATTGATTTTGGCACTTTTCTGTTAATTACTGTAGTGAAATAAGTGTATCATGAGCTAAATATTGTTGATGATAAATAATAGCTATATAATAGTGAAATGAGCATACTGATTTTTAGTGCATTTTGAGTATTCAGTATATGTAACTTCATAATTTAGACCCCACCTGGTAATTAGAACACCCGCCAATTAATTTTGAATTTAAAATCCACCCCCTGTTTATTCTGACCCCCCAGGCACTTTAGAGTAACATAAGATGTGAAATGGATTTGAGGCACATGGATCATAATTCGGTTCATATTGTATGTCAATATCTTGATTTGATTTTTTAAATGACCCATGCTCATGTCGCTTCTCTGGAAACTATAGCCTAAGTTTTCTGTTAGTTTTCTAAGCAAGGGGTGGTCAAGAGAGACATTGCCCATGGGTAAGAAGATGCATAGAAAGTATAAGACTTTTCAGAAATCTACATAATGTGACTTAAGCTCAAGCATCACTCGCCCTATCCTGGATCTTCTTATACTTTCTTGGTTATTGTCTGCAAAAAGCCAGATTTTGATGAGAGCCTTAGTAAAGAGAATTGAGACTGTGATCTTGTATATTTAAGCTTGCTTGAAACTGTGGGTATGTGTTCAATTTTTCAAGCTTTAAACTTTGAATAATAGATTCCTTGTGTGATCCTGCTTTTAAAAAATTATCTGCAGTTAACAAGATTCTGTGATGAAAGGCTCATTATGTTGATTGAATTGTGTTGAAATTGACTGACTGAGACCCCCAAAAGTCCTCAAAACCCTACCACACAGCTGCTACGCTGTCAAAAATCGCCTTATTTCAAGGGGATGGAGTTCAGAAAAGTCAAAATGTATGAATGAACTCATGCTAAATAAAAACCGCATTTGAGAAAAGCTGAATAGTCTGCCAAAATTACGAACCATGTCAGCACTATTGCACACATGCAAACATTTTTATTTGATCTTGTACAGACAAGATCTTGTCAAGAACTGCTATGCTCTGCAAGCAACTAGGAATTCTCCTGCATATATGCACACATTGTTTAAAGTTGCAGAAATTGGATGTAAATATCAAAACCAACTTCTGTTTCCATGCTCAGTTGACAGTTATAAACACACTAAACTTTGCCTACCTACAAAAGTAGTGTAGCTTGACCTACCAGACAAGTGGGTGATGGGTCATCATAAGCAGAATTTACCAACAAAGACAAACCGTAAGAAAAATTTATGTGCAACTCGAAGTTGCTACTTTAAACTGTCCTCTTGTATACATACTTTCTTGCAGGGAGATTTCACCTTTGGTGAAACAATTAAACAGAGAGCCATTCCAAATACCACCAGGGAAAGGAAGACTGAAAAGAAGACCTTACTCTGCAATGACACAATCTCAGTTGGATTCGTATTATGAACAGTCTCCTTTTGTCAATCGATTGATAGCAGGTGAATCTTGACTGAAATACTTCTTGTTGTTTCTAGCATATTTGTCAAGTGGACAAATTGCCACATGCTTGAGTCTTAGAATCAAAATTCTTAAGGGATAAATTAGTAGTAGTGTGATATATCAAAATTTTATGTATCCAATTTAATAAATTCAAAACAAATTAAGGGATGAATTTTAATGATTGCAAATTACCAAACATATATTTTTAAAGAAACGCACACATTTTTTTCATATTATGACTAGATTTGACAGTTCCCAAAAATCAATGGTTGAGAAATTCCCCGAATGAATGTTTATTTCACAAGAAACAGCCACAATAAGAGTACCCCAGAAAACAACAAAACCATAGTTATTTCAAAAGTTCAAAGAAGCAAATATTCTCAACAATTTTACTAAAAGCTGATAAACATCACCTCAAACCTAGGTTTTGAACCATGTACCAGTTGTAATCTTTAATCTATTGATTTTTCCTTGCCAGTTAGTAACTTTTATTTTTGTAAGCAGTAACATTAAAACGAAAGCAGTAACGAAAAAGTGGTAAGCTGTGAAAGATCAATTCAATACTGAACAAGATTATAACTGCCAATAAAGCAATTCACATTCTTCTGCTTCCCTTTAGAAACATCGAACAACAGCATTTTAGGCCACAAACAAAACACAATTATTGAGTTAAGCTTTTTTTCAGAATATCAGATTTGATAAGAATGTTTCCAGTAAACACCTAACAACATGGAAGTTTAAAACTTTAAAACACAAGTTTAAAATATCCTTGAAAAAGTTTATGTTAACAAATCTGACTAGCTCTATAGGAACAGGAATATGTGTTATTTTAGGCAGTAATAATAATTTTGAATTTTTTTTTGTTTTTGTTTCAGGATTGTTTTGCATTTCCTTGTTATCAGAATATTAAAGATTATTCTCAATTGCATATTTTACCTGAAATGTAATAAGCAATGAGATATATCAAGCTTTACTATTGTTGATTAACATGTTTGCTTTTTAAAACTATTTCAGTAAAAGGACAGAACATAAGCTACCAGGAAAGACCAGTTGCTAGAAGAATATCAGGTATTTCATTTCTTTTATTCTTCAGTTCAAATTGAATTAAGACCTGAAGTAAGTGTCTCTAATAATCTATTATCTAAACCTTTGCTTACGATTGCAAGTCAGAGATTCTTTTACTTTAGAATTCTTTGTAAAGGGTTGAAATTATATGGTGACTTTATAAGCAATATATTGATAATAGTGTTGTAGCTAAGGGCTATGAATCTTGCACACATTATGATAAAAGCATGAAAATCTGCACAACTACACAGTTTGATATGCTGAATAAGATAGGACCGGGACCCAGACTGTTAAATGCCCCAAAATGCTATTTTTGGAATGCTTAATTGTTCCCAGACTCCTAAACTGATTATCTCTATAACTTTGTTGAAAACGAAATCAAAGACATGAAAATTGGTATAGATACTAATCAGAACACAGTTATGTGATTTAGATTCACACCTATCGTCAAAATGCCCCCAAATACTAATTTGAGACCATGTACTCGTTCCCAGACCTCAAACACGCTGATCTCCAACTCTACTAAAAATAAAATCAATAGCAAGCAACTTGATTTAGAAACTAACGATAGCACACTAAAAGAATTTGGTTCGACACGCATCTTCAAAATGCCCCCGAATGCTATTTTTAGAATGCCTGTTCCCAGACTTCTAAATTGATTGTCTCTTTAACTTGGTTGAAAACCAAATAAATGACACGAGAATTAGTATAAATGCTAATCATAACACGGTAATGTGACTTAGATTCACAACCATCATCAAAATGCCCCTAAATGCTGTACTCGTTCCCAGACCTCTAACACGCTAATCTCTACAATTTCTCTAATAATGAAATCAATAACAAGCAACTTGATTCAGATACTGATGATAACAATGCCAAAAAGACTTTAAGGCAGTGGTCCTGAAATATCAAAACTGGGGAAGGATTTAACTTAACTTTTCACTTACCCTGCTTTGTATACTGCCAGCAATCTGCAAATTTAGCTAACGAACCATTGTATCAACGCATGCAGGGTCGTATTAACCATTAAGCAGACTAAGCATATGCTTATGGCACCGCAATCAAATGGGGCATCACATTACTGGGAAATGAGTGAGAAGAAACGAAAAAATATGTGGCAAATGTAAAATTGGCAAAGCTGGTGTAAATTTACCAAAATATGGTCAAACAGAATATGGTCAAGCAAAATATGGTCAGGTTATGTTCCTTGGTAAATGTAAAAGAAATTGACAGAACTATTACAGATTGATGTAAATTTTCTGCTTCTTGATCAGGTAACTCACTGCTAGCGCATTGCAGTCTGGCATCTGCTGGTCAATATGATCTTTAACAAAGTCACATTTTCCTGTGAACTCTGTGTCTATGATGTAATGTTTACGGTATCCATGATATTCTACTGCATTAGTAAAAAATCCAATCACCTTCTTTGATTCTTTCTCTAAATTCTAACAGATAACTTATAAGCACTTAGTATAAGTAGTTATCTCTAACAATCGATATATTTTTACTTTTTTGACCTAGGGAAACTGCTTGTATTCACTCAGTGACAGGTCTAGGGGGTGTTATAGGAGCTCCAGCACATCTGGTCTGTGCTTTAGTCTTTTCTTGAATAACCAATTAGTGAAGGGTTTGGTCAGCAAGATCTACCGGGGCTTTTCCAGCTCATTCTGCTCCCGTTTGGTGTTCTGTTATCGACTCCTTTGGTAATTGCATAGTTCTGTTATCCACTCGTTTGGTAATTGCATAGTTCTGAGATTGACTCATTTGGTAATTGCATAGTTCTGAGATTGACTCATTTGGTAATTGCATAGTTCTGAGATTGACTCATTTGGTAATTGCATAGTTCTGAGATTGACTCATTTGGTAATTGCATAGTTCTGAGATTGACTCATTTGGTAATTGCATAGTTCTGAGATTGACTCATTTGGTAATTGCATAGTTCTGAGATTGACTCATTTGGTAATTGCATAGTTCTGAGATTGACTCATTTGGTAATTGCATAGTTCTGAGATTGACTCATTTGGTAATTGCATAGTTCTGAGATTGACTCATTTGGTAATTGCATAGTTCTGAGATTGACTCATTTGGTAATTGCATAGTTCTGAGATTGACTCATTTGGTAATTGCATAGTTCTGAGATTGACTCGTTTGGTAATTGCATAGTTCTGAGATTGACTCATTTGGTAATTGCATAGTTCTGAGATTGACTCATTTGGTAATTGCATAGTTCTGAGATTGACTCATTTGGTAATTGCATAGTTCTGAGATTGACTCATTTGGTAATTGCATAGTTCTGAGATTGACTCATTTGGTAATTGCATAGTTCTGAGATTGACTCATTTGGTAATTGCATAGTTCTGAGATTGACTCCTTTTGGTAATTGCATAGTTCTGTTATCCACTCGTTTGGTAATTGCATAGTTCTGAGATTGACTCATTTGGTAATTGCATAGTTCTGAGATTGACTCATTTGGTAATTGCATAGTTCTGTTATTGACTCCTTTTGGTAATTGCATAGTTCTGTTATCCACTCATTTGGTAATTGCATAGTTCTGAGATTGACTCATTTGGTAATTGCATAGTTCTGAGATTGACTCATTTGGTAATTGCATAGTTCTGAGATTGACTCATTTGGTAATTGCATAGTTCTGAGATTGACTCATTTGGTAATTGCATAGTTCTGAGATTGACTCATTTGGTAATTGCATAGTTCTGAGATTGACTCATTTGGTAATTGCATAGTTCTGTTATTGACTCATTTGGTAATTGCATAGTTCTGAGATTGACTCATTTGGTAATTGCATAGTTCTGAGATTGACTCATTTGGTAATTGCATAGTTCTGAGATTGACTCATTTGGTAATTGCATAGTTCTGTTATTGACTCCTTTTGGTAATTGCATAGTTCTGTTATCCACTCGTTTGGTAATTGCATAGTTCTGAGATTGACTCATTTGGTAATTGCATAGTTCTGAGATTGACTCATTTGGTAATTGCATAGTTCTGAGATTGACTCATTTGGTAATTGCATAGTTCTGTTATTGACTCATTTGGTAATTGCATAGTTCTGAGATTGACTCATTTGGTAATTGCATAGTTCTGAGATTGACTCATTTGGTAATTGCATAGTTCTGAGATTGACTCATTTGGTAATTGCATAGTTCTGAGATTGACTCATTTGGTAATTGCATAGTTCTGTTATTGACTCCTTTTGGTAATTGCATAGTTCTGTTATCCACTCGTTTGGTAATTGCATAGTTCTGAGATTGACTCATTTGGTAATTGCATAGTTCTGAGATTGACTCATTTGGTAATTGCATAGTTCTGAGATTGACTCATTTGGTAATTGCATAGTTCTGAGATTGACTCATTTGGTAATTGCATAGTTCTGAGATTGACTCCTTTGGTAATTGCATAGTTCTGAGATTGACTCATTTGGTAATTGCATAGTTCTGAGATTGACTCATTTGGTAATTGCATAGTTCTGAGATTGACTCATTTGGTAATTGCATAGTTCTGAGATTGACTCATTTGGTAATTGCATAGTTCTGAGATTGACTCATTTGGTAATTGCATAGTTCTGAGATTGACTCATTTGGTAATTGCATAGTTCTGAGATTGACTCATTTGGTAATTGCATAGTTCTGAGATTGACTCATTTGGTAATTGCATAGTTCTGTTATTGACTCATTTGGTAATTGCATAGTTCTGAGATTGACTCATTTGGTAATTGCATAGTTCTGAGATTGACTCATTTGGTAATTGCATAGTTCTGAGATTGACTCATTTGGTAATTGCATAGTTCTGTTATTGACTCCTTTTGGTAATTGCATAGTTCTGTTATCCACTCGTTTGGTAATTGCATAGTTCTGAGATTGACTCATTTGGTAATTGCATAGTTCTGAGATTGACTCATTTGGTAATTGCATAGTTCTGAGATTGACTCATTTGGTAATTGCATAGTTCTGTTATTGACTCATTTGGTAATTGCATAGTTCTGAGATTGACTCATTTGGTAATTGCATAGTTCTGAGATTGACTCATTTGGTAATTGCATAGTTCTGAGATTGACTCATTTGGTAATTGCATAGTTCTGAGATTGACTCATTTGGTAATTGCATAGTTCTGTTATTGACTCCTTTTGGTAATTGCATAGTTCTGTTATCCACTCGTTTGGTAATTGCATAGTTCTGAGATTGACTCATTTGGTAATTGCATAGTTCTGAGATTGACTCATTTGGTAATTGCATAGTTCTGAGATTGACTCATTTGGTAATTGCATAGTTCTGAGATTGACTCATTTGGTAATTGCATAGTTCTGAGATTGACTCATTTGGTAATTGCATAGTTCTGAGATTGACTCATTTGGTAATTGCATAGTTCTGAGATTGACTCATTTGGTAATTGCATAGTTCTGAGATTGACTCATTTGGTAATTGCATAGTTCTGAGATTGACTCATTTGGTAATTGCATAGTTCTGAGATTGACTCATTTGGTAATTGCATAGTTCTGAGATTGACTCATTTGGTAATTGCATAGTTCTGAGATTGACTCATTTGGTAATTGCATAGTTCTGAGATTGACTCATTTGGTAATTGCATAGTTCTGAGATTGACTCATTTGGTAATTGCATAGTTCTGAGATTGACTCATTTGGTAATTGCATAGTTCTGAGATTGACTCATTTGGTAATTGCATAGTTCTGAGATTGACTCATTTGGTAATTGCATAGTTCTGAGATTGACTCATTTGGTAATTGCATAGTTCTGAGATTGACTCATTTGGTAATTGCATAGTTCTGAGATTGACTCATTTGGTAATTGCATAGTTCTGAGATTGACTCATTTGGTAATTGCATAGTTCTGAGATTGACTCATTTGGTAATTGCATAGTTCTGAGATTGACTCATTTGGTAATTGCATAGTTCTGAGATTGACTCATTTGGTAATTGCATAGTTCTGAGATTGACTCATTTGGTAATTGCATAGTTCTGTTATTGACTCCTTTTGGTAATTGCATAGTTCTGTTATCCACTCGTTTGGTAATTGCATAGTTCTGAGATTGACTCATTTGGTAATTGCATAGTTCTGAGATTGACTCATTTGGTAATTGCATAGTTCTGAGATTGACTCATTTGGTAATTGCATAGTTCTGAGATTGACTCATTTGGTAATTGCATAGTTCTGAGATTGACTCATTTGGTAATTGCATAGTTCTGAGATTGACTCATTTGGTAATTGCATAGTTCTGAGATTGACTCATTTGGTAATTGCATAGTTCTGAGATTGACTCATTTGGTAATTGCATAGTTCTGAGATTGACTCATTTGGTAATTGCATAGTTCTGAGATTGACTCATTTGGTAATTGCATAGTTCTGAGATTGACTCATTTGGTAATTGCATAGTTCTGAGATTGACTCATTTGGTAATTGCATAGTTCTGAGATTGACTCATTTGGTAATTGCATAGTTCTGAGATTGACTCATTTGGTAATTGCATAGTTCTGAGATTGACTCATTTGGTAATTGCATAGTTCTGAGATTGACTCATTTGGTAATTGCATAGTTCTGAGATTGACTCATTTGGTAATTGCATAGTTCTGAGATTGACTCATTTGGTAATTGCATAGTTCTGAGATTGACTCATTTGGTAATTGCATAGTTCTGAGATTGACTCATTTGGTAATTGCATAGTTCTGAGATTGACTCATTTGGTAATTGCATAGTTCTGAGATTGACTCATTTGGTAATTGCATAGTTCTGAGATTGACTCATTTGGTAATTGCATAGTTCTGAGATTGACTCATTTGGTAATTGCATAGTTCTGTTATTGACTCCTTTTGGTAATTGCATAGTTCTGTTATTGACTCATTTGGTAATTGCATAGTTCTGAGATTGACTCATTTGGTAATTGCATAGTTCTGAGATTGACTCATTTGGTAATTGCATAGTTCTGAGATTGACTCATTTGGTAATTGCATAGTTCTGAGATTGACTCATTTGGTAATTGCATAGTTCTGTTATTGACTCCTTTTGGCAATTGCTTAGTTCTTTTAATGGCACCTTTGGTAACTGCAGAGCGATTTCATACACCTCTGGTCAAAGGTTTTTGATTTTGTCTGGCAGAAAACGTCTTCATCAGAAAACACCATTTGTAATTCCGCATTATCATTAGGTGGATTGGCAGCATTATCTCTGATAGGTCTAATGCCATGATTTCGATCCAATGAACCTCGATCTGCTCCTGAATGCAAAGTCCTTGTCGGCTAGCACTAATGACCTGCAAGGGACATCTTCAAGGTAAATACGTTAATGCCTGCTATGCAGTAGGCTTCTCTCGACCAGCAAACGATTTAACTGTATCAAAAACTGATGGTGCATACCGAAATATGGAATAGACTGTGTCTCGCGATGCCTGAAAGAATATGTTAGATCGGTATCCCCTTTAATTTTTTATCCAGTAGCCAACTCTACCCAATACTTTTCGATATTCAAGCATGGAAATTTAGCAATTACGATAATAACAAAATCTATCAAAACTGGCTTGTATCTACCTCCTCGTGATTGCAAAGATTCGACTCATTACAAACTGAGTGGCCTTTTTGTAAGTGTTCCGTCCAACTTCAAGTGTTCCGTCCAACTGAGTACTAATGACTATCTTTCCCAGCGCGAAATCATTTGTGATCAAAGCTAATTTGATCGGGGTCTTAATCGTACTTTCAAATAAGTATTTCATACAAGATCAATAGCATTTAGTTGGTTTTTAGCGACATTCCAGAGAAGAACTCTTTAGAGATCTGGGAACCATTACACATTCTAAATACAGCATTCGGGTAGCATTTTGAAGATGGGAGTCAATTTAAATCCTTCACGAGTGAAAATCCAATCCTTCTAAATCTTTGTTTGTTATGATTAGTATTCTTGCTAACTTTCATGTCATTGATTTCAATTTCAACAAAGTTATAGAGAAAATCAATATATGTTGTCGAACGCATTTTGAAGATGCGTGTCGAATCAAATTCTCTTGGTGTGCTTTAAATAGTATCTAAATCAAGTTGTTTGCTATTGATTTTATTTTTAGCGGAGTTGTAGAGATAAGCGTGTTAGAGGTCTGGGAACGAGTACATGATCTCAAAATATTATTTGGGGGCATTTTGACGATAGGTGTGAATCTAAATCACATTACCGTGTTATGATTAGTTTCTATACCAATTTTCATGTCTTTGATTTCATTTTCAATAAAGTTATAGAGAAAATCAATTTAGGAGTCTGGATACAATTATGCATTCCAAAAATAGCATTTTGGGGCATTTAACAGTCTGGGTCCCGGTCCCATCTTATTCAGCATATCAAACTGTGTAGTTGTGCAGATTTTCATGCTTTTATCACCATGTGTGCATTCATTCTGCTTATCCCCTACACTTTATAAGTTTTTTAAGGTTTGCAGAATTATAAACTGGTTTTTGCAGTAAGTTGAGATTAAAGAACTGTGGTTAATGAAATGTTAATGTATTCTTTCTAAAGGAAAGATGCCAATTTTCTTTTAGGTTTTCTTTTCTTTTCTCTTCTTGAAAACCATGGCTTCTTATTGAATAAACTAGTCAAATAAAAAGTTTAATAGCTTTCTATGTGTAAACTTTTTAATGCAGCACACAAATGTTAAAATTTCTACAATGCCTGCCAAAAGTACTTGGAACACCTACCAATTTACGCTGCATTTTATATCTTTCATTCCTTTCATGAAAAAAGTTGCTACTTCCGCCCCTTCCCCCTAAAACAATGTTGATGATTCAGAGAAATATCATAAAAAAAGCGCAAAAGAAAGTGCTTCCTAAAATCCTAACCCGTTTGATTGAAAACCAACATTGTTCTGTGGGGGAGAGGGGGATGATTGGTTTTGACCTTGGAAATTGATGTCAGTGTTCCAAGACTTTTGGCAGGCATTGTAGTTGATGCAGCACTCTGTCGTAATTTAATTCTCATTGCAATGAAAAAATTTACCTCTCGTAAAGCCTTATAATTGTGAAGTTTTAAATATGAATTTTTCAATTTTGTGCGGCTATTTTTTCAAGGGCTGATGAATTTTTACGTGAAGCTTAGTTTCAATAATTTTTTGAAATCACTACTAATCTTTAAAGATGATTTACGCATCATTTTGAATCTGGAGAGCTTTATCTTAATTGAATGTTCGTTTTTTAAGAGAGCTCCATGATTGATCAAGCGATTGACAGTGTACAGCAAGCAACATACGCAGAGTTATCAAGATTAGCGTCTTCTCCATTAAGTCGAATCGAAGTTCCGATCCCACCGTGTCCATCTCCCGAGGAGCTTGTTGAAGATTGCGAAGCCGAAAGTAGTAATAAACTTGACAGGAAAGTTAGAGAGTTCTCAGATGAAGTTGGCATAACTTTAGAATCCGAATCTGCGATGACCGAGAAAACTGATAGTGGTAACTCGAATGTACATGAAGACATAACCAGAGCTTCTTTAAACCACATTGCACATGTAGACATAAATGGCTTAGGGCTGGAAAAAGATACAGAAATGATGAACTATCCAACAAAAACTCATTCTAAAAGAGCTGTTTTAGCCTGGGGAAAGAAATTAGAAATTGCAGTTCCAACTGGGAAGGAAAGTGAAATTTCAGATACTGATGAAGATTTTCCAGCGCAAGTTGCTCGGAAGGGTGAACATTTTGACGAAACTGAGACGGTCTCTTCTACTGGTGCAAGTAGAAAGAAATTACCTATGTCTAAAAATAATTTCAAGCTGAAACAAGAACCTCGAAAAGTTGAAAAGAAAAGACCCTTCTCAGCATCAACTGTCAATTATTCGGCTCTCAGAAGTAAAAGTATAGAGTTTCTGTCGGAAGAAGAAATATCAAAAGCAAAATTGTATATATCAGAGAGAACACTAGAAACACTTTTGTATATGGATTTTCTTAAAGAAAAAGACAAATTAAAGAAAGAAGATTGCGAGAGAGATATAGAACTGTTAGGAAAGCAACTTTCCAATTCCTGTCACTTAAAAGAAGAAAAAGAAAAGCGGAAGAATGAAATACCCCCTGAAATGCAGGTTGGTATTTTTTTGCAATACATTTTGTTGTGTTTCAACAAAATTGCTAACATAAAGAAAATGTAAAGAGAAAAGGCCTTTATAAAATGAAAAGGCTATGAGCCTGTGTGAGGATGGCTCAATTATTCGGATCACGGTCTAAAGACCCAAGAATCTGAGGTTCTGGCCACTGTTATGACCAAACGTTAATTTTGAATGAGGAGAGACACCATCTCTCTATAATTCCAGGCGTCGTAAGTACGAAGTGGAGCTACATCAAGAGGAAGACTCGGACACTGCTTGATAAATGTCGCCTCTCAATGTCTCATAAACTACCTTTTGATGCTAGGTAGAAACCTTGCTTAATCCAAAGATATTCGGTAAGCAAATTTCAAAGGAGCTCAAACTATTATGGGGTTTTTAGCTAAAATTTCCTTGTGATTATCATTTCCTTGGTTAAAGGTAATGTATTCATATAAAAGGACTGCGTTTACCCAACTTGTCAAGTAACATCAAAATAACGGCTTGCGATTGGTCAGCATTCTTGCGATGCAAAACTGCTCACATGAAAAGCTAGCCTCGCAGTGTAGAAGATAAACAGAACGATCACAATGGCTGGAGCAATGAAATGAAAATTTCTGAAAACCACCGCACAGTTGCTTGCTTTAGCTGGACACATTATCTTTAAAAGTGATACATAAGATGATATTATGAGAAAATTTTACAGTGGAATATCGTTTGATTGTATAAAGGTATTTCGGATTAACAAATTAAAATTGTTTTTTTCTCCAGGTATTCTCGATAGCACAGATGATAAGGGCTAGAAAAGAACGTCCTGATTCTGGTATGAGGAAAAACAACGGAAACAGAATTTTTGCTAAAGGGCAGGAGGCAGTTGGTATTCGTGGAGCACGGAATGATGAGAAGCGACCAGCACGCGGCAATAGTGCCAATTGTGCAAAAAGAATACTTCTCAAAGCTGATAAAGAGATTATCGAGCTTAAAAAAGAAAGGCAAGAAGATGTTTCTATGATATGGAGAAGTATTTCGGGGATAGACCTAAAGTGTAAACAAGATAAAACCGAGAATGCTCCCGTGGACGAGGCTGATATAGCTACTGGGGAAATCTCAGGGATTGAGTCCAGGGAAATGAAAAAAGCTGGAAATGATGGATTGAATACAGAGGGTGACAAAATACCTGATAATAGAAACTTGAAGTTATTACCGGAGAGGAAAACAAGAGAAACGTTAGTGGATGCCGTAGTATCATCCGATTCTGAGAAAACCTCAGGCAAACGGATCTCGGGAGACAATGGAACAGACACCTGCTTGGCAAAAGAAAGAAGCAACAAATCAAGAACGCACATTACATTTTGCAAAGAAGAAAAGAAACAGCGGATTTTGAGACCTACAAGTGCCGTTATTCAAAGACAGCTACGGTCCAGATCTTTAAAAAATATAACCTCTGCAAGTTTGCAAGATCCAGCCGGTAAAGCAAGGCCGGAATCTTCTCCGCCGCTATCGACTGAAGCGAGGCGATCGATGTTGAAAAGGAGACAAGTATCTGCTAGCCAAGTACGCAATAAAGCCAATGAAAACAAAAAAGGGTTGAATACAAAAGTAATCTCATCAGAGGTATTGATATCTCGAAGTTTATTGGAACTAGATCTTGCAGCTTTGAAATTGTCCTTTTAACGATCTTTTTTTGTTCGTAAACTGTCTAGAGCTATTATTTTGGTAATATGAATCGAGACATGTCAATTTCGAAGGTTTGCTCAACTGTTCTACATGAGGTACAAAATACAACGGAAAATTGAGTTTTAAGATATTTAGAAAGATTTAATTTTCATGTGAGAAACAAAGATTCTTTTGATAAGAAAACTTTTTTGAAGCTGTAACATTTTAAATATTTTTAGGACTTTGTAACGATTTAATCCTGAACTAAATTGTTGATTTTTTCTACGTTTTTCTATTTAATCCAATTTCCTGGTTAGTCCTTTTTTGAAAAAAGTTCAGGCCGCAAAGTGTTGTCACTAAAGCTGTTTTCAAGCACATTGACAAACAAAGACATTAATTTAAGTCGTAATTAAAAACACGCTTAATCATATCTCTTATTTATTCCTTTTATTCTGAATCTACTGATAAAAATCTCCTAGAACCAGGATCCGAAACATGCAAACAATCTTTTGGTGGTACAAAACTTGAAAATGGCTTTGAGAAAAGCAAACATTTAGTAAACTAAAGCTTTTCGTCTGACACTCTTCAGAGTTTAAAACGTCAGAACATTACGTTACTAAATGTTTGCTTTTTTCAAAGCCAGATCCGAAAGATGCTAAACGATCTCTCTTATTCGAATTTCTTTATCTTCTTATTTCTTTCTTAGAGCTTAGATCTGAAGCCAACTAATCAACAGATTTTCCTGACGTCAAAAGTGGAAAAAAAGGCAATACCAAAGAGGCCGAAAAGTGGCGAGAAAATTAAGTATGTATATTCTTAGATAAGAAAACTTTTAATATTGTTGTTTTATCCACCGCAAGTCACACGATCAAATCGCCACTTATCGAAATAAATTACTTTTAAAAAAAATTATCATTACAAGACCAAATGTGCCACCTGAGGGATTAATGGCTGATAATTCTTAGATAAAATAAGCTCGAAATAATGACAGTGTAAAGTTCCCTTTAGCTGTTTATCTAAAGTAGGCCATAACCAACCTGTCAAATGCCTTTGATTGTCAAAACATTTTTGTTTTCATGTGAATTGCAATTCCTTCATTTCCAGTGTGTTCGTCAATATACCCCTAGATGTATAGAACTGAGATGTAGTTATATCTAGCGCTAAAAATATAGTTTTGGTGATGTAAGCTTATAGAAAATCAAGACATCTTGAAATGTGGAGAATTTCTCATCTTGACTTCGAAGGAACTATAACCGTTGACAGCGGGACTTTGTTTCTTCTAAACCTACTAAAATATAAAAGAGATAAATTTATTTTAAAAATTACAAACAAATATATGATAAGCAATCGGTGACACATCACTTTGTTCACTGACTATTAAAAAAGCTGAGCACAGTTTTTTCACATATTATTTTATTTTTATTCCGTTTATTTTTTCATTCTTAAAGCACTCAAAGGAAGATAGTCGTTCCAAAAAGACCAATATCTGCACCTTCCAGTAAGTGTAACTATTTCTGTATTCTCTTATTTTTCTTTCACAAGGTAACTTTTGTAATGTGTTGAACATGAAATATTGTTTGAGAAGCTTAAAGATTATTATCTGATGTAGTTTAAATGTGGGCCTTCTAGCTTTCAATATACCCTACCCAAACAGCTTATGAAAACCCTACTGCGAAATTGCTATGTCATTCTGTTGTTGTTGTTCGGATATATACTTTCTAATGTTGTTGTTGAAGTTATTCATAATAATGGTGGACTAGGGCACGCGATTGTGTTCTTTTCTTGCACAATCGTACACCTACCCTAACAATCTAATTGGCCATTAACCCATATTTGAGGGCTACTTTTGTCAGGTTTAATAAATATAAATCCCCAACTTTCCCTTCTGTTGTGATGTTTTCCCTTGTGTTTAATTTTCATAAGGAGCTTTCCTCACAAACATATTGTACCACCTCGAAGGAGGAGAAATGGTACATGAATGATCGAAAGCTATTGTTATGCAAATTAATTCTGTTTTTAAGTGGGGAATGGCAATTGGTCGAAAGCAAAACATCCACCAATCAAAACTTCAATATATTTCGGGCATTTGTTTAAAAGATAACAGTGACAAACGTCTTTTAACCGTTTCAAATTTCAATATTTTGATGGGTAGCTGTAAACTTTTGAAACCGCAAAAAGCCTCCTTGAAATGGATCCATATTTTTGGGCAATGTATTTTTGTGGAATTTCGTATTAGGCTTGGAAACCTCTTACAATTAACGATTCTCTGGTTTTTGAACAACCATTTTGACCATGGTTTGTAACGTTTTTCATTTGAAGTCAAATTTTTTAGCGATGTTAAAAATTGGACTTGATTCTGGCTTGATGATGTCAAAGCTTTAATTTCTTTTGTTTGGAAATAATTCTTTTTAAAAATGGTTTCCGTTTACTTAGGTAACTTTTTCGTTTTGTGTGTAAAACACTCATTTTATTTTCTGTGGACGGATTTTGAGCTGTTACTTTCCAACGATTTTTAAAAAAAATTAGTGTATTCATTTTCATGCTAGCTTAGCTCTTTACTCTGATTCTGATCTCCTTTGATGAAGACAAAATTGGAGCCTTAGATGATGACAAATGAACATTCATCAGAGTTCATTTCACAAGGGACGATTTTCCTCTAGTTATTTCACTGGGAGCTCTTATTGTTTGGTAATATTGATGGTCTCATGTGACTTGCTTTATCACGGTTTTTATGTTCCCCTTTTAATTTTGAAGAGTATCTTTTGGTCTCATGAGGGTTTGGTGATGAAATACTAGTTTGTTTCATAGTGTTTTTCTTTTTTTTCATAATGTTTGGCTGTATTCCTTTTGTTGAGCCCCATTAAAACCGAAGTGTTTGTCATTCCCAACCCTTTCACTTATATTTTGTTTCTTTGTATGAGTATTTGGTCATCTGGCTCAACTTGAAAGACATTTTGAGTTTCTTATTTCGGCATCAAGAAAGCTTCTGATACTTTTTGGTATAGTTTTGTCTTTTTTTAAGTTTTGATGCTTTTAGGTAGGACTGGTGCATTGGCTCATAGTGCGGAAAGGGGATTTTCTTGCCCATTCTCTACCAAAAACAAGTTGTAATTGGGCTTTTGAATAGCGTCCACTAGTATCCGCTATCTAGTTGTTTGTACTAATGCACTGATGGCCTAATTCGCTTTTTGTTATGTTGGAATATAGCTTCACTACTGATTCACTGATGCTTCCTTGAATTAGATAAAAGGGGAATATCTGAAGGGAAATATGGTGTGCCACAAGGATCTACTTTAGGTCATTGCTATTTCGTTTGCATATCAATGACCTGGTCAAGGGTATAAAAAATTGAACTTTTTCTTACAATTAAACTATATTTTCCGTAGGAGATTTAAAGATTTTTTTTCAGAGAAGTAAGCAGCAGAATGATTGCAATAAATGTTGATGGAGACAATAAGAACTAAAAGGCTTGTCTGTCGGTGTTTTAAAGTTCAAATATAACATCTCTAGAAGTTGTGAACAAATGTAGGGAACCGTTAAACCATACACCCGCAACAATAAATATGCAGCTCGAATCCTGTGTATTTTAATCTGTAGGTTAAAATAAAAGCAGGAATGATGAGTTTTTGGTTTCAAGGTCCCAAGATATACACTAAACTTCCAAGCATCCTTCGGCCTTTAAAATTACTCCTTCTTTTGAAGATAAATTAAAAAAATTCTATTTAGACATTTTAAATTATATTATGTTTTTTGAAATGACCATCTGTACCTAATTTCCATATTTACTTTTTTTAGCATTTTATTTCAATTTTCACTTAATCGTTGATATAGATACAAGAACCTCATTGAAAACATCACTTAGTGCTGTAGGGGTTACTCTATATAAAAATTTTAATCAGTCAATTTATCCAGTCATCTATTTCTTAATTCATGATGTCTGTAGCATGTTGCTATGAGGCATTAATTCCTCTACAGCTTGTATTATAAGTTCTTTCCCAAGGCCAGTAACGTCTATAAAAGTTATTATACTGCGTGTATTATAGTAGCATATGAAAATGTCAGTAACGTCTGAATTTCGTAAACTAAACTCTTCTGGCTGATTCCGTACACGTCATATCGTTTATAAATAAATTAATGACCAAATCTAAAAAAATCCTTTTTTTGTCTTGTCGGTAAAATCAAACTAACGGCTTTTTCTTTCGCAACCATGAAGACTTGAAATTCAGCTTCAATGCTTCCATCAAGAAGAACATTGCAGATTATTCTTATGAATTAGATTCCGGTGTTCCTGTGGTCATATAATTTTCTTTATCTTAACACAGGCACTAAGTGCCACGAGAAGATCGTTTTTAGTTTATTCGTAAAGCATTTATTGAATTCAAATAGTACTGACAATTTTTATATGGACCCGTGTAAATGGAATGTAAATGCACAGTGTTCCATATTGTATATCATAAATCTTGGTAACGAGACCAACTTTGTCTTTGGCACTCATGGCTTGTAAACCAACATTTTCCAGATTTTTGATTACTTATAATATTTACTGATTTAAGTGTTGTAGGTTACACGTTTTTGTGTGAGTTTATGGTTTGTTTTTTAGATGGTTTAATTGAACGTAGGGAAATCAGCAAAAAATGTGGCTTTAGCTGTATTCTGTAGGGGTTTTTAGTATTTGTAGTTGCAGTCAAATGATGAAGTATATTAATCTACCTATACGTTTTAGAACAACACAAGCATAATATAGAAAAAACGACATGGTATCTCCCAATAACAATTATTAGGGGTTTTTTATCCTGCAGTATTTTAAGTCCTCGGGATTGAAAAGGAAATTCTTTATTTGATGCGCTACCAGCTGATACGAAGAAGAATTATACGGTAATCTTTGCTATTTTTGGAAGGCAAAATGTAATCGTTAATGATCTGCCTGTAATATCAGGGTATTTGCTGCTGCCAGTAATATCAGGCTATATCGTGCTCACTTTTATTTTCAGGACCTCTGCAAAGACCGGGTAATGTCAACGGAATGGATATAATACAGGTAAAAAATGAACCTTTTTGCATTAAAAAGTTTTACAATTTTTCTCTGATTGATCTTCATTGAAAATAATTTATCCTTGATAGGTAGTCCGCAACTCTCCTTCTTAACCATATCCTGCAACTCTCCTTTTAAAATCCTTTAACTAAGCCTGGTATTGTCAGAAAATGGTATTGTCAGTCCTACATTATATTGCTAAAAGATACTTAAGCACCGGAGAGAAAATATAAAAATTTCTATTTGCCCGTTTTTCGCTTAGAATATCAATTCGAGAGTTTTATGATTGGCCTGTTTTAGTGCAAAGAATACAGAATATCTGCCCTAATAGCTTTATAAACCTATAACATAAACCTTTCAAAGATGTACTTGTCCCCGAATCTTAACCGATAGGGCTTTTTGGCCAAACGTCTTTTGAATATTGTCTCGTAAAGGCTCCTCTTCTCACACGGATATTCAAGGACAGGCTGATTCTGCACATTTTTGATACTACAAACATGGTTTAGCTAGTATGTTAGATGATATAAAAGCCTTAAAAAAATTATCGACCATATCTCATTACCTTTTATTTTGAGAAACTTTGCACAATGGGAAAGGAAAATTTTAAGTTAAAGACCATTAGAATCATGAATATCAGAAATTGCCAGATTAAAACAGTTAAGATTTTTAAGGATCACATTTTATCTTTCTAATTTTTGAAATATGCCTTATCATTGATTCGAGAACTCCTTGGCCACTATAAAACCAAAAATTGTTGAAACTAGCCAGCATCACCCTTGTTTATGTAGCTGGAAATAAGACAAATAAGTAAAACCTCTGCCCTATTTCTATCATGGCTGCCAACCGCTTGTACCATTACACAGATGAAGTTAAGCCATGTCCATCTTACCTCTCTAGCGTCTATGTCTGCATTCCATTTTACCATGCTTACTTCAACATTACTGATGACTGATAAAGTTAAGTTGACCTAGGAAAACTTCTTAGCCTTCTGTCTCTTGTCAATAAAAAGGTCTTCCACACATTTAAACATGAGATTGTTAGCATTAATCATGTTCACTGCGGTCTTCAGCACCAGGTACTTTTGTTGTTTCTGTCGTACGTTCAAATCTAGTAACAAGGAAAAAACTAATTGTGTCGATTCCAAAATGGAAAGCATAAATTTGTGTATTTCACAAAGATCATAGCCCGGTCCACCTTTGCTACTCATTGGATGTCGCTCACAGGTTGCAAATTGGGTTTGCAGCAAAAAGCATCTAAAATGAATTTGAAAAAAGCAGACATTTTTTAACATATTGGCTGAGAGCTTTTTTCGTCTGACACTCCTCAGAGCATGAATCGTCAGAATAAGGGTCCGAAAGAACACGATGAAAAATATATACCCAGTTGTGGATCGAAATAGGCCAATCAAAAAAAACGCAAGCACAAGACCGGTATAGTTGTCCAATCAGTGCCGCGTGCATATAGAAAAATTACCACTGGAGTCCAAGAGAGAGAGAACGAACTCCTTTTGTCCACACAATGGCGGCTTTTTCGTTTGGATCGATTCCAAAACTGCTAGATGGAAAGACGACCGGGCTCTGCCAATTATCTGAAACATGTCGTAATTATAGAGTTTGGCTGGCTTATCTGAAAGATGTTGACCGATGGCAGAATCACTTTTTTTAACAGTGTTTCTAGACCTACAAGATCGAGAAGGCTCTTCTCTTTGAGGGACAGTTTTGCAGCACTAGGAGAGCCTTTCCATCCATTCAAAAAGATTGCGTTCCCACCAACCAAAAAAGTTCCGTTGTTTTTGAATTTACGCGCTAGTGTGATTCTGGCTGCATAGGACGCACAACCGAAATATTGGGGAATAGAATAAAACAACATGTTCCTTCCAACATAAGAGACAAGACTGATGTCATCAAAACTCTTTACAAATTTTAGATATTTGACCCTATAACCTGAAACAGCACGCACAATCGGTTGACTTTCGTTCGTTCTACTGTAACTTGACATTCGTTCAAAACTAATGTACCTGGCCAAAGCAACAGTAATCCAGCAGCAAAACACATTTCTCAGTCAGTTTTGAGCAGATTCAGCTGATTTTGCATATTCCGAAACATTTTGTGGTTTTCTTTCATGGGATAAGAATATTATGTTTTTTTCAGGATTACTTATTGTGTCCTTTTCATTAATTCAACGTGTCTTGGACTCCATTGGGTGGCAGAAAGACGTTTCCACGCTGTTACACTTTCTCTTGCTGTGTTTATCCTTTTTGCCATGTTGACAAAATTAGAGCTTTTTCATTCAATTTGTCAGGGTTTCTAGCGATCTGAAGTCTGGATATCGCACTGTTCTTTGTAAAGGGCAATTTCTGGACCATATCGATGAGCTATGTTAAAACTGGACAGGAAAGACCTTTTTTGAATGAATGAATGGAAAGAGTGTCTGACTACACGAATGATTTGAAATCAATTAGTTCTGCAATGTTGCTATACAGTATCTCTACTATATTAATACTATACAGTATCTCTACTATATTAACACTATATAGTATCTTTTCTATATTAACACTATACAGTATCTCTACTATATTAACACTATACAGTATCTCTACTATATTAACACTATACAGTATCTCTACTATATTGACACTATACAGTATCTCTACTATATTAACACTGTACAGTATCTCTACTATATTAACACTATACAGTATCTCTTCTATATTAACACTATACAGTATCTCTACTATATTAACACTATACAGTATCTCTACTATATTAACACGATACAGTATATCTACTTTATTAACACTATACAGTATCTCTACTATATTAACACTATACAGTATCTCTTCTATATTAACACTATACAGTATCTCTACTATATTGACACTATACAGTATCTCTACTATATTAACACTGTACAGTATCTCTACTATATTAACACTATACAGTATCTCTTCTATATTAACACTATACAGTATCTCTACTATATTAACACTATACAGTATCTCTACTATATTAACACTATACAGTATCTCTACTATATTAACACTATATAGTATCTTTTCTATATTAACACTATACAATATCTCTTCTATATTAACACTATATAGTATCTCTACTATATTAACACTATACAGTATCGCTACTATATTAACACTATACAGTATCTCTACTATATTAACACTATACAGTATCTCTACTTTATTAACACTATATAGTATCTCTACTATATTAACACTATACAATATCTCTACTTTATTAACACTATACAGTATCTCTACTATATTAACACTATACAGTATCTCTACTATATTAACACTATACAGTATCTCTACTATATTAACACTATACAGTATCTCTTCTATATTAACACTATATAGTTTCTCTACTATATTAACACTATACAGTATCTCTTCTATATTAATACTGTACAGTATATCTACTATATCATACTGTAGAGTATCTCTAGATTCGATAACATATGCTACATTCATTGTATTGATTATTTATTGTTTCTATGGTTTAAAAACAGAAGTAAAGCAAAGCATCAACTTCTAAATATGAATTGAAGTACCTCAACATCAACAGCAAAAGATATCGCACATTTCGAATGAAAGGAATACCTTAGATTTCTATTTCAGATGTGCTACATTCATTCAGTGATCCTATTGTTCAATTTTTGCGACTAATTGAATTTTCAAGTTATCTTTGCTGTATTTTCTGATAGATTTTATTTTATGTGACTAGAAATTTATTATGATTATTTTAAATATTTTTCTACCAGGAAGAGCAAAAAATCAGTGACGAGTGCACAAAGGTACTAGAAGCTTGCCAGAAAAATGGTATTAATATATCGATCGACACACTTAGAAGGTTTGCTCTTACTTTGTTTATAAGCTACACTGCATTACCTAATCTATCCTTGTAGTATTTATTAACAGACAAGATTCGATCCTAGCTTATGCCATGTAAGCCTGCAACATTATAAAGGAGAAGGGACGACAAGATTATAATTGAAGATTGCATTGTGTTTCTCTGATGTAACTCGGCGTACTTTCACAGAATCTTATCGAAATGGAGGCAATACTATAAGGGGACGTTTTACTTTGCGATGCAGTTTCCTTGCCATTATGGCTTGGTGCTCATACCAGCTTCCAGGTATTCCAATCACGGTCATGACAATGATGTAGCGTTTGATATCTCGTCAAGAATGTCATTGTTCTTTTGATTCTAATTGGTATGCTGATCATATAATTTTATTTTGGCATCATCTGCCAATGATCTGGCAGCTGATAATCGCTTTCTGTTGATTGTTTTATGTGCTTTCCAGATTTTACTGCTTTGAATTTTAGAGCGTTGATGCCTCCCTGTGAAACAGCCAAGCCTTACAGCCGACAGAATCTACCACATCCCTCAAGGTCAGTTTTAGTATTTCTTTATCGTTCATGTTTTCTTTGCAGGGAAACTAGCCAAACTGTAGCTTTTTAAATTCGTTAAGAAAAGTAAACTGTTAAGTAAATGTTGTGAAAAAGTAAAATTTGAGTAGTGTTTACAATATTTTTCCTTTTCATGTAGAAATCCTCTTAGCCTGCATGAGAATTAGCAAAACAATGAAAATTTTCCTTATTTTTAAGGTCTGCACGCAGGCTAGAATTCTCTGCGTTGAGAGAAACAAAGATATGCCTAAAAGGAATTACATTGAATGGCATGGAGACTATAAAAACTCGGATTTGCTTGATGTTTTTTGACCATTTGAGGCTTGTTTGGATATTGGAAGCACTTCATATTTTAGGACCCAAGATGCTCATACCGCCAGAAGTGTTTCCCTTTTAGCATCTTTTGCTACTTTCTTTTGTTTGGCTTTTGTTGATAACATTTACTCCATGTCTTCTATATAGGTTACTTACCACAACATGGAGTAGCGACAAGCAGTGAAGTTTTCAAGTCTCAAATTAGAAAATTAGATTCTGAACTGCCAATGGCTTTTTATGACATCACAAAGATCACGTTTTAGCTTTCATGGTTGGAAAGCAGTTGCATTTAAAACATTTATAGTCTTTACAATCTTGGTAAAAGGATTTGAAATTCCTATTTAACGAATGTTGTTGCAAACGAAGTGTTGCATTTCTGCTTTCAAAAAGAACTTGTCCTTCTCAACAGTTACTGTTCAGTAAGTTCTCACCTCACAAAGAAACCGGTCTAAATGTTTTTCGTTTTGTTAAAGTTTTGAATTTTTTTTTGTATATTATATATTTCTTTGTGAGCTACGTAGAAATTCTCTAATAGCAACTTAGCTAATGATTCATATTTCATTTTATGAAGGTAATGGTTTGCATACTGCATACGAAATTTTATTGATTTTCATTGTTTTCAGTATTTTCAGTGAGTTAAGGTCAAGAGTTATGCTATCAGAAAAGATGCTTTCCTCGTTTATAATGCGTGTAAAATCATTTCGCTCTCACCGTTTCGCATACAACACAATAGCGATACGACACAATGTGCACGCAACACGATGTGCACGCAACACGATGTGCACGCAACACAATAAGCAATAAGAAAGCAGAAAAACGAAAAATGGCAACAATGCACATTGTGGCACCAGCGCAATGAGAATCAAGCACTGAGAGGTGTAACAATGAACTTAGACCACAAAAAATGCAACGATATAAAAACAAAAGCACATTAAGAAAGTACCGCAATTCGACGCAAGGGGAAAAGGGGAAGCTCAAAACATGCTGTTTTTTTCATTTTAAAGGGCCACTCCAGCCCAAAAATTTTTTCTGAGATTTTTGCATAAATTGGTAGTTAGTCGAGAAAAAGAAGCTATCGTGAAATTTTTTTTCGAAAAGCTTAACTCGTTTTCCAGATATAGACGCTCAAAGTTGAGAATCACCGTAAAAATACGACAAAATTTTTTTCGGAAAAAGTACCTTGTGACGTATGAAGGGACCATTGTTTCAACATTCGGCGCTATTGTTATACGTTCGCACTGAAATTCGCACGACTCGGTAGTGGCTCGGAAGAGACGATTCATGTCGGAATCTCGGTTGTCGTTTTATTTATTTTCCTTCATTGCGATTGATGTTCAGCGGAGGCTTCCAGCCAACATGGACTAGTAATTCGACAAATCAAAGATGGAAGCTTCAACCTGAACGCATATCCTCATCTTGGCAACGCAGCAAGCTTTTTAATATGGAATGCTTCACGAATTTTCAGATGTGAATGGATTTCTGACCGAAGGCATTTCTTATCGTCGTGTCATCTCAGGAATTTCCAGGGAGCTGAATAATAATTGATGTCTCACCGCATTAGAAGAAGAACCCCATTCACAAGATGGAAACTTTTCCGTAAGTCACAATTCATCCTTATTATCATTTTACTATGTTGAATGTTAGGCCAAACTGCAGGGTGTAGAGGTTTGGAGGGGGTTTGGGGATGGTGTGACACGCACCCCCTAAGCAAAGCAATTTGCCAGGCTTTGAGAAAAACTTCGTACTCTAAATACAAGTTTTCTAACAGTCTTGTGAACTGTCCCCCAAATAGTCAGAAATGTGGTAATATGAAAAGTACAACAGGGGCTCTCAAGCAAAATGTCACATAAAATAGTACCAAAAGTAGAAGTTTGCTACTTTTTTGTACCAATAAGGGGGCCTGAGCCTCCTAGCACTACATCCCTGCCAATGATCTGTGCACTACACCTTTGCCCGAGGTATAGATGTGTAAAATTTCCCAGGGTTTGTCTGATGTTTCCCTGAACCCTTTTTCTTCATGTTCTACCATGTTCTGCCTTCAATTTTGGAATTCTGCCTATTTCATCATAGAATTGATTCACAATTTCAAAATTTTGCCAGATCAATATCCAGGGCAAAAGATCTACTACCCCAAAGAAAAAACATGGAATTTACACCCTTGGTTTTGGAAAAAAGATGTGTCATATCCTCATTCTAATGTTTTAAAGGCAGAATTGTTTATATTTGTTAAAATTACCTTTGCTATTCTAGCATTGATTCATATAAGCATGGCCTATATCATTTAAATTCATCTTTGTGTTACTTCAAGTTAATATCCTTAGATGCTATTTGCTATAGTAACAGTGGTTGCCCTTTAACCCCTAAATTTCTCTTTGATCCTTTTAAATATCTATACTCTGAATGCTCCTGAGTGTCCAAGTTTCTTTGATCATTTTATGTTTTAATATGACTCAAAAGTAAATTTCACTGGTATGTTAGTATTTATCCCTGTCAACCTTATTATTCTAGGCATAAAAAGGTAACAAACTCTTTTATGGTTCAGCAGAAAGGATCTTGCAAAAAAATGCTAGATGAAGGTTGGAGATTACATGCATTCTGTTATCTGGCTACTGGCTTTGTGGGAGTGATAACTTGCCCCTCTCTTCCATGCAAGAGTTACCACAAAGACCTCAACACATTATTCTGTTTTTGTATTAACATTTTTACAAAGGAGACTATTTTTAAAATTATCAAAATTTTATATATAATTTGGTCATATCTATATAATGTTTGTGAATCAACAGTTATTATTTAAAACTAGTAACAACCTATAGGTATTTTCTAGAAATTTTGCAATAGATTATTGTTTCATGATACTTTTATAAGAACATTTCTCATGTGCAATAGAAATTACAAATTTATAGATAGTTCACTGGCCTGATTGTATAGATATTTGAATATATTATTCAATGTAGCCAAGTATTTAAATACATCAAACATGTATTTATTATTCATAAATATAGCAGGTTGAAATTCTGACAGCTTAAAGAAGCTGACAAGGCCCCTGTAATAGCTTAAAGGTTAAATACAAAAATTATATTTACACAAGTATATTGAAAAAGTTGAATTATTAATATAATCTCAAATCCCTTTTTTGTTTGTATAAAAACAAATTTATAATTTTTGAAAAAGTTGTTTGACTCATGACTAATGGTAGGTTTTTAGTCTTGTCTTGAAAGTTTGTATACTTTCTTGTCCATGCCCTCGATTGTCCTGGTTTATTTCTAATAAGTCATAGTCATGTTGATATGAAGCTCTTTATCCTAATGAATATGTGGTATCAATTCATACAGCTTTCATTCCCGGTATACTGGTTT
Organism: Rhopilema esculentum; assembly: GCF_057945365.1. Lineage (NCBI taxonomy): Eukaryota > Metazoa > Cnidaria > Scyphozoa > Rhizostomeae > Rhizostomatidae > Rhopilema > Rhopilema esculentum. Next base: position 14,203,031 of record NC_142825.1, on the reverse strand, counting down.
TGTTTTGGTCTTTCCTCTCGAATTAATTGCGCGATGATTTTTTCAGCTGTTGCACTAAAGGAAGAGCTGATGAAAAAGCGCGAATCTTCTTTTTAAAATCAGGGAACTGGCCTGCCAATACAAATTGCTTCAAAAGCAACATTCCATGAAAGTCTGTCAACATCCTCATGTCTCTGTCTCGCTGGCCTACTTTGACAATTTGACTTCTCTGTCAGAAAGATTCGTGCGATAAAAAACTTCCATATTCGATCAGAATATCAAGACTGATGAGCGATACTTCTCTCTTTATATCGATTCCAGATAAAAGTCTGGCCTACTAACAAACATGCCGCTGCTAGGCCCTGTCTGCCATTTCGCTAGGTTCTCGTTGACCCTTTGGACAGCCGATGATACTTGCCGCGAACTTACCGAGGCCGAAAATGCCTGTGACGTCAATCCGGAGATCTCCGATAACACGGTTGAAAAACAATTCAACTCAATGACCATTTTACAAACGCTAATAACTACAAAACGGTTAGAGATATGAAAAAAATAATAACAGATTCGTTTTCAGGAGGTCTGATTACATCGTGTTCTGAAATAAAAATTTTAGGCTGGAGTGGCCCTTTAAATCGATCAGCCTGTTCTGCCTCTGTTGAGGAATTCATGTTTGTGGGCACCTATTTGTTTGCTGCAAAAAACTTTCCCATCATTTTAAATTCTTTACGTCCTTATTTTTCCTTTTATCATTTGAAGCTGCGCATTTTAAACTTTGAAAATGTGCAGCAATTAGCATTTAATTATATTATACCAAATTTTCTATATACTTTCTAGCAAAACTTGTCGTTGTCAGCTTTTCTTTGTGAAAAAGCTAAATTGTCAACAGTTTTAGGCAGCCCAATTTCGCAGCTATGGTTTTCAATCATTCATTAAAGCGTACATGAATTTGTTTTCAATAGGAAATAGTTTTGAACATCTGGAAGTTTTGAATTGCTTCTCATTTCTAATTTATACTTTCAAACGATATTAGTCAAACTGTCTGACGTGCCTAATTATTATTTCAATTTGTATTTCCTTAACTTTCTAGCTTAGATTCTTGAATAAACTCTTGCAGATAGCTATATTGGATATAGTCCAGAGGCACAAGGAGAGCATTGCCACCCGACAAGGAACTTTACTAAACCAACCTTTTCCTAGTGTAGAATTAAAAACTAAATCTTGATCTGGTGGGATGTGATGCTTTTCCGAGATACGGGGGAGGGGCTTTATCCAAATACTGGAATAAAGCCTCTGAATATCCTATGAATAGATCAAGTTATATTTCTAATCCATGTTTAGCAAAAATATCATCTCCAATGGAACGAGAGTCACACTGCTGCCAGCACTAGGGCAACTGAGATAGGGAGAGGGATGAAATGTAGAGTCATTGTGTTTAGAGAAAGGAAATAGATAATCAATTTGATATTTGATTTGTCTCACAACGTTCTAAGCTGAAGCCATAACAGACTTATGCTAATTAGCATCTACTGTACATATTGTATATTCAAGATAATAAGTTGACATGTCGTTAAAATTGTCCTTTATCTGCACTGTCACTGAATTGTTCAGTATTTTAGTATCATCTTCGTCATCCAAACTTTTTTGGCCTGACTGAATCAATAGTTCTTCTTTTATCTCTGAATTTGGCTCTTCTATCTGATCTCCAAAGGCTCCCAATAAAGTTGCAGGCGTTGGATGTTCTTCTTAAAATTGAAACTGCGTCGAGGCATAGAGATAGATCTGTAGCTTTCTTGCCCCTTGCCAATGCTCTTTGAAAAAGCATCATTCACAGGATGAAGTCCCTTACCCCACACATCCAACGTATGTACAATCCCAAAATATGTGACCAAAATTTTAGATCATACTTAAGCTTTTCGTGTGACACACTTCAAAGTACGTTAGAAGCTTCAGAAAGTTCAAAATTTTTGCTTTTACCTTGATTGGTCTACCGAAAAGAAGGGATGCACCACGCTTGCTAAATTTTGCAGTATATAGAAATTTCAACCCACAATAGACCAGTGAGGATGGCGACAGCATTAAACTGAACGCCAAAATGGCAACCTAAAAACAAATACTGCCTCAAGTTCGGCTGCAAAGCGGTGGTGCTTTTCCAAATCCCTTCAATGCATATTCTTTGCAATGTTTACCAACACCAATCTACACATGCACTCCCCTCACGAAAGTATCCAAACAGTTTCGAGTTTTTGTTGCGAAACTGTTGTTAGAGAAATTTGTTTACAAATTTCAAATGCAGTTTTCATGACAACATTTTTATCAATTTCCTCGAATTTTTTTGGAATTTTTTGGGCTTTAATCTATTTATTCGTTGATAAAATAATCTTACCGATTTGTAAGCAAACTCTGTGAGGGTTTTTCCTCAAGATGGTAGCGACCGAAACAGTAGAATTGTCTTCTGAGCAGTATCTAGAAATAATGTTTTGTCACAATGATGGGAAAGAGCTATCATTAAATTGCTAATATCATTGGATGCCCAAAGACTGCCGCTTTTGAGATATGCAAACAAATTTGAAAAATAGGAAGTCTAAAAATTTTTCACGGCCAAAAAGAGCAAGAGCTCTCGGGACACCAGCGTCTGAGCGTTCCGCTCTAATCATATTTTCATCAAAACTGATTTGCATGAACACTACAGCTGTACATAACTACTACAGCTGAATATATCTACTGTCACCGGTTAGAGCTCAACACCAAAGAAGATCTGGAAGAATTGTTAACATGGGCCCAAGATAGAAAGGGATGGAAAGAGTTAACAAGAGCATTAAAAAAAAAATTTTCAATCAGTTTTATGGATACCTGGATACGAATAAATCACTATATGAGCATCAGTCGGGTTTTCGACTCTTACACTCGGTAGCCACAGCCCTTCTGGCTAGCACCAATGATTGGTACCTGAATATAGATAAAGGAAAATACACTGGTCTAGTCTTTATAGACTTGAAGAAGGCTTTCGACACGGTCGATCATAAAATCCTACTGGAAAAAATGAATATGTACGGAGGGACCGGCCTGGAACATGACTGGTTCACATCATACTTGGAAAATCGTAAACAATTCTGCAGGGTGGATGGCACCTCCTCTGATGTGAGGGGAATAAATTGTGGAGTTCCCCAAGGCTCTTGTCTTGGTCCACTCTTGTTCCTGATTTACATCAATGATTTGCCTTTTTCCTTGCAAAAATCTCATTTTATGTATGCTGTTGACACGGCCATTTCCCTCTCTTCAAAAAGTATTGGTGACCTTCAAAATGACCTAAACGTAGATCTTTTGAAACTACAGGATTGGCTGCATGCAAATAAACTTTCCCTGAACGTAGTGAAAACGCAGTCAATTGCTATAGGCTCTGGTCCAAACATCCGTAAGATCGAAAGCCAGCCTGATGCTCCACCATCTTTTTCTTTTTCAATAGGTGATCAGAACATTGAAATGATCACCAACACAAGATACTTAGGTGTTCAGATAGACAGTAAGCTCAACTGGGACAAGCATATCGATACTATTAAGACCAAGGCTAATCGAGCCCTTGGACTTATTAAGTATTCTAAGAAATATCTTCCATCTGACATCCTCAACAAAATTTATAGAGGAATTGTTGAGCCCCATTTGAGCTATTGTTGTTCCGTTTGGGGCTGCTGTAATGAATCAAAGCTTGACGTGTTGCAAAAAATCCAAAATAGAGCTGCCAGAATTGTAACTAGCAGCCCATACGATGCGTCTGCTGCTCCGATTATTCAGAATCTTGGCTGGTTAACCATCAGAAATCTTGTAAGAAAGGAGACAGCCACGCTAACTTACAAATCTCTAAATATGCTTGCACCAGACTACTTGAGAAAATTATTCGCAAAATGTTCGGATGATAGAGAACGGTTTCTGCGTTCATCAGAAACTGATCTTAAGATACCGCTGCTAAAAACAATAAATGGCCAAAAGGCTTTTTCTTATCGCGGTCCAAAACTGTGGAACAGTCTAGAAAGGGCTACCAAATTGGCCCACTCCCTGAAAACCTTCAGAGAACAACTATAGTCGGGGACAACTTTTATTTCATCTTTACGTTCACTTTTTATAGCCTTAATATTATTAAATATTGTAAATTAGGTTTGATTGGTAAATTTCTTTTGTTACTAGTATTTTAACATAGTTATTAGCTCTTATTTTGATCTTTTAAACAGGTCAGGTTGAAAAACATATATATGAACCTTTAACCTGTATAGATATTATAAAATGAAAAAAAGCAATGATTTTGAAGAGCGGAGAAGCAGCGACACCTAATGGTAAAGGAGCGGAACTCTAATAAACAAAATACAACAACTGATTTGCATCATTACGCAAAATTGAAAAAAATGTTCATAAACAATTAAACTTTTAAAAGCTGTCGATAAATATTGCAAGGAAAACGATAAAGAATTGTGAATGTACCCTCGTACCGACCGATTTAAGCAAGACTTGCAGCGGTAAAGAAATAATGTGGCTTTATGGCCCTGCACTGAATGTCTGCTTTCCAAGAAAATTTTTGATCTGAGAAAATGTTACCAAATGTCATCCATGTTTTATAAATCGATCGGTGGTATCTCCATGCAAACATTTTCCCCATTGAAAGTAAACATGTTGTATTTCTCTTTATTCGAAAATATTTGTGTCTCAAGAACCAGCTTGTAAAAAATTACCAGGTTTTATTGGCCCATTTTAACTGAGACCAAGTCACCTGACTTTGCTGTTCTCCGCTTATCTGATATCAGTTGATTTTTGTTGAGCTATGATCAGGCAATTTCTGGACCATATCGATGAGCTATGTTAAAACTGGACAGGAAAGACCTTTTTTGAATGAATGAACGGAAAGGGTGTCTGACTACATGAATGATTTGAAATCAATTAGTTCTGCAATGTTGCTATACAGTATCTCTACTATATTAATACTATACAGTATCTCTACTATATTAACACTATATAGTATCTTTTCTATATTAACACTATACAGTATCTCTACTATATTAACACTATACAGTATCTCTACTATATTAACACTATATAGTATCTCTACTATATTGACACTATACAGTATCTCTACTACACTTACGTTCAAAAAGTATTGGGACGAATTCGATAAACGAATTATGGCGTTCCGTTGGATTCGGTTTTGCAACGGAAACTTTTTCAGATTTGGGCAGTCTTTCTACAAATAATCTAGGCCTACGTTTCCCCAAAATGGAATAAAAAGTTAGGAAAATGCTTCAACTTATGAAGCATAACCAAGAAAACAAAGGATTCTTTCGATTTTCCTGATTATAACAACAAAATATGCAGAAGGGTTGTATGGCCTAACAATGGCAAAGTCACATGACCTTCCAAACATTTTAGAGCTGTCCAAACAAATACAACTTTTTAATTTCACGTTTGCATAACAAAAAAAATTATCAAAGAAATTATAAAATCAAACTTTTAAGCTTCAAAAAAAGTTTACTTCATCGACGAAAATGCTACAATTTTATTAAATTATTGCATTTATTCAAGCTACTTTTACAATTGCGTAACTTTCAAGGAGAAGCCATTGAACTCATCGTCGATGATTAATTTTAACTTTGAGAGAGCATTTGTTTTTCTTATAACGCTGGAAAATTTGTATTTTTCATAACTTTATAGCCATGTTTTTGCTTATGTTCCATTATTTAGCTTCTTTTTACATGACAACATGATGTCTGGTAAGGATTGAAACCTACTACTTCGCAGTTCCCTCAGTAAAGAACTGTCGTCCCTCGGCGTCGTAAACTTCTTCGGTCTGCCAACCCTTGGTAAATTTTTTACTGTTCTTGTACCGAAAAACTTTTTACACACCAGAAAAGCTGCACTCAATGAGCAGCTGACAATTGATGCAATATCGTGAAATCCATTTGCTTTATTTCAGTAGAAAGCAATTTGTATACGCTTCTCTTTACTCAGTTCTTGAGTTTTCAGAGCTTCCATGTTTTCGTCTCGAGACCTATAGAAATTTTATGGTCGATGATTTTTTAATTTTTTGGCGTACATAAAAGGCTTCAAAATATCAACAATGTCTTGTGAAAATTTCATGGAAACAGCTGCCGTACTTTTTTAATGAGAAGGATTTTAAAAAAGTCTTTCCAAATTTGTTGCATAAAATGTCTTCGAAGTTTCGAAGTGTGTCCCAATACTTTTTGAACGTAAGTGTATATTAACACTGTACAGTATCTCTACTATATTAACACTATACAGTATCTCTTCTATATTAACACTATACAGTATCTCTTCTATATTAACACTATACAGTATATCTACTTTATTAACACTATACAGTATCTCTACTATATTAACACTATACAGTATCTCTTCTATATTAACACTATACAGTATCTCTACTATATTAACACTATAAAGTATCTCTACTATATTAACACTATACAGTATCTCTACTATATTAACACTATACAGTATCTCTACTATATTAACACTATACAGTATCGCAACTATATTAACACTATACAGTATCGCTACTATATTAACACTATACAGTATCTCTACTATATTAACACTATATAGTATCTTTTCTATATTAACACTATACAATATCTCTTCTATATTAACACTATACAGTATCTCTACTATATTGACACTATACAGTATCTCTACTATATTAACACTATACAGTATCTCTACTATATTAACACTATACAGTATCTCTACTATATTAACACTATACAGTATCGCTACTATATTAACACTATACAGTATCGCTACTATATTAACACTATACAGTATCTCTACTATATTAACACTATATAGTATCTTTTCTATATTAACACTATACAATATCTCTTCTATATTAACACTATATAGTATCTCTACTATATTAACACTATACAGTATCGCTACTATATTAACACTATACAGTATCTCTACTATATTAACACTATACAGTATCTCTACTTTATTAACACTATATAGTATCTTTTCTATATTAACACTATACAATATCTCTACTTTATTAACACTATACAGTATCTCTACTATATTAACACTATACAGTATATCTACTTTATTAACACTATACAGTATCTCTACTATATTAACACTATACAGTATCTCTTCTATATTAACACTATATAGTTTCTCTACTATATTAACACTATACAGTATCTCTTCTATATTAATACTGTACAGTATATCTACTATATCATACTGTAGAGTATCTCTACTTTATTAACACTATATAGTATCTTTTCTATATTAACACTATACAATATCTCTACTTTATTAACACTATACAGTATCTCTACTATATTAACACTATACAGTATATCTACTTTATTAACACTATACAGTATCTCTACTATATTAACACTATACAGTATCTCTTCTATATTAACACTATATAGTTTCTCTACTATATTAACACTATACAGTATCTCTTCTATATTAATACTGTACAGTATATCTTCTATATCATACTGTAGAGTATCTCTAGATTCGATAACATATACTACATTCATTGTTTTGATTATTTATTGTTTCTATGGTTTAAAAACAGAAGTAAAGCAAAGCATCAACTTCTAAATATAAATTGAAGTACCTCAACATCAACAGCAAAAGATATCGCACATTTCGAATGAAAGGAATACCTTAGATTTCTATTTCAGATGTGCTACATTTATTCAGTGATCCTATTGTTCAATTTTTGCGACTAATTGAATTTTCAAGTTATCTTTGCTGTATTTTCTGATAGATTTTATTTTATGTGACTAGAAATTTATTGTGATTATTTTAAATATTTTTCTACCAGGAAGAGCAAAAAATCAGTGACGAGTGCACAAAGGTACTAGAAGCTTGCCAGAAAAATGGTATTATTATATCGATCGACACACTTAGAAGGTTTGCTTTTACTTTTTTTATAAGCTACACTGCATTACCTAATCTATCCTTGTAGTATTTATTAACAGACAAGATTCGATCCTAGCTTATGCCATGTAAGCCTGCAACATTATAAAGGAGAAGGGACGACAAGATTATAATTGAAGATTGCATTGTGTTTCTCTGATGTAACTCGGCGTACTTTCACAGAATCTTATCGAAATGGAGGCAATACTATAAGGGGACGTTTTACTTTGCGATGCAGTTTCCTTGCCATTATGGCTTGGTGCTCATACCAGCTTCCAGGTATTCCAATCACGGTCATGACAATGATGTAGCGTTTGATATCTCGTCAAGAATGTCATTGTTCTTTTGATTCTAATTGGTATGCTGATCATATAATTTTATTTTGGCATCATCTGCCAATGATCTGGCAGCTGATAATCGCTTTCTGTTGATTGTTTTATGTGCTTTCCAGATTTTACTGCTTTGAATTTTGGAGCGTTGATGCCTCCCTGTGAAACAGCCAAGCCTTACAGCCGACAGAATCTACCACATCCCTCAAGGTCAGTTTTAGTATTTCTTTATCGTTCATGTTTTCTTTGCAGGGAAACTAGCCAAACTGTAGCTTTTTAAATTCGTTAAGAAAAGTAAACTGTTAAGTAAATGTTGTGAAAAAGTAAAATTTGAGTAGTGTTTACAATATTTTCCTTTTCATGTAGAAAGCCTCTTAGCCTGCATGAGAATTTGCAAAACAATGAAAATTTTCCTTATTTGTAAGGTCTGCACGCAGGCTAGAATTCTCTGCGTTGAGAGAAACAAAGATATGCCTAAAAGGAATTACATTGAATGGCATGGCGACTTTAAAAACTCGGATTTGCTTGATGTTTTTTGACGATTTGAGGCTTGTTTGGATATTGGAAGCACTTCATATTTTAGGACCCAAGATGCTCATACCGCCAGAAGTGTTTCCCTTTTAGCATCTTTTGCTACTTTCTTTTGTTTGGCTTTTGTTGATAACATTTACTCCATGTCTTCTATATAGGTTACTTACCACAACATGGAGTAGCGACAAGCAGTGAAGTTTCAAGTCTCAAATTAGAAAATTAGATTCTGAACTGCCAATTGCTTTTTATGACATCAGAAAGATCACGTTTTAGCTTTCATGGTTGGAAAGCAGTTGCATTTAAAACATTTATAGTCTTTACAATCTTGGTAAAAGGATTTGAAATTCCTATTTAACGAATGTTGTTGCAAACGAAGTGTTGCATTTCTGCTTTCAAAAAGAACTTGTCCTTCACAACAGTTACTGTTCAGTAAGTTCTCACCTCACAAAGAAACCGGTCTAAATGTTTTTCGTTTTGTTAAAGTTTTGAATAATTTTTTGTATATTATATATTTCTTTGTGAGCTACGTAGAAATTCTCTAATAGCAACTTAGCTAATGATTCATATTTCATTTTATGAAGGTAATGGTTTGCATACTGCATACGAAATTTTATTGATTTTCATTGTTTTCAGTATTTTCAGTGAGTTAAGGTCAAGAGTTATGCTATCAGGAATGATGCTTTCCTCGTTTATAATGCGTGTAAAATCATTTGGCTCTCACCGTTTCGCATACAACACAATAGCGATACGACACAATGTGCACGCAACACGATGTGCACGCAACACGATGTGCACGCAACACAATACGCAATAAGAAAGCAGAAAAACGAAAAATTGCAACAATGCACATTGTGGCACCAGCGCAATGAGAATCAAGCACTGAGAGGTGTAACAATGAACTTAGACCACAAAAAATGCAACGATATAAAAACAAAAGCACATTAAGAAAGTACCGCAATTCGACGCAAGGGGAAAAGGGGAAGCTCAAAACATGCTGTTTTTTTTTTCATTTTAAATCGATCAGCCTGTTCTGCCTCTGTTGTCGGCACCCATTTGTTTGCTGCGAAAAACTTTCCCATCATTTTAAATTCTTTACGTCCTTATTTTTCCTTTTATCATTTGAAGCTGCGCATTTTAAACTTTGAAAATGTGCAGCAATTAGCATTTAATTATAATATACCAAATTTTCTATTAACTTTCTGGCAAAATTTGTCGTTGTCAGCTTTTCTTTGTGAAAAAACTAAATTGTCAACAGTTTTAGGCGTGTCAACAGCTATGGTTTTCAATCAAATTAAAGCGTACATGAATTTGTTTTCAATAGGAAATAGTTTTAAACATCTGGAAGTTTTGAATTGCTTCTCATTTCTAATTTATACTTTCAAACGATATTAGTCAAACTGTCTGACGTGCCTAATTATTATTTCAATTTGTATTTCCTTAACTTTCTAGCTTAGATTCTTGAATAAACTCTTGCAGATAGCTATATTGGATATAGTCCAGAGGCACAAGGAGAGCATTGCCACCCGACAAGGAACTTTACTAAACCAACCTTTTCCTAGTGTAGAATTAAAAACTAAATCTTGATCTGGTGGGATGTGATGCTTTTCCGAGATACGGGGGAGGGGCTTTATCCAAATACTGGAATAAAGCCTCTGAATATCCTATGAATAGATCAAGTTATATTTCTAATCCATGTTTAGCAAAAATATCATCTCCAATGGAACGAGAGTCACACTGCTGCCAGCACTAGGGCAACTGAGATAGGGAGAGGGATGAAATGTAGAGTCATTGTGTTTAGAGAAAGGAAATAGATAATCAATTTGATATTTGATTTGTCTCACAACGTTCTAAGCTGAAGCCATAACAGACTTATGCTAATTAGCATCTACTGTACATATTGTATATTCAAGATAATAAGTTGACATGTCGTTAAAATTGTCCTTTATCTGCACTGTCACTGAATTGTTCAGTATTTTAGTATCATCTTCGTCATCCAAACTTTTTTGGCCTGACTAAATCAATAGTTCTTCTTTTATCTCTGAATTTGGCTCTTCTATCTGATCTCCAAAGGCTCCCAATAAAGTTGCAGGCGTTGGATGTTCTTCTTAAAATTGAAACTGCGTCGAGGCATAGAGATAGATCTGTAGCTTTCTTGCCCCTTGCCAATGCTCTTTGAAAAAGCATCATTCACAGGATGAAGTCCCTTACCCCACACATCCAACGTATGTACAATCCCAAAATATGTGACCAAAATTTTGAATCATACTTAAGCTTTTCGTGTGACACACTTCAAAGTACGTTAGAAGCTTCAGAAAGTTCAAAATTTTTGCTTTTACTTTGATTGGTCTACCGAAAAGAAGGGATGCACCACGCTTGCTAAATTTTGCAGTATATAGAAATTTCAACCCACAATAGACCAGTGAGGATGGCGACAGCATTAAACTGAACGCCAAAATGGCAACCTAAAAACAAATACTGCCTCAAGTTCGGCTGCAAAGCGGTGGTGCTTTTCCAAATCCCTTCAATGCATATTCTTTGCAATGTTTACCAACACCAATCTACACATGCACTCCCCTCACGAAAGTATCCAAACAGTTTCGAGTTTTTGTTGCGAAACTGTTGTTAGAGAAATTTGTTTACAAATTTCAAATGCAGTTTTCATGACAACATTTTTATCAATTTCCCTGAATTTTTTTGGAATTTTTTAGGCTTCAATCTATTTATTCGTTGATAAAATAATCTTACCGATTTGTAAGCAAACTCTGTGAGGGTTTTTCCTCAAGATGGTAGCGACCGAAACAGTAGAATTGTCTTCTGAGCAGTATCTAGAAATAATGTTTTGTCACAATGATGGGAAAGAGCTATCATTAAATTGCTAATATCATTGGATGCCCAAAGACTGCCGCTTTTGAGATATGCAAACAAATTTGAAAAATACGAAGTCTAAAACTTTTTCACGGCCAAAAAGAGCAAGAGCTCTCGGGACACCAGCGTCTGAGCGTTCCGCTCTAATCAAATTTTCATCAAAACTGATTTGCATGAACACTACAGCTGTACATAACTACTACAGCTGAATATATCTACTGTCATTGGTTAGAGCTCAACACCAAAGAAGATCTGGAAGAATTGTTAACATGGGCCCAAGATAGAAAGGGATGGAAAGAGTTAACAAGAGCATTAAAAAAAAATTTTCAATCAGTTTTATGGATACCTGGATACGAATAAATCACTATATGAGCATCAGTCGGGTTTTCGACTCTTACACTCGGTAGCCACAGCCCTTCTGGCTAGCACCAATGATTGGTACCTGAATATAGATAAAGGAAAATACACTGGTCTAGTCTTTATAGACTTGAAGAAGGCTTTCGACACGGTCGATCATAAAATCCTACTGGAAAAAATGAATATGTACGGAGTGACCGGCCTGGAACATGACTGGTTCACATCATACTTGGAAAATCGTAAACAATTCTGCAGGGTGGATGGCACCTCCTCTGATGTGAGGGGAATAAATTGTGGAGTTCCCCAAGGCTCTTGTCTTGGTCCACTCTTGTTCCTGATTTACATCAATGATTTGCCTTTTTCCTTGCAAAAATCTCATTTTATGTATGCTGTTGACACGGCCATTTCCCTCTCTTCAAAAAGTATTGGTGACCTTCAAAATGACCTAAACGTAGATCTTTTGAAACTACAGGATTGGCTGCATGCAAATAAACTTTCCCTGAACGTAGTGAAAACGCAGTCAATTGCTATAGGCTCTGGTCCAAACATCCGTAAGATCGAAAGCCAGCCTGATGCTCCACCATCTTTTTCTTTTTCAATAGGTGATCAGAACATTGAAATGATCACCAACACAAGATACTTAGGTGTTCAGATAGACAGTAAGCTCAACTGGGACAAGCATATCGATACTATTAAGACCAAGGCTAATCGAGCCCTTGGACTTATTAAGTATTCTAAGAAATATCTTCCATCTGACATCCTCAACAAAATTTATAGAGGAATTGTTGAGCCCCATTTGAGCTACTGTTGTTCCGTTTGGGGCTGCTGTAATGAATCAAAGCTTGACGTGTTGCAAAAAATCCAAAATAGAGCTGCCAGAATTGTAACTAGCAGCCCATACGATGCGTCTGCTGCTCCGATTATTCAGAATCTTGGCTGGTTAACCATCAGAAATCTTGTAAGAAAGGAGACAGCCACGCTAACTTACAAATCTCTAAATATGCTTGCACCAGACTACTTGAGAAAATTATTCGCAAAATGTTCGGATGATAGAGAACGGTTTCTGCGTTCATCAGAAACTGATCTTAAGATACCGCTGCTAAAAACAATAAATGGCCAAAAGGCTTTTTCTTATCGCGGTCCAAAACTGTGGAACAGTCTAGAAAGGGCTACCAAATTGGCCCACTCCCTGAAAACCTTCAGAGAACAACTATAGTCGGGGACAACTTTTATTTCATCTTTACGTTCACTTTTTATAGCCTTAATATTATTAAATATTGTAAAATAGGTTTGATTGGTAAATTTCTTTTGTTACTAGTATTTTAACATAGTTATTAGCTCTTATTTTGATCTTTTAAACAGGTCAGGTTGAAAAACATATATATGAACCTTTAACCTGTATAGATATTATAAAATGAAAAAAAGCAATGATTTTGAAGAGCGGAGAAGCAGCGACACCTAATGGTAAAGGAGCGGAACTCTAATAAACAAAATACAACAACTGATTTGCATCATTACGCAAAATTGAAAAAAATGTTAATAAACAATTAAACTTTTAAAAGCTGTCGATAAATATTGCAAGGAAAACGATAAAGAATTGTGAATGTACCCTCGTACCGACCGATTTAAGCAAGACTTGCAGCGGTAAAGAAATAATGTGGCTTTATGGCCCTGCACTGAATGTCTGCTTTCCAAGAAAATTTTTGATCTGAGAAAATGTTACCAAATGTCATCCATGTTTTATAAATCGATCGGTGGTATCTCCATGCAAACATTTTCCCCATTGAAAGTAAACATGTTGTATTTCTCTTTATTCGAAAATATTTGTGTCTCAAGAACCAGCTTGTAAAAAATTACCAGGTTTTATTGGCCCATTTTAACTGAGACCAAGTCACCTGACTTTGCTGTTCTCCGCTTATCTGATATCAGTTGATTTTTGTTGAGCTATGATCAGGCAATTTCTGGACCATATCGATGAGCTATGTTAAAACTGGACAGGAAAGACCTTTTTTGAATGAATGAACGGAAAGGGTGTCTGACTACACGAATGATTTGAAATCAATTAGTTCTGCAATGTTGCTATACAGTATCTCTACTATATTAATACTATACAGTATCTCTACTATATTAACACTATATAGTATCTTTTCTATATTAACACTATACAGTATCTCTACTATATTAACACTATACAGTATCTCTACTATATTAACACTATATAGTATCTCTACTATATTAACACTGTACAGTATCTCTACTATATTAACACTATACAGTATCTCTTCTATATTAACACTATACAGTATCTCTACTATATTAACACTATACAGTATCTCTACTATATTAACACTATACAGTATATCTACTTTATTAACACTATACAGTATCTCTACTATATTAACACTATACAGTATCTCTTCTATATTAACACTATACAGTATCTCTACTATATTAACACTATACAGTATCTCTACTATATTAACACTATACAGTATCTCTACTATATTAACACTATACAGTATCTCTACTATATTAACACTATACAGTATCGCAACTATATTAACACTATACAGTATCGCTACTATATTAACACTATACAGTATCTCTACTATATTAACACTATATAGTATCTTTTCTATATTAACACTATACAATATCTCTTCTATATTAACACTATACAGTATCTCTACTATATTAACACTATACAGTATCTCTACTATATTAACACTATACAGTATCTCTACTATATTAACACTATACAGTATCTCTACTATATTAACACTATACAGTATCGCTACTATATTAACACTATACAGTATCGCTACTATATTAACACTATACAGTATCTCTACTATATTAACACTATATAGTATCTTTTCTATATTAACACTATACAATATCTCTTCTATATTAACACTATATAGTATCTCTACTATATTAACACTATACAGTATCGCTACTATATTAACACTATACAGTATCTCTACTATATTAACACTATACAGTATCTCTACTTTATTAACACTATATAGTATCTTTTCTATATTAACACTATACAATATCTCTACTTTATTAACACTATACAGTATCTCTACTATATTAACACTATACAGTATATCTACTTTATTAACACTATACAGTATCTCTACTATATTAACACTATACAGTATCTCTTCTATATTAACACTATATAGTTTCTCTACTATATTAACACTATACAGTATCTCTTCTATATTAATACTGTACAGTATATCTACTATATCATACTGTAGAGTATCTCTAGATACGATAACATATACTACATTCATTGTATTGATTATTTATTGTTTCTATGGTTTAAAAACAGAAGTAAAGCAAAGCATCAACTTCTAAATATAAATTGAAGTACCTCAACATCAACAGCAAAAGATATCGCACATTTCGAATGAAAGGAATACCTTAGATTTCTATTTCAGATGTGCTACATTTATTCAGTGATCCTATTGTTCAATTTTTGCGACTAATTGAATTTTCAAGTTATCTTTGCTGTATTTTCTGATAGATTTTATTTTATGTGACTAGAAATTTATTGTGATTATTTTAAATATTTTTCTACCAGGAAGAGCAAAAAATCAGTGACGAGTGCACAAAGGTACTAGAAGCTTGCCAGAAAAATGGTATTATTATATCGATCGACACACTTAGAAGGTTTGCTTTTACTTTTTTTATAAGCTACACTGCATTACCTAATCTATCCTTGTAGTATTTATTAACAGACAAGATTCGATCCTAGCTTATGCCATGTAAGCCTGCAACATTATAAAGGAGAAGGGACGACAAGATTATAATTGAAGATTGCATTGTGTTTCTCTGATGTAACTCGGCGTACTTTCACAGAATCTTATCGAAATGGAGGCAATACTATAAGGGGACGTTTTACTTTGCGATGCAGTTTCCTTGCCATTATGGCTTGGTGCTCATACCAGCTTCCAGGTATTCCAATCACGGTCATGACAATGATGTAGCGTTTGATATCTCGTCAAGAATGTCATTGTTCTTTTGATTCTAATTGGTATGCTGATCATATAATTTTATTTTGGCATCATCTGCCAATGATCTGGCAGCTGATAATCGCTTTCTGTTGATTGTTTTATGTGCTTTCCAGATTTTACTGCTTTGAATTTTGGAGCGTTGATGCCTCCCTGTGAAACAGCCAAGCCTTACAGCCGACAGAATCTACCACATCCCTCAAGGTCAGTTTTAGTATTTCTTTATCGTTCATGTTTTCTTTGCAGGGAAACTAGCCAAACTGTAGCTTTTTAAATTCGTTAAGAAAAGTAAACTGTTAAGTAAATGTTGTGAAAAAGTAAAATTTGAGTAGTGTTTACAATATTTTCCTTTTCATGTAGAAAGCCTCTTAGCCTGCATGAGAATTTGCAAAACAATGAAAATTTTCCTTATTTGTAAGGTCTGCACGCAGGCTAGAATTCTCTGCGTTGAGAGAAACAAAGATATGCCTAAAAGGAATTACATTGAATGGCATGGCGACTTTAAAAACTCGGATTTGCTTGATGTTTTTTGACGATTTGAGGCTTGTTTGGATATTGGAAGCACTTCATATTTTAGGACCCAAGATGCTCATACCGCCAGAAGTGTTTCCCTTTTAGCATCTTTTGCTACTTTCTTTTGTTTGGCTTTTGTTGATAACATTTACTCCATGTCTTCTATATAGGTTACTTACCACAACATGGAGTAGCGACAAGCAGTGAAGTTTCAAGTCTCAAATTAGAAAATTAGATTCTGAACTGCCAATTGCTTTTTATGACATCACAAAGATCACGTTTTAGCTTTCATGGTTGGAAAGCAGTTGCATTTAAAACATTTATAGTCTTTACAATCTTGGTAAAAGGATTTGAAATTCCTATTTAACGAATGTTGTTGCAAACGAAGTGTTGCATTTCTGCTTTCAAAAAGAACTTGTCCTTCACAACAGTTACTGTTCAGTAAGTTCTCACCTCACAAAGAAACCGGTCTAAATGTTTTTCGTTTTGTTAAAGTTTTGAATAATTTTTTGTATATTATATATTTCTTTGTGAGCTACGTAGAAATTCTCTAATAGCAACTTAGCTAATGATTCATATTTCATTTTATGAAGGTAATGGTTTGCATACTGCATACGAAATTTTATTGATTTTCATTGTTTTCAGTATTTTCAGTGAGTTAAGGTCAAGAGTTATGCTATCAGGAATGATGCTTTCCTCGTTTATAATGCGTGTAAAATCATTTCGCTCTCACCGTTTCGCATACAACACAATAGCGATACGACACAATGTGCACGCAACACGATGTGCACGCAACACGATGTGCACGCAACACAATACGCAATAAGAAAGCAGAAAAACGAAAAATTGCAACAATGCACATTGTGGCACCAGCGCAATGAGAATCAAGCACTGAGAGGTGTAACAATGAACTTAGACCACAAAAAATGCAACGATATAAAAACAAAAGCACATTAAGAAAGTACCGCAATTCGACGCAAGGGGAAAAGGGGAAGCTCAAAACATGCTGTTTTTTTTCATTTTAAATCAATCAGCCTGTTCTGCCTCTGTTGTCGGCACCCATTTGTTTGCTGCGAAAAACTTTCCCATCATTTTAAATTCTTTACGTCCTTATTTTTCCTTTTATCATTTGAAGCTGCGCATTTTAAACTTTGAAAATGTGCAGCAATTAGCATTTAATTATAATATACCAAATTTTCTATTAACTTTCTGGCAAAATTTGTCGTTGTCAGCTTTTCTTTGTGAAAAAACTAAATTGTCAACAGTTTTAGGCGTGTCAACAGCTATGGTTTTCAATCAAATTAAAGCGTACATGAATTTGTTTTCAATAGGAAATAGTTTTAAACATCTGGAAGTTTTGAATTGCTTCTCATTTCTAATTTATACTTTCAAAAGATATTAGTCAAACTGTCTGACGTGCCTAATTATTATTTCAATTTGTATTTCCTTAACTTTCTAGCTTAGATTCTTGAATAAACTCTTGCAGATAGCTATATTGGATATAGTCCAGAGGCACAAGGAGAGCATTGCCACCCGACAAGGAACTTTACTAAACCAACCTTTTCCTAGTGTAGAATTAAAAACTAAATCTTGATCTGGTGGGATGTGATGCTTTTCCGAGATACGGGGGAGGGGCTTTATCCAAATACTGGAATAAAGCCTCTGAATATCCTATGAATAGATCAAGTTATATTTCTAATCCATGTTTAGCAAAAATATCATCTCCAATGGAACGAGAGTCACACTGCTGCCAGCACTAGGGCAACTGAGATAGGGAGAGGGATGAAATGTAGAGTCATTGTGTTTAGAGAAAGGAAATAGATAATCAATTTGATATTTGATTTGTCTCACAACGTTCTAAGCTGAAGCCATAACAGACTTATGCTAATTAGCATCTACTGTACATATTGTATATTCAAGATAACAAGAGCACATTTTGTTCTAGACCAATCAGCGAGTTTGTTTACAAAATGTCATTAGCCAATCACCGGCTTCCATTTCGAGCTTGATTTTTCAATATTTCAAATCAAAACACAGTTGCTGTGAAGCAAAACCTACCCTCATACTTTTGCCCGGGAAAAAAATTTACGTTTTTCTACGAAGAAGATTTTTTAAACTTACATTCTAGAGTAATTTTTTGGTACAAATCTAGGAGCCCTAAGCAGGAACACAAACGGTTGGTAAAATGTCTGCAGTGAAACATTACCTATTTTCCACCTCGGCCCTACCGCCAAAAATGCCTGGCCCCTAATTTACTCTATATGAAGCTTTTGTTAATTAAACAAGGAAACATTTTAAGATTTTAGTTACCTGATAGTTTGCGCAAACAAATCACCCAGCTATCACCTGGGAATAATGTATTTTCTTAAAAAAACTAGGCTTTATAATTGCCTATTCCCTCCTCTACACTACCGCACGGGATGCCTAGGCCCTTTCCGAACCTCCCTCCTGGTCACCACAGTCCATGAAACTCAAACCACTTTTGTGAAGCCATCAGTCTATAGTTTGAAGCCAAAAATACCAAAATATTGGCAATACTTTCAATTCAATTTTTGAAAGAAATCATCTTTTTAAAAAGTAACAAAAACCCACTTTTACAGGACAGTCTCAAAGTCTTGAAACCTTACTGATACCTGCTAAAAGGTTTTTAGCACAATGCATGATAACTTTAGAAATATCTTTGCTAAATCATATTTGGTTGTTTCAGAACCAATATGATCATATTGGCCTTGAATTTTGTGGCAAGTGATATGTTCTCAGCCTTTGGTCGTTTCAAAGCTATTTTCAAGGCATTTTTGCCACGCTACTGCCAATAGCGAAAATTTTGGTAACTCACTCCCCTCATGAAAGTATCTGGAAAGTTTCGAATTTACAATTTACAGATTTGTAATTGCAAAATTGTTTTCTGAATTTTTTTGAATTTTTCTGTAAGTTTCTTTGAACCTTTGAACTATTTATTTGTCTAAAAAAATTATTTTATCCATGTGTAAGTAAATGTTGTGAGGGTTTTTGTCAAGCTTGTAGCGAAGGAAACGAAAATCGACTCACAACAGCGGCAAGAAATAATAATTTTTCACAATGATGGAAAAAGAATAATTAAGTTGCTAAAATCACTGGACGAACAAAAGTTACTTCTTTCACCACATGCAAATAAGTTTAAAAAACAATAATAAAGAATTAAAATTGATTTGAAATATTGAAAAATCAAGCTCGAAATGGAAGCCGGTGATTGGCTAATGACATTTTGTAAACAAACCCGCTGATTGGTCTAGAACAAAATGTGCTCTTGTTATTCAAGATAATAAGTTGACATGTCGTTAAAATTCTCCTTTATCTGCACTGTCACTGAATTGTTCAGTATTTTAGTATCATCTTCGTCATCCAAACTTTTTTGGCCTGACTGAATCAATAGTTCTTCTTTTATCTCTGAATTTGGCTCTTCTATCTGATCTCCAAAGGCTCCCAATAAAGTTGCAGGCGTTGGATGTTCTTCTTAAAATTGAAACTGCGTCGAGGCATAGAGATAGATCTGTAGCTTTCTTGCCCCTTGCCAATGCTCTTTGAAAAAGCATCATTCACAGGATGAAGTCCCTTACCCCACACATCCAACATATGTACAATCCCAAAATATGTGACCAAAATTTTGAATCATACTTAAGCTTTTCGTGTGACACACTTCAAAGTACGTTAGAAGCTTCAGTAAGTTCAAAATTTTTGCTTTTACTTTGATTGGTCTATCGAAAAAAAGGGATGCACCACGCTTGCTAAATTTTGCAGTATATAGAAATTTCAACCCACAATAGACCAGTGAGGATGGCGACAGCATTAAACTGAACGCCAAAATGGCAACCTAAAAACAAATACTGCCTCAAGTTCGGCTGCAAAGCGGTGGTGCTTTTCCAAATCCCTTCAATGCATATTCTTTGCAATGTTTACCAACACCAATCTACACATGCACTCCCCTCACGAAAGTATCCAAACAGTTTCGAGTTTTTGTTGCGAAACTGTTGTTAGAGAAATTTGTTTACAAATTTCAAATGCAGTTTTCATGACAACATTTTTATCAATTTCCCTGAATTTTTTTGGAATTTTTTGGGCTTTAATCTATTTATTCGTTGATAAAATAATCTTACCGATTTGTAAGCAAACTCTGTGAGGGTTTTTCCTCAAGATGGTAGCGACCGAAACAGTAGAATTGTCTTCTGAGCAGTGTCTAGAAATAATGTTTTGTCACTATGATGGGAAAAAGCTATCATTAAATTGCTAATATCATTGGATGCCCAAAGACTGCCGCTTTTGAGATATGCAAACAAATTTGAAAAATAGGAAGTCTAAAAATTTTTCACGGCCAAAAAGAGCAAGAGCTCTCGGGACACCAGCGTCTGAGCGTTCCGCTCTAATCAAATTTTCATCAAAACTGATTTGCGTGAACACTACAGCTGAATATATCTACTGTCATTGGTTAGAGCTCAACACCAAAGAAGATCTGGAAGATTTGTTAACATGGGCCCAAGATAGAAAGGATGGTAGGAGTTAACAAGAGCAATGATCTTGAAGAGCGGAGAAGCAGCGACACCTAATGGTGAAGAAGCGGAACTCCAATAAACAAAAAACAAGTGATTTGCATCATTACGCAAAATGCAAAAAATGTTCATAAACAATTAAACTTTTAAAAGATGTCGATAAATATTGCAAGGAAAACGATAAAGAATTGTGAATGTACCCTCGTACCGACCGATTTAAGCAAGACTTCCAGCGGTAAAGAAATAATATGGCCTTATGGCCCTGCACTGAATGTCTGCTTTCCAAGAAAATTTTTGATCTGAGAAAATGTTACCAAATGTCATCCATGTTTTATAATCGATCGGTGGCAGCTCCATGCAAACATTTTTCCTAACTGAGAGTAAACATGTTGTATTTCTCTTTATTCGAAAAAATTTTTGTCTCAAGAACCAGTTTGTAAAAAATTACCAGGTTTTATTGGACCATTTTAACTGAGACCAAGTCACCTGACTTTGCTGTTCTCCGCTTACCTGATATCAGTTGATTTGTGTAGGGCTTGTAGCGCAAAGGTTTCTCATTTTGACAAAAATGATAACGGATAAAAAGCAGTGGCGGCTCGTGACTTTCACAGTTGGGAGGGCAGACCATCAAGGTCGAGTTTGCAAATTTTTCACTGTATTCATGGTTCGATGTTGATCGTCATGGAGCGCAGAAGAAAAAGCATATATAGATGTGGTTGTTGTTTAGCGATGATGTAATTTTATGGGCAAAATTTTTCTTGCCCCGAATTCCTCCAAATAAGCCAATCACAGGCCGCGTTTCGCAATGCTCGAGGTCGAAAATTAGCTTGTGCGCATGTCGGCTAGGGGCAAAAAAAACTTTGCCCGTAAAATGACATCATCGCTCAAGGCACTAGCGGGCCAGAAGCGAGGCTAAGGACGAGACGGGATAGCAAGGGGCTTTTTCTAGAAGAGATACAAACTTATATAATTAACCACAGTAAGACACTATCTTCAAAATTAAATATGAATATCATAGATTTCCTTTGAATCTTCTTGAGGGGGCATTGCCCCAGATGCCCATTAGCAAGAGCCGCCACTGATAAAAAGTGCAGAATTTTGCAACATTTTGATGTTCTGGTTTATTTTGGAAGGGTTTCTCAAAACATTATTATCACTAAGAACATTAAGAACATAGTGCAAAAATGTTTTTATGCGCGCGCATGCTGACGTGATTTGCCTGCCCGCGAAAATTGTGTCGTTCTGTCCCGGATGCGAATGATATAAAAATATATGAGAAAACAAACCTTGAGTTTTAACCTTACAATTGCTTTATTTTTATTGAGCCGAATAGATTAATTATCTACTTAAGGTACATTTATATCATTAAATTAAGGCTTTAAAACCTTATTAATCCCTTTGTTGCCTATGCTTTACTGCCAAACTAAAGTATCCTATGCCTAGGCCTGTTATTAGGCAAGTAGAGAAACATGAACAATTTAAAAAGAAAATTTTAAAGCGTTACCCAATTTCCTGCCACTGAAGGAGACATTATACAAAAAATTTGAATTTTTGACTACCAGTATACAAAAATTCAGGATGCTGCATGGTGGAAATTTTTCACGATCGTTAATTTAAATATCGAACAAAACTTCCCACGTTGACCTTGCCAAATTTCGCTTTTGTGTGGTTTCCTACTCTTATAGAAAAATACCGAAGCGATTTTAAAATCGCGTTAAAAACAGTTACTTACATTCGTGACCAATCTATTTTAATGAAAAACTTCCATGAATATACTGCATATCCCAAAAAGTATGGCGGTTTTCAATTATCAGTCAATCGCACCCATAATTTGACAATCCTAAAGTCAGGTATCTTTGCGGTGAAATGTTACGGTACGAAGGTCGAACTTCTATCACGTGCTGGTCCACGTGGGTATCAGCGTGAACATCGTTTTATCAACTTTTATGCTTTTTAACTATTGTTCTGTTCTAGTATCTAATTGGCTGTTATCATGTTCTGTTTTGTTATTGGCTAGCTGTATTTTAGAAAGGGTATAAAGGAGCTTGCCTGTTTTAGAGTAGGCGGCTTTTCAGTGTGGACGTCCCCGTCTTGCCAAAAGAATTGTGGCCGCCGTTTCCCGATGTTAGAAAGTCGAAGCGTGTGTCGCTTGAAAGACGTCGCTGTTGTCCTGTTGCCATTCGAAGTGTTTAGTTCAAAGACGCCACAAGTCGCCAACACTAAAGCAAGCAAGCTAAAGGTCGTGAGTGCTTTGTTATCATTGTTATTCTTAGTGTTTCTACATTCATTATATTGAACATATGAGACTGATGTCATATGAAGTTTTTCGTTGACTCACAAACTGTTAGACTTAGAGGCGTAGTCTAATGGAAATTATGAACGTGACCCAATTTTCCGAATACCGTATCTACTCTAATATTCCCGCTGCGGGATTAGCGTTTCAACCTAACAAAAAAGGCGGGATTATTAGAGAGGCGGGTATATTGGAGAGGCGGGATTATTTTATCAATGCCTGGAAGTCTAGTTTGAGGATGTTCTGTCGAACGTTCAGCCATCTTTTACTTGATGCTACGTTTTATATCAAGTCAGTACTCTTTTGTGCTTGGATTGTAGGACGGTTCGGATAAACAGGGGGTGGACGTTTTTCTACATTTTCGTACAGTAAGGGGTTATTAAAAAATGACCCACGGGAAAAGTAGAAAATAAACCCATATATGGGGGTTAAAATTAAATGGGGGTGGTACATTTCTTTTCACAGACAAGACAGAGCAGAAATTGTGCTTTATACACAGTAGTACGAAGTCAAAGAATCAAATGTCTTTTTATGCTGCAAGACTTGGATGTTTGATAAACTTGCAAAACAAGACAGCTCTCTGCCCTCTCCCGTGATTTAACCATTCACTCCAAGCATAAGTTTCAGTCTTTGATTTTGAAGCCGATACAGAATGTGTAAAGAATAGCAAATTCCAATTGAAAGTTTCAATCCCGCATGCGGGATTACTGGGGAGGCGGGATCATTCTTACAATCTATGAAATACAAGCGGGATTACTAGAGAGGCGGGAATAAAAGAGAAGCGGGAATAAGAGTAAATACGGTATGCCGACCAACATAATCTTATTTTTTGGGTCACGAAGATGAATCAATAAAAAAATGCCGTTTGGTGCCGTTTTTGAGATAAAATAAATTTAAATTTTGAACTATTTCTCCGTGGAACTGACAATATATCAGGCATACTCACATTTTAAAATTTTGTATATAAAATGAGCCGATCAGGCTTCAAGCTCACTCCGCCATGCTCAGGTTTTTTGTGGTGTCTTTTGTGTGGTTGTGGTGACACAAAACCCTATAACATTGCACCTCCCACGAGGCCTGGATCGCAATCAAAGTGTCACATGGTCGGTTGGCGGGAAAAATTTTGCGCGTCGCTTGCAGGCGCAAAAGCTTTTTGCTCAGCGGCTGCAAACATTCTTGCTCTATGTTATCACTAAGTTTAAAGGTTATTTTCGCCAGCCAAATTTTGTTTTTGTCTGATAGCGCAATCGATCTTCGACCAGTCCGGCTAATTTCGTGAGGGGAGTGTACATACACTACAAACTTACAAAAAGAATGAAACTACACCGTGGTTAGCAAACCAAATTTATTATTTATATAAGTATTGCAAAATATTGAGGCCCTTGTTTTTGAAAAAAAATAGAAATATTCTTAAAGCACTAAAGTTCTAAAATTTCGCGAACCTTAAGAAACTGGTGTACTCACTGTCGAGAATGGTTTCTTATAAAAAATGAGTGTATTTTATTGAGTTCCATTTATTTTTCTGCCACTCGATTTAGTCTAAATCATTATTCATATTCGTTCTCTGCTAATAATTATGTTTCTGAGCACATTTCACGCCTTTTCTTCTTTTCTCGAAACTTTAGGCCGTTCCCTTCTTATCAAAACATTATCTGACGTAAGAATTTGTCGGCGCCTTTGAAAAACTGTGATGTGATGGACTCGATTTCACTCTGCTTTCGTTCAAAGTAAAATTTCCAATGATAGAGGGTTAACACCTGATAACCACATTAAATTCTGTAGCGAAAATCGACAATTTTAGTATGTTAAATGATCACTTTTCAACTTGTTGGTCCAATATCGAAATAAGTGATGGTAAAAAGTGATCGTGTAACCCGGCCTTAACCCCTTGATATAAATGAAAATGCCAATACTTTGAAACCATGGTAACTACAGTCGTATCTTCAGAAGGAGGCCTTTTCATAACAGAGTTGAGTCAGAAATA
Organism: Rhopilema esculentum; assembly: GCF_057945365.1. Classification (NCBI taxonomy): domain Eukaryota; kingdom Metazoa; phylum Cnidaria; class Scyphozoa; order Rhizostomeae; family Rhizostomatidae; genus Rhopilema; species Rhopilema esculentum. The sequence continues at coordinate 14,177,691 of NC_142825.1, read as the reverse complement.
AAAAGAGCAGTGAATTCAGTGTCCTTGTTATTCGAATACATGGATCTTTATCTGCCTTTGATGAATAAAGTTAAATCTTAGAAATGACAGAACAGAGAGATAGTCTAGTTGAAAACAGTACACCAAGTCAGGTAGAGGGTATGATTGTTTCAAAAATGTCTGTTGATGGAACAGAAAGGCCGCCGAAATCTGCAGACTCTTCAAGCTCAATTGTGTCAAATTTTAGTGCTACCAGTGATGGCGAAAGCTCGTTAAAAAAGGTTGCAACTGAAGACATCATGCAAAGAAGAATGACAGTCATGAACTCTTTTAGAATTGGTTCATCAAGTCCAGGGTCTAGGCCCAGCACTTCGGGGTACCGGAGACGGACCCCAGTTCCGCATTTGATCGAACGAATAGTACTTGAAAGAGCCAACGAATTGTATGTTTTCTCCATTATTACTTGAACCTGTGTCTATTTTTATAAGATTCGCTTGTCATACATATATACATACATACATGCATACAAACATACATACATTAATTATTTGGTAATGCAGGTTTACCTAAAGGCAACTAACGTTGATCTGGACCGGCAGCTACAAACAAGAATAAGCTTGATTACCTTTTTATAGATAGAAAATTAAAAAAGGGATTAAAATAGTTAAAAGTATTTACAGTGTCAAAAGTACTTAAAATCCTTGTTCTTATTATTAATAATACAGGCCCCCTTTTCAAAAGATCATATTCACATGCTGTTAAGAATAAGATTCAGTTTTTTTCAATATCTGATAATCTAGGGCTTGGGTAGTGCTATTTCCCATTATATCTTTCCCTTTGTTTATCGAGTGCAAAGGGTTATAGACAAACAATTGTAATCCCAGTGAGCATAATTTACTATTAACAACAGAACCTCTACCTTTCCTTTTGACAGACAATTCCTATGCATGCTAGTTTATGGGGGGGGGGGGGGGGTAATTTGGGTGCTAGGATTTCACAATTAGGTTTCGATTAGGATTAAAAAGTATACATTGCTCCAATTTGTTTTGATAGCATTTGATAGAGATTGTTGCAAAACAAAAAATGCCAATGATCTAAGAAGAAATCATTAAAATGTCATTCAATTTTATAAAAAGTAGCATTTCTGGTATAATGAAATCATTATCTGCATTCAAAAGTGGCTAAGTTATGATCACAGCTATGATGATATTTAATCTTAAAAAGCCTGTTAGCATCTTTTGTCAAATATGAAATGTTTCCCTAATGTTACTTAATTTCTTAAACCTTAAGCTTAAATTGCAGGGCAGCCCTTGACTCTGCTAAGGGCTCGGGCACACTAGCACTTGAAATATGAGAAAATCATGACAAATTTTATCCTTAGTTATTGTTTTCCAACAATAGATGTTTATCTGCTATGTAAGCTTTCTAGTGAACCCGTTTTTGCTAGATTTGTTAACTTTGCCTAGTCCATTAAAGGTTCCATCATCCTGCCTTGAAGCTCACAGCAACAGAAATGCTCCTGCTGTTTGTTCTGGTGAAAAAAGCTTTCCTTTATTTTCAAGTTTGATAAAGATGGATATTATTTTCAAGTCCCATTTAACTTGGATACAAGTGTGCCTGGGCACAAAGCTTGTCTTCTTGCATCTCAGATCACAAGCTGTTTTTAATGATTTAATAATATATTGTATTTGTCATTGATAGAAACTTTCTTTAATATTGATTTTTTTTATAACCTGTTTAATTTATTTCAAATATTTAAAAGATAGACTCTAGTTGTATAAAATGCAAATCTGTTGTGTATGTAATGATAAAAATTAACATATAATTTTATTATTTATCTAATTGCTGCATTTCAGACACAAACTGGCATCACAAGCTCTGGAAAATGAAGATTTTATTAATGCTTTGTCTTATTTAAACAAAGCAGTTGTTCTTGATCCTGAAAATTGTGACTTATATACAGAAAGAGGAGAAGCATATTTCCAGATCTCTGATTTCCAATCTGCAATTCTAAACTACAAGCAAGCATGCATTTTGCAGCCTGACTGTGAGCGGTATTTTTCCAGACTGGCATTCATGTACTATTTAAAAGGGCAAACATTTTTTGATGAAGAAAATTATGAAGATGCTTTGGAATGTTTCTCAAAAGCAATAGAGCTTCAGCCTAATTTTCTTGGATTTCACACAAGAAGGTGAACGAAATATGCATTGCATTTCTATCAAATACAGTAGTTTGAACAAATACAGTAGTTTTAGTTGCTTAATATACTCGATTGAATCAAGTTGTACATTGCTGAATATTCTTGTCAGTTGTCTCATATACACAAGCAATTTTTCTTATAAAATTTTACTGAACAATCTTTCTCATGTAGTTTTAGTCAAGCTTGACAAAAATAAGCAATTTTTTATTTGAAAAGAATACTTGTTCAAAAATGGACATGCCAGCATCAGTGGTGGTTTTAAGGAGGGTCTAGGGGGCCGTGGCCCCAGGCCTTGCACTTAGTGTAGCCAAAAGGGGCCCCACACCTAAGACAAAAGATAGAAATTGTAAAGAACAAGGGCCCCTCTGATGTTTTTGTGCCCAGCCAGCATGGACATGTCAAGTAAGAAATTGTCAATTGAAAACTTGCTCGTGTAGAGAACTTGGCCCATGCATTTATTAATTTAACTCCTTGCTGGATCTGGAAGAGCTTCAGTTCCCTTCTGGGTAACCGCGATAACACCCTCATACTCAGGGTTATCTACTACTGTTATTACTTGGGATCATTTCGTTTTAAAATGGTATGATGATATTACCCAGATATGAATTAATCTAGAGTGAAGTCATAGCCTTAACTAACCCCGTCGGTACTCTTTCCATTACCAATTCGGCAAAAGTCTCTTTCTGTCAGTTAAAATTAAGTCTCTATTTAGATGTAACGATAGCAAAAATCATTTATATTTTTACTTATTCGGCCATGGTAGCTCCGTTGATCAATCAAAACTTTAGTCTGTAGTGAAAATAAACTATACATTGAATTAAAAGAATAGGCTTCAACATTGCACCATAACTATGGATCTGTACCTGAATGTATATCTATGTACATATTATATGTAGATATATCATAGATTGAAGAAAGTAAAACTACATGGTTTATCTCTACAAGCCTGTTTAGATTACACAGGGACGAAACAGGCTTGTAGAGATAAACCATGTAGTTTTACTTTCTTCAATCTATGATATATCACGCTCTACGTGCTAACGTATTGAGCACTGTGCTACGGAAGTATCAAAAGACAAATTTCTATTATATGTAGATAGATATGCATTCAGGTACTCTTTCGTGTAAACAACACGACGGGCCCAAGATACAGCTCAACGTTCTATGTGACCTCAGGCATTCAATGCGACGCAACGTTCAATGCGTTCTAATGATTTCAGTTTTGATGTTTTCATTTTTTGTCAATAGTATTGCATGCCTCGCTGCATTACAGAGGCACGGAGAATGCTTGGCATTGGTCAACAAGAGAATTGAAATCGAAAAAGACAACGCAGATCTCTACTTGATGAGAGCAAGAATTCACAACACATTTAGAAATGTAAGTTTTCTTTTGTCTACTATCTCCATTCGGATATCATATAATGTTGCTTGACATAGAAATAAAGATTCACTACTTTACAGCGCTGTCGAAACACTTTTTATAGTTGGAATGTTTGGTTGAGAGAATAGCAATTGAACTGCAATTTGTCACTCAATCACTATCTGACAAGAGTAGTACAGTTGACACTGTCTCTGTCTGATTCGAATTTGTATTATTTCGAACAATTTTTTAGGCCCCCTGAAAATCTTCTAACAAACCATTACAAAAACCTCTATAATTCGAAATTCTTTTCCCCGTACAGTTTAGATTACACAGGGTTGACTGTACATTGGTCGTAAAAATTTTTTACCATCATCTTTTGTTCCGATTTTTCTGGTAGTCCTGTCTCATTAGGAGCAGACCAATACATTTAAATCTGCTCGGGCATCTTGGGAGACAGTAATTTTTTACCCAGAAATCTAGGATCATACTTTTTCAAGCATTCTCGAAAATGATTGATGAGTTGGCAAGGACAACTTGCCCTTGCAAATGATATTTTTTACTGGTCGCATTCGATACGAATACATTCTAATTTCCTTGTGCTCAAGAATTTTAGTTCCCGGGTGGGGACTCCAATTTTCGCCTAACAGGGGGTCCAGTCAGGGTCAGAGAGGGAAAAGCTAAAATGTAAAAAATTACCCTCAAGTGGTAGTCTTTGTTGACAATAATCCTCAAATGGTAGTATAAAGACGGGAATTATGTCCTTGGTAGCATCCATTTCTCTGTGGGCGCCTGGTCCTTCTGTTGTTCATTCGGAAAAGATAAAATCTTGTTCATTGTCTAAAGTAAATCGCAATCTAAACGAAGCCGTTGTATTATTATCGAAACTGGGCCATTTGGTAGCCATTTGGTAAGACCCTTAAATCGACTGAACCCCCTGCCAGGCCTTAATGGAAGCGCCCTTCCCCCGGGTTGCAGTTCAACAGTAGCTGACATGTGGAACAGGAACATATACTTGTAACTAATATCCTTCGATCGAAATTTAAATTACGAAGTAAACATTTTTGGTAGAGTAATTGCAATAAGCGATCGAAGTTTTGAGATAAAAGGACCAAAATTTAATATGATTCGAGAGAATTCCATGCCATAGGATTTCAATGTCACAAAAACGTCGTAGGATTAAAAAATGCTGTCTGTTTCTGTCAGCTTAACATAAGCTAAATCCTTATTTAACATTTCTTTATTTCATGCTTTGTTTTTCAGGATTCTTTGTACTATTTTGATGTAGTGGACGCTCTCAGGTTGGACCCAGGCCATAAAGAAGCCAAAGAGATGCTTGATGGTATCGAGGCAAGATCAAAAGGGTACAAATCACAGGTTAGAGTTGCTGTGATTTGTTACTGATCAACAATAAAATTATCTTACAAATTGTTATCCCCGTCAATTCTATTTTTCACGAATTATATTGTTGGACTCTGGTACAGTTAAAAAAAGCCATTTTACATTGTCACAACTGTCTATTGGCAAGCAATTCTCAAAACACTGTAAATTTTGCCATTCGCCGTTTGATTTGCTGAAACTTTTGATTGACATTTTGTTGCCATCCAGGTTTCCACCTAACTCTTGCTAGTCCAAGAATGACTTCACGTTGGCTGTTAAATGTCGAAGAACCTGTAATTTTGAATCAAGGATGTATTTTTCGATGTGGCAAAGAAACTATTTCATTAACGATATTTCTTCCAAACTATTCAATAGCGAGCTAATTTAGTAAGTAGAACCAGGCCCCGTATTTTGCAGCGATTTCAGATTGGAAAAATGTATCTTGTAAACCCAAGTTAATTTTTTACCTAAGAAGCACTTTAAGTAAAAAATTCAAATGAATTAATATTTGCCTTGTTGTGTTGTCAAGAAATGCTCATAATAAAAGGAGCTTTATTTTGTGTAGGCGATGCGTCTCGATTTGATGGGAAAAACTGATGATTCGATCGTCAAAATTTCCTCTGCGATCGATGTGGATCCATCGTTTGCTCAGTATCACGTCTACAGGCAAGTAATTCCCCTAGTGCTACAACGCAGAGCACTCCGCAGTATGAAAGCTTAATAGTTCTCAGTGATCAGATGCATTCATTCCATTTTTCATGTCCAAAGAAACAATTTTTTCTTGGGGATATGAGCTTGAACTCTATTGCCGGTAAGACCGACCCTATGAAGTTGTGTTTCACACGAGCTTGCGTATAGATATTCCTTATTACGAAGAATCTTTGCTGACCGCAAAAAATTTTATTTGTCGTGGTCAGGAATATTTGTCAAAAAATGCAATAATACTAATCTAATGCTGAAAAGAGGCACGTCGTTTTACGAAGGTTTGAAAATTTTTGAAAAATATTTCTGCATCATATCACAAATTTATTTTCAAATGGACGGCAACACAATAGATAGGCGTAGATAGCAGATTATATATTTTTTACGTTAGGACGATCCCATTCGAGTTTAGATTGGTTTATCAACTTTGAGTCCAATCTTCTTCCCTTCATTCATCTTAGAAATGCTGATTTATCTTCATTTCATCCTCGTCTTTTCATTGTTCGGTAAACTATAACATCATATGTTTTTCGGCTTTGGCCATAATTTCACCGATTCATAAATTTTTAATTTGCCGCTGATCAAACTCTGTTACTTTGCATGCTCATATGTGAAATCCTATAGGTGATTCTTGTAGATATCAACCTACATTCTACAATTTATACTGACAAATGCTGACTTTAATATAGCGAGCGAATAACTTGAGTACCGAATGAAATGAATTAGTTTAAAATATCTAAGCTTAAGCCCTGGCAAAACGACTAAACATTTCACTCAACTTTTGTTTAGCCGTTTAGGATGATTTTTTTCAGAATTGCATTTTAAAGGCTATCCAGGACAAGCTCCCTTACAACTTTCATCTATGAAAAGAGGGAACAGCTCGTAAAGCCCTGGATAACAAATGGAATTTTAAAATCTATTTCCATTAAAAACAAACTTTTTAAAATGTTCTTAAAGTCAAAAGACCAATTTTGGTACCAGCGTTATGAATATTACAGAGATTCTCTAAACAAACTAATTAAAGGCAGCAAACGTTTGACTACAGTTCATATTTCGAAACCTTCAAAAACAATTCTAAAGCCCTTGCAAAACGACTAAACATTTCACTCAACTTTTATTTAGTAAAAAGTTTAGTGAAAAGTTTTGTCGTTTGCCACCCTGTTTAGTGTTGTTTAGTCGTGTTGAGTGTTGTTGAGCAAAGTTTGATCATGGTCAAAAATGTTTAGCGTTGTTTAGTGCTGTTTAGCAAATGTTTAGTCGTTTTGCCACCAATTAAACATTTGTTGTGATCGCGCAGACGCTCTAGCTGTGGAGATCCAAAGGTTATCGTCGGTTTTTGTTGGTTTTCCTGTCTCTACGTGACCCAATAAGCCTTTATTAGACATCTGAATATCTCGTTGTACGCCACTGTATCTTCTTCAACAATGAACTTTGTTGTCAATGTGCTAAAAGTCTTTTCTTTCCCCGTCGCTTCATCCAATTCTTTTTTTTATCCACTGCTTGTATATTTAACAAAATAAACCAAAAACAAATTTCTATGCAAGATCCCCTACAACCCAACAGCGTCATAGACAGCTCGCAGTTCAAAAAAGGTTGAGTGAAGTTTAGGGAAATGTTTAGTGACGTTTTGCCACCCTCGTTAAACTTCGCTCAACTTCACTAAACAAAAATTGAGTGAATTGTTTAGTGAAATGTTTAGTCGTTTTGCCAGGGCTTTATTCATTTCAATCGGGTACTCATTTTAGCTCACTATTTTATCGTCTTTGGAATCAAGTACCAGACGCAACGTACATTTTTAATTTAAGTACTCACCTTTTCTCAAAAGCTCAAAAGTAATTGTTGTGCATTTGCTTATAATATCATTACCCTGTCTCTGCCTATAGATGATTCAGATAACGATAAGAGGTCAGAAATGTGTATATGTAGGGCCGTGACCTTTAATCTAAGTTAATTTGGTACCCCTGTGTTTGAACAGACTTATGTAATGTGAATTCCAGTATTCAGTTTGATATATTATTATTTTACAACGTTCTAGCCGAATCGAAGTCGAAGTCATGTAGTAACTTTTGAGTGAGATTTATCGTTATGTTCGGTTAAGTTTGTCTTGCCTCTGTTGAACCTGCGTTTATAAATAAAATCCATTCATCGCAACTAAACAAGAGGTACATATAAAGAAGTGAACTTTAATTATTTGATACAATTAAAAATGCAAAAACTGATGAAATCGTTGTTAGACAAAAATGATAGCAGATAGGAAAGTCCCTAGTCTTCATTTTCTTCTTAAATTCTCTTTTTGACACAAGATTAGGCATATTCTGTTCATTTCGATGTATTGAGCTATTTTGCGTTTTTTTTGCTAAGCGCAGTTTGAGTAGTCGTATATATTTCAATCAAGAATCTACAAAGCTTCAGATGTTTGCGCCACGTTACCTCTATAGAGATGGAAAATGTTTTCTTGTTTCGCCTTGCCTTAGCAAATGAAATCGCAATTAAGAAAAATACAATTTTGAACTACATTAATAGTCGATGAGAAAGGATACTGCATGCACCTCCCATTTGTGCTTTTTCCTTCATTGTCTTATAAATATTTGATAAAATGCATTATTTCATTAGCATCCGTAACTATAACCTCACAGTTCATGACATAGACTGATCAATTCTTAGTCCAAGTAAAACTTTAAGCTTGCAATCCACTCAGTAATGCCCAACTAATGACGCGCCCAGTCCATGCAAGGCAGCTGATCATTTTCAATTCTTAATTGTGTTGATGTAGGCTTTTCCAAACATTGATCTCCAATTGTATCATCACCATTTTCTTCATCATCCTCTACTTCGATTGGCTCCTCTACTTCACGTACCATTGCAAGGATTGAATTGTTTCTTTCATCGACTCACTCATCCATCAGAAGCATAAAAGTCTTCGAGTTCTAATGATTTTGCAAACTCTAGAGCTTTTTCTTTAAATATACTACAGCTGATAGGAATATTGCTGTATCTTGCTGTTTTCAGCCATTTTTAAATGGCAGAGTCCAGTTCCTTGTATATCGCAGTCTTCATTCTTTCTCTTTTTTTAGAAGCATTGTTTCCTTCAACTGCTTCAAATATTTCAGCTTTCTTTTTTACCCAGTGTGAAACTGTGTTTTTAGCAACACCATATTTCTTTGCTGTAGCTATACAGCTTCCCATACAGCAATATACAGCCTGTATCAATTTCTTTTAATGCCTTGTCTTGCTGACTATAGTTAAACAGGCAAGCCCTCGTTCCGAAGACTGCACAGCTGCCATTTTTTAAATATGGCTGCTGATATATATTTTTTTGTTTTCACTACTTGATGGCAATCGAATGTTCGCAAGAATATTCAAATAAAGAATGTATTGATTCAAATGATTCGAATGTACTTAAGATGATTTTTTTTGGAAAAGTTCCACTTTTGTGAATAGCTATTGCTCATGGGACCCCACTTTTCAAAAGTTCCACTTATCGAGGGTTGCACTTATCCGAATGAAATAAGAGATGTTTGTTAATGCAAATACAAGGAACCGGAGAAATTGGTTCCACTAAAAGAAAGTTCCACTTATCCGGGGTTCCACTTATCGAGAGCAGACTGTATAGGTATCTTATCTATAAATTAGAAGAAGAATGACAGGAATATCGCAAGGGTCCCCGTCACATCCCAGTGTCACGAGAGAGACACAATTCTACCGTTATGTATTTTGTATTTTGAGTGCTTCTTCATGGCAAAATAGCAAACGACAATGGTTTTGTTTCTATTGCTGGTGTCAAGTAGCAGTAACAGAAAAGATTCCCATTATGAATTCGAAGTGAATTCTTTCATTCAAGGGCACCGCGTTTGTCATTCTATGTGGCAGCCCCAGATTGGAAAGGAATTGAAGGTCGTGATGGAACCAAATAACATAGCCGACCAATACCCAGTATGTGTACAGGAAAACGAGACTATCGGTGTTATCATTCACCAAAAGGAAAGACAGACAGATTTGCAAAGACAATCTTCTTCTTTGTCAGGGCATATGAATTTAACTCATGTGTGGCTGTGGTAAATGGCAATCGTGTAAACTTTTGAGATTGCAAAGGAGTGCAAGTCCCTTGCAACCTAATTTAATTTCAATTTTAAAGAATGAATTATTATTGCTATGATGATTAATAGTTGAAAATTGTTGTCACTTTTTGTTCGAGATAACCGGGTTTTCTGGAGAGCTAGACTCTCAAAACACAACTCTCTGAAGGACAGCAATGTTTGAGCTTTTCAGAGTTGTAGTTTTGAATTCTTACAGTTTTTTTTATTGTACCTACATGTTTTACTTAGTAAATTTTTGGTTAGTTGTTTTTTTAGTTGTTTAGCTTTTTAATAATTTAGTTGGCTATTTGGCTAGTTAGTTGGTTTGTTGGTTAAAAAATTTGAAATTGGAACTAAAGTCGTCCAATTGTGCTAGCACAGCTGACTTCGTCGAATATAGACCTTTTCTGCACATTGATTTTGCTTTTGCTGATGTACTTAGGTTCGAAAATTTGTTGCCTTACTTTTTTCTTTTGAAAACAAATGGAGACAGACTGATTAGATTGTGAATTAAATTCAAGAGTGAATTACTGAAGCCCTGTTTTCCGGGGCGAAATATTAATACTTATTAAATTCAATTCATTTTAAAATTCTATTTCATTAAATTGGATTCTTTTTTTATCCCATATAAAAGTTTACAATGACGAATAACTAACTAACGAAATTACTATACAAGACTGCGAAGACAGTACCAAGAGAAGCAAATATCTTGACTACCCCCTGGCTTTTAACATGGATCTAAAACATAACTACAAAATGATACTTTTTTGATACATAAATGATGTTACAAAATAAAATAAAAAAGAATTATAATTTACGAGAAATTACGAGAAAGAAGAATTATAAGTTTTTGTTTCTTAATAAAAACGTTGGATTCTCGTCGTCATATTGCTTTTTTCCTGACTATTTTTCGTTTTTAAGAGTGAATTTCAGCACTAAATCACTAAACTGTAGATTAATTGCTTGGCTAATCAAATAATTACCCTGATTGTTGTATTCGTGAACTTTTACAACTTGATGCATCAACTTATCTTTGATTGTTGGCAATGACCTTCGAAGCAGCTCTTCTGAATGTAATACCTTTCGTGTTTGAAGAGTTTGTATATAGTTTTCATGTAAACGGGTTAAAATTACATTTAATTGTCTGTTGCTACCATTATGTTATCTTCACTTCAGATTTATAACTTCTTCAGGTCAGCTCTACTTCGGCGAAATCACGAGTTTGTTGCTGCTGTAGATGATCTGCTAATGGCGATGGACAAAACGAAACATGACGAAGGCCACCCTGTCTACAGAGAGGCACAAAAGCAACTTTTGCTGACATACAATGATTTTGCAGTTGATTGCTTCACGTAAGTGGTCTGGTTATAATTTAAAAGAGATAATAATGGATTGTGTGGCATTTAATTCCATTTTGCTTGATTTCTTTCTCGTTCTTAATTTTTTCGTTCCTTATTCTTATTCAATTCGGATATTTTTTATTCATTCTCTCTCACGTTTGCATTAGTAATGATTATTGATAAGGAGTTATAATTATTGTAAATTCGTGATCGATTACTTTCGCAGTAAGACCTGTCATTTTTTTTTCAGCAAAGGCTTTTACGAGGAGGCAATAGTCTTGCTCAACAAAGCGATCAAGTGTGAAAAGTCAGAAAAGCGACTTTACATGAACCGTGGTGGTGAGTGACATTCAAAATAGAATGCCTAAAATACATTCTTGTACTTTTTCCCTTGGTTACTTTCGTGAAAAATGCAGCAATCAAAGTTTATGAAGAAACTGAAACCAAAATCTTGCTATTTGATCGTTTACTGCTAAAACAAAAGGAAACTCTCGCTTATATTTCACAAAGAAATCTTCAAAGACAAAGCAGGTAGGAGAGTGTAACTTGGTTTATTTTTGTCCAGGGATATACCAGAAAGGGGCAAGACCCCTAGTAGTTACAGAAACTATCTTACAATAGATCAGGCCCTTTTAGCTTCCATTCACTCTTATCCTTGTGAAAACAGGGGCTTTCGCCAGACACCAGGCCCAACTCCTACTGTTTTAAGTTTCAAAGCGCTTCAAAAGTTCTCATAGTAAAAGCAGCATAGAACCTTTGCGCTCGTGCGTATTATCATCAAAACTAAACAGTCGAACGAGATTTAGAAACGAAATGCAACGGCAAGTTTTTTTAACATGCCATGGGCTAAAACCAAGAAAAGAAAAATGTACTGAAGGGAACTTGCAGGTGGTGGAATAATGTGACGAGGCCAAGATTTCTAAAAAATTGATTCTCTGTTAGCTCTGTTCGTAGTGAACAAAAGGCGAATTAATTTTTTGCTTTGCCTTAACCAATAGCTGACTGTTGACTTCCAAAAGTAGATGACATGAAGAGCGTCTTTTCTCTTTGGTCTTCCTAGCTCACTTCTAGTGCCGAAATAGGAGGGATGTAGGTAAGATTTAAAATTGCCGTGAACTTTGCGTTACATTGGACATCACAAAAGCGCTTCTAAATAGACACGGCTACTAGAAAATTGTTGAATGGCTCTTTTTTAGGTGCTTTTAAATTTTTCTTTAACAAAATCAAAACTTCATATTTAGGCAAGCAAGATAAAATGAAGACACTTTTTTGCCAAGACTTAAATTTTTAGGGTATACAACTGCTCAATCTGGATTTTTACCTGCCTTGGAGTGTGCTAGAATCCTTGTTTGTAAAGGAGCAGGCCATTTAACTAGGCATTTCGAAAATTATGCTACTGTTCCGCAAAAATGCCCACTCTATCCATTGATGATATCCATGACGAAAGTAATCCTTGGCAACCGCACTATATCCTTTTAGGCAATTAAGCATAATCCTAGGTTATCCAGGCCTCTCTAAAATCACACAGCATAAACCCATGTTCTGAATTTAAATTTCGTCAATAACAGGTGTTCCCAGAAAAGATGATTCAGATATGGAGTCCGTTTTATTTGCAGCATGCCAAAGATTAATTCTGAAGAATGCTCGTTTTGTATATGTGAATCACCAATAGAAGGCCTGCCAACAAACTTGGGGAACATCAACAGCATTTTTGCCATTTATGTTAGCTGTTTCCCCTTTCAAACAATGTTGAAATGCTCTCCATAGAAAGACTGTCAATCCCCGTAGAACAGAGGTATCGAGCATAGAAATACCAAAACCTTATAAATAATGCTATCCCTGCTGTATAGGAAATGTGATAAAGTAGAACATGTGTTTGTTTCATATATTATTCTAACATTTTTTAAAGGAACGAATACTTTTTTCTAATTAAAGCCAGATTGAATCCATTTATTGTTTAATAGAGTGGCATTTAAAGAGAATGTGTTTAGCTGTGCGTAGATCAGTGGGATGCCAATATAGTGGAAAGAATAAAATAATAGCAGGAATATTATTGTTTGAGAACAGTAAGAATGGGAGGGATTGTTCATTGGAAAAAAGCATTTTTCATGTGATTTTTTACAAAAATTTGTTTTTTTTCATTTTAAATCTATTTTTACACCAAACCCTTTTTGCTTACAATACTAAATAAGAAAATAAATATCATAATTGCAGCAATAAATTTTCACTGTTAATGCTAAAATTTTATACATAAATCTATCTACATATTGGCTTTACTGCAAGGGTGTTTTTAAGCTTATTTCATCATGTAAGGTCACTTTGTGAATCCGCCAAGACCAGAATGAATGAGCCAGAATCTCATTACAAGCTTTGAGTGCCGAATAGCAAGCGACGAAATCTGTGTAGAATATTGGCGCTTTTAGATTCAATTAGCTAAAAAATTTTGTTATCAGCGACCTTAAGTTTTTCTGAATGATTGATTAACATGGATGAGGAAGAAATAAAACACGAGAAGGCAGTTTGCAACTACCATATTTTCTCGTCGTCTGCGATAACAAAGTAAATGTGAACCAATTCGTTTCTAAATATGATTGTGTGAACGGCAATAACGTCAGAATTCGTTTAATGTTCTTCTATCCATCTAGTTGAAAATATATTCCATAATAACTTTATTATTGTCAAGTAATAACTTTTAACTTTTGGCGATGGTCTACTAGTTATTGTTCCTTCTTCAAATGAAACATTTTTCCTGCTATAGTTTTACTTAGCTTTCTCTTTTATTAGATTGCTTTTATAAAACAAAGGAACTACACTTTGCTTTGTCCGACTATTTGGAAGCCCTGGAGATTGACCCATCCAATTCGACTATTAAATCCCGGTTAGCTGCTGTCTATAACGATTTGGGGATACTCGAATACCATGAAAGGCGTTATCAGCAAGCAGAGGAATTCTTTTCCGTCGCAATCAGCTATAACCCGAGTATATCTTCATACTACGTGTCCAGAGCGAGGACGAGATACATGCTCGAGGTTCGTAGCGCTCTCAGTGGTAATCTGTAAATCAGAATCTTCTGCCTATGCTTATAGTCGGTTTGATGTTAGTAGAAATTGATGCAAGTGTCTTAACGCACCGAAGTGTTTAATTATGAGTTACTCTAGCGAGTCGAGTGTCAAACTATGATATATTTCTGTAGCGTGCAGATATATGAACGGCCAGCTGTATTAAAAGAATGTAGGTCAAGGTATATCAGATTCTTTCTATCAATCATTCAATTCAGGAATTGTTATTTAAACCTATTAGATATTTAAAAAAATTAATGTCAACAGTTTTTATAACTCGCTAATTATCCTTCATTTGGACCTGAGAAGTTGTTACGCTAAAGGCCAGACGTGAGCTGTAGGTCACATGTCAGCAAGCTGTAGGTCACAATAAACTATAGGTCACGTGTAAGCTGTAGGTCACATGTGAGCTGTAGGTCACACGTAAGCTGTAAGTCACATGTAAGCTGTAAGTCACATGTCAGCAAGCTGTAGGTCACATTAAACTATAGGTCATATGTAAGCTGTAGGTCACATGTAAGCGGTAGGTAACATGAAAGCGGTAGGACACATGTAAGGTGTAGGTCACATGTACGCTGTAGGTCGCATATAACTTGTAGGTCACACATGTAAGCCGCTGATGCTATTTCATGCGCATTTGCTGTTCGCGCCATAGCTGACTCTATCTATTTTAAATGCATTTTTAGTGCGGTGTAACTCCTATGAATAGCTCAATACATTTTCATACGTATGTCAGCCGTTACTAACATTCTGCAGTGAATTGTAACTGCTGCCAAACAAGTGGTACGTTCCTTCTCGTATTTTCATAAACTTAAAAATTATCGACCTAGAATAATCACTCTTCAGGTAGGTATTTTAACCGTATCGTCGAGGTGGCGTCAATAAAGATCTAGGTATTGATTTTGTTGCATGTTTTGATATGATATTATGACAATTCCTAACATCAATCTTTCATTTTTGCATATTTATCCCTTCAGTGCATGCATTTTATCACAGCATCACAGAATGTTGAAGCCGTATATTTTTCCATTGCCTTTATACCAGTCAGCTATAGGTTTTAATTTGCTTTTTCAGACGCATGAGAATGCACAAATTGATGTCCTATCGGCCTTGCATATCGACATTAACAACAAGGAAGTAATTTCACTGTTCACCAGGTTGTTTCCTGGAAACACTACCACAGAGGCTTTGAATACAAGGCTTGGAGAGATGGTTGGAATCGCACTAACATCAGTAATATCTGATATAATTGAGGACAGTTCAGGTGATTATTTTAATTAAGTTTCATAATAAAGTATTCTCTATTGTTAAATCTTGACCAATCAGGTGAGTGGTTGGAAACAGCTTCTCCGCTATGTTTTGAAAGTTCAAAGTTTTTTTTCGATCATCATAATTTTAATCACATTTTTTTGAATATGGTTATTTGTTAGAATTTATATGCAAGTTTACATTCTTCAACCTTTCTACATCTATCAGGATTAAGATGCATTACTAAATTGGACCCAAAGTTTGACCAAATCAAGAATAATTTTTTTGGGTAATGGCTACCTTGAAAATGTTATTTCAACCTATTTTAAGCAAATAGTCACTAGCTTTTCCGCAGAAAAAAAGTTTGTCCTGAAAAGTGTCCTCTATATCTCAATATTATCCGGATTGGCAACCTTTCAACTTAATTTGAAAGTAAAATTAAAACGGCCATAAGCAATTGTTTTTCCACTGTGAAGCCTCGTTAGTCTATAGTACTAAGGTCAAGGGTTTTGAAAAAAACAGTCACGACGTTTCTGTAAAAAACAGAATGCTCAAATAAACTGCAATTCGGCTATTGATCAACATTAGCTTTAGAATCAAGAGTGCGCCAAAACATATAGTGACGAAAACGTTAAGATCATTAGGTAAGCAGATCGCTTTTTCATTCAGGTATTTTGAAATGTGTCTACATTGAACCTCTCCTCTCCCGACTTGTTTAGGCAATAAGATTTCGTTTTCTCTCATGAACTCTTTAACTAGGTAAAATATTAGTGGCTGCAACTGGTCAAAAAGAAATAAACAAATCAAACCCGCTATCCTTCCACTCGGCCTTGGGGAACCGAGCTATTGAGGCTCAGCCCAAGTGGTGCAGCAGTTTTGGTGGAGTTCGTGTCAGACATTTGCATATGCATAGATCAGTATCATTGTAGAGATTTTTGTAGAGATGAAAATAGTTTGAAGGAAGAACAAATTTATTGTAAGGAGAGATCCGTTAAATTCAATTTTTGTAGCCTGCGCGCAGACTCTGACAGCGAGAGCAACTCTGTTGGTTAGCTTGACTGTGCTTGTAAACAGCTAGTGGTGTGTTAAAGTCCGCTGTTTTAAATTGATTATCCTTCTTTGATCGAAAGCTCCCGATTTCCTTTTTATCACACTTGAACTCACTTTGACCCTGTCTTTTCAAAGTATATTCCTCGGGAAAACAACATGTACAAAACATTATGAGTTTGGAGACGAGCACTCTTCATTTGTAGGTAACCTATCATTTGATTTAAAACGGGCTCAACCTGGCTCTTTTAAGCCAAGCCATTTATTCCAGGTCTTACTGTGATAACGTCGCATAACAAGGGCAGATACATTTTTTATCATTTGATCTTGCATAGTTTTTGGTTTATTAGCTTTCGTCTTCAGAAGTTACAAGTTTGTTTGTTTTCGGATAATGCAGTTTTAAGATAAACATGTGCAGTTAAAACAACACGTAAAATTCTGTTTTAGATCAATCGTTTTACTTAGTCTTTTTCCAGAGTACATAATCAGACTTGTTTTCGCTTGTGAGGTATCACATGCAATTGATCAATTAAACTTTCTGATATTTGTTAGACATTTTGTAACACTTTTATTTTGCTCAGGAAGCTATATTCCGTTGTGTCTTGGTTTTTACTCCAGAATCGACTATTGTCTAATAGAATTGAATCTGAAACAATGCATTTATTAAAGACTTACTGTACAGTAGGTGTATGCGCTGTTTATGAAAAGTCTGCGTTCTTAAGGAAGCCCTTTCTTTTAATACTTTCCATTTAGCAGTGTGATGAAAAATGTTATCTTTTTCATACAGTTGAGTTCAATCAAAGTCCATCCCGAACTTTTTCACCAAAAAGTGTTTTGCCTGGCATAAGAAAACTTTCAGTCAATGATTCTAATGAATTGATAAAATCCTGCATGAGCGAAAATGAAATAACTTCAAATGTTATTAAAGGGAAGAAAAAGGTATGATAAGAAATTTTCGATACAGCTGCTTTTTACTTTTAATGAAATTTTTATTTTTATGTTTGTGTAGCATCTTTCGCGACTTGTTATTTCTTACTAGAATTTTTGGTACACTGCAATAAGTTTCCACACATTTTTCATAGCGCCACATTTCCCCTTCAAACTATGTTGCTATATTTAGTACTAAAAAGTTCGGTCTGCGGGGAGCGCGGGGGCCGAGGGAAAAGGACCGGGAGGGAATTTTTTAAAAACAGCACACGAACGACAGGTCGTTTCATGGACCTTTGGAAGGGATTATGTTTATCGTGGCTGTTAGACTTGTCGAAATCATGAAAACCTGGCTATAAGATGTTAGCCTTAGTCGAAAAAAATGTGAATTACGTACTTTCAAGCCAAAAATGAATTAATTCAGTAAAAGTGAACTTTTTTCAGTCAAGTGTTGGCAGACCTATTTTTGAATAACAGTTTCTTGTGCAGAATTCCTTGTTGATTATTCAGTTTATTTTTTAAATTTGTCAAATAAATCCCCCCCCCTCCCCTAAACCACACTCGAAAAGGCACCCCTAAAAAGGTTCAGAAATTATTTATTCGAGGAAATATGATACCTGTCTCAGCGAAAACCTTTGTCGGGTCTCCGCCATTTCCTATTGAAAATGCAGTGTAAGAATCTAGTATAAAGCGGTTACCTCGAGCAAGTGGTTTCCTATGATAGATCTGTCGTGAAAATATCTCCATAAAGAAAAAATAAACTACGGCATTACTTTGTCCCACTAACAGCGTAAATCACTGTATTTTTATCCTTGCCTGTTGCAATCAAGACGCTCTAATGGATTGACTCATTTTTGACGTTTCTTCTAACCTACAGCTCGATCAAAATTTCACAATATTTTGAATTTGAAGCATTGAAATTTTACAGGAAGGCAGATGCTACCATTTCACTTACTTGAGCAAATATAGCAGCTCCAATGGACGCCAGCTGGTGCGAGTTCTTTTGCGCGAGGAAACGATTATTCTTCTTAAGATATACATTTAAATGGTGATCATAATTTGGCTTTGAGTTTTTAAATTAATTCAAACTTTTTTACCTGTAGGTCAATGATTTGGTTGAGAGTGTGATACATTCAAGACAGAGTTTAGCCTTCACCGGACCACGTGTCAAAGGGCAGGGGCTTCTTGCCATAGAACTACCGACATGGGCTAACAAAACTAAGCTAACGAACCCTACTGTTAGGAAAGACCCCTCTTTGTCTCCAGATATTACGAAGAAACAAAAGCATTCGAAAGCTAAAGCGATCACTTTCTTAAAAGCGTAATATCATTTTGTATTATTCTGTATAGTTGGGATAAGATATCTTTGAAATATTGTCAAGTTATAATTATTCTATGACTACTTCGTTCAACTGATGATTGTTTCTTGATGTATCCAAGCATAAAATTGCTGGGAGACGTCTCAGCTAACATTGTCCGGGACTGTAGATGCAGATCGAAAGTCACGCGAGCAGAAGAACAACCTGTTTGATTGGCTCCTTGCTTTCTTATTGATTTTTTAAGAAATTCGGGTCAGATTGCCCGCTAATTCACCATCGACTGTGTTGGGTAAAAAGGGAAATGAATTTAACCCCGAATTTAGTTGAATAAACAACGAAAGAAGCATTCTTCAAGCGAGCATGTAAAAAATAAGAAGGTTGAGCAGTCTTTCATTGTTTGAAAGCTTCGTTTACGCCTTGCAACATCCAAGGTTCATTAACACCTTATGCTGTCAGGCAGCTGTTATGTTCTATATAAGCTCTGTTTGACTATAGACAAATCTACAAAAAAACCTTTTTCTATATCATAATGTATTCTTTATTTGTTCTGTGCAATTTCTGATCATTTAGACCAGGGTCTTCTTCGATATTTATTTTTTACTGCAATTTTCTTTGTGATTCTACCTTGTTTTTTCACCAAACATTTTCAGAGAGTTTGCTTTTTATCTCTAAAACCTGCTGAAATAGTGTCTTCTTCTTATCCATTAGCTAGAAAAATGTATTTCATTTTTTCCAGCTCAGAATCAAGTTTACCTTAGTGGAATAAGTCTTTGCCCTGTAGGCCAAGGTGCAGATCAGCATAGTTTCCTTTGCTGAAGACTGCAGGATGCCAACGAATAAGATAACCAGTAAGGCCCTGCTCACACTGTGCCGGATGAATTTTATCCGCATAAAGTTTATTCTATGCCGAACAAATTTGCCGAACACTATGCCGAACAAATTTTGTTCACATTGCCCTCCCGTTTGCACAGTGCCGGATAACTACAGTCACGTGACCTGAATCATGCACCTAACGCGCAAGACAAAGTGCCGCCAAAATGCCGACTGTGCAAAGACTTTTTATTCACCTTTCCGAATCAACTGTTTCTCGTTCAGACGAAGTCCGAGAAAATTGTTAAAGCACATGAGACCTAGATAGTTTTAATAATTCTTTGTTTGAAGCAAAAAGTCGCAGAAATGGCAAACAAAGCTGGGAAAGCTGACAAGGACACCAATTTCACGTGGACTAACGAAAAGACTGCACTTTTAATTCAAGTGGTTATCGACTTCATGACAGCAAAGGTGGCTATTTCTTTATCTACAGAAGCTTCAAGTTTGTTTAAAAGTGTGTTTTGCTTCTTTTTTCTGAATCAGGATCTGCATGTAATTGAGCGATTTGAAATAGTGCATGTAATTTCGAGCATAAGTGCAGGGTAAAGAGAGATCAGAAAGGGAATTTCGTTCGAAAAAATAAACGTTTTAAAGAAGACAGCAATGTAGTGAGAAAATTAGGTAAAAAGACGATGGGCCTTCTCCACTGAGAGAAATAGATGCACATTGGGGTAAAATTTGGAAACTTTTGAAGCATCACGATAAGTCGACAGCAAAGTTTCAAGTGAACTTGGTGCTAGGTCGGTAAGGTCCCAGTATAACGAACTAAATGTCCGGTCCTTAGATTCTGCCTAACAAACTCCTTACAAATTCTCTCGGTAAAACGAGCCCTGGATATAACGATCTCTCGTTATTACGAACCAAATATTGGGTCCCTTCGTCATAATTACCCTCGATATAACGAACTTTTCATAAACTCTTCATCCGCTTTTTATACTTCATTACTTGGGAAACCATTATTGTCATCAGAAAAACATGCCGATGATAAAATTCAAGCACTGGCTGATAGACTCAGAGCACGAGATGAACGTTTGATTGCCTCAGAAATTAATGCGAATGAGTATATTTACACTAACGAATGTCTTCTTACATATGAGACATTGGCAATGAGCGATGACAAAACTTTATTGAGAGACTCAGACCCAGATAGAAGACATCATTCAGGCACCAACAAAGAGCAAAGTGATACCAACTTTGCCAATCTCTTGGTCCCAAATTATAAGAGGAACATTAAGATTGTCATTTTCAATGACAAGCCAGTTGTATTAATTGAATTCAGCTTGGTTTTTTGGAGATAAATGTACACAGAGGTTGGAGATATCTCTCGGTATAACGAACTCGGGATATCACGAACTATTTTCTGGTTCCCTTTAGAGTTCGTTATATCGGGACTTCACTGTAATTATCATGCTTGGTATGGTTTCAAAACAGAACATGTCATATTTATCGCTAAAAGAATTCGCTCCCGTCGAACTTTGTTTCTTTTTTTTGTCGTTAATTGTCTTAATGATTAAAACATCATAGGTTTCAGCGCATCACATTTTCGGCTCCTATGCTGCGCGCTATTGAAGACTCACTATGGGCGTAAAGCCAAGTTGTTATATATAGCTCAACTGTTTGAACGTTCTGAAGTAACAGCTCACACGAAGTCATTATTTTTTCACAGAAATTATCTAGGTCATAAAGATTGTCCACAAAATGCATTAAAATGCTGTGAACCACCCTTGGATGTAAATTTTGCCTTTGCCCATATGACTTTCTCATTGGTTCAGACAAATGGATTGAATAATTGATATAAACAATAGGAACTTAGACAAGTCTCTCTAACAATATGCAGACTAGCAACATAATATATATGGTCAAACTATAATCGCTATGATATGGGATACAAAACATATCGTCATTGAAATGTGTTTATTTTTATTATCAAGGCTAAATTAATGTTTTGGCTTCATTTTATGTAATTCTTTAATTGGGTAGGTGAACCAGGATTTGGCTAATTAAAATTTCAGCAGTTAAAGCCGATGTCAGTACGTCACTGATCTTTTTGTTCACAACATGATAAATTGAAGTAAACATCTCATTTTCACTTAATTTGTCATGTTTTAAGACAGAAGCCCATCAGCTACATGCAAAGAAAATATTATAGATAAATCGATAGATAAACATGTTGAAATGTTAAAAAATTGCTGGTCTTTTTAAGTCTCGTTCTCCGGGAAGTATGCTTATTATGCAGGAATTTCATCAGTTTCCATTCAAAGATGGTAATTGTGGAACACATTTCAACGGATGAGAAATTTTGAGAAATTCAGCTTTTGCCTTGGGGTGTCTTTGACACCAGACAGACGAAAAGAAGTATCAGAATTTGATGGCTCACGCACTTTGCTTTTCTCCTGTTTGCATAGGAATGAGTCAGTAAGGAGTACAATCACATTCACTTCATAATTCCAATACATCCATCACCGTGGGTTCCCGTTAAGTCTCAATTTACTTGTCACAATCACCAATACGAATACTACACTAAATTTACTATGTTATCTATACATTGTTTACAACTATCTCTCCATTAACTATACAGCAAATACCCAACCCCCTAATTCGCCAATTAAAATGGCAAATGAACAAAAAAGAGCAACAATGTCGCTATTTTATTCCTCACCAATAAAGAAACAAATAACTGCTTACTCAAATTTGCCCTTATTTATATATGTTTTTATTATATACACAATAGTACCCTATTCCCACCTTTATTTTATATACAGGTAGTATGCAAATTAAAAGAACAGTTGAAAACTTAAAATTTTCTTAACGAATTTTCATTGTTCGTTCACGTGAAAGTTAAAGCACAGGTCGACCTCCACTTGGTCGTGCGTACAAATGATTTGAGATACCAAAACACGGTGTATACGTTCATTCGGCGATAGCATGACCGCTAGTTTCATGAAAAGATCTTCGAAAACCCAGGCAAAGCAGTATATCGGCGACTAAAACTGTTGTTACTTGTTTTCTAGAAAGAAGGCCTCTTCGATTTCGAAGATGTAGAACATCAATTATGTTAAAAAATACCCAGAAAGGGACAGTTTTAAGTCGGAGAAATTGACCATTTTACAACATACCTCCTACCTGCATGCGTGCAATACCTTTTAAAGTAAGGCCTAATCTGCAGGGCTGAAAATCTCTTTTTTACTCATGTCAAATAAAGTCCCTGTGTCAGTGTCACTCGGTGCCCTGTGGCTACTTTACGCATGGCAAGTACATATTTCCTATTTGTTATTCCAAACAATAGTCCAACCAAATTTTGTTCGGCAGTTTTTTTGCATAAATGTGCCAATTTGATCGCGGGCAAGTGGAGGTCGGCCTTAACAAACCCCTAAAGGTTTCCACAACGCTAAATGGCGTTTTGTCTATAGTCAGGTGTGGGAGTCCTAGATTATACTATCCCACTGGACAAAATTCACATCGAATGAGCTTCAAATTTTGTCAAGACATTTGGTAATAATGGCTGACTGATTTTCATATACTAAAACTTGTAAATTTGTGTGACAATTTCATTGTCTTGTCCTAAAACTAGCGTAGGCAAGTGATGTTTAGCCAAAATCCTTATTGCAAAAAGCCTTCGAAGATTTCGCCTTTTGTAATGCATACATAAATTTGATGTTCAATTGATTTTACGTATAATGGATCGTTTTTGTTCTAGTTAGCTGAAACAAGCAAATCATAATTAATGTTTAAAAATTAGAGGAACAAATCAATACGATGAAAATGACGAATAACATGAAACAGAATTGTGGAGACTTCGTTCGCAGCTTCTTATAATTTGCCACTGAATAAAAAAAGCTTGTTTCTCCATCAGTTGCCTTTAAGCAATGTTAGCATTGTTCATTATACATTTAACACAAGAAAAAGAATTTGTTTATGTTGTAAGTGGTAAATATACGAGCCTTGAGTAATTTGTCATTAATTATCTATATTAGAAATAAATTAGAATTTATTAGAAATAGCAGCATTCCATTTGGTGTTGCAGGAAAACGGCTAAATGGCTTAGCATTAGGCACTTAGGCTTTTCCCTAACATAACCAACTAAATAGATGTTTTTCTCGTCGAATTGGGATATGAAACGTACGGAGATTCCACAGATAATATTTCGATTATAGTTTTTTGTTGGGAATCGAACAAGAGAGTGAAGCAACCCTCTGTCCTTTACTCAAAGATCATGAACATGGTACGAAGTCATCATTACATTTAAGATGCTAAGTTTGCGATATTTTTATCTTCTTGTTTTCATTAGCCCTACCCTCATATATACCCCTAATCAAAATCATCCCAAATTTGTAAGCCCGTGATTTGGAGATCGACAGTGTAAGGATTTTTGCTATTAAAGTAAATTTTTGCGGATTGAATGCATCTACTTGTGTTAATATGCCTTAGGATTTTATCTTCTCTTTACTTTACACTTCTGTATAGCGTGAAGTCAATACAACAGACTTTTCAGACTCTCGCCTTTTCTTTTCTCGTTCGAATCTCTTGCGCTCAATGTGCCTTTGGATTGGACCACAGGTCAACAGTTTTTGCATTGCACGTTTGCAGTCCTCGTTCATTACAGCATATATAAACACATTGATGGCAGAGTTGCTCAGTGGAAGGATTTCATTCAACAGATGATATAACCATAGATCCAAGGTGATGAGGCCAGGGGAGAATAGGTTGAGAAGAGTTATCATTATTCCGGGCAACCAGCAGAGAACGAAGGTACCATAGATGATGATGACTACCCTCAACACACGCAGTTTAGCGCTAGAAAAACATGAAAAATACTGCTGACGTGGCCTTTCAGCACGATTCTTACCAATAGTAAATGTCAGCATGCCAGATGCTCTCTTCGAGCTTGTATCAGTTGAGCTCTCGTCTGCATCAATGTCATCTTCGTCATAGATTTTTCCAATAGTAGCTATAGGCTTGGCATGTTTTAGAGTTTCTCGGAATATCCTATAGTACAGGAACCCCATTATGACAACAGGCACAAAGAAGCAGGTCACCAATATTGCACCTGTGAATCTAGGATTGCGAGTAAAGCATATTTTATCTTGGTTGATCTCTACACCTTGGAAAGTCATGCTGCCCCAATCGACATTTGCCGTGATACCAAACGAACAAGAAAGGATCCAAACTGAGACAATGATGAATTTCGATCGAGCAGGGCTCATTAGCTGTCCATATCTATAAGGTTTTGCGACAGTAATAAATCTGTCGACCCCGATGGCCAGCAGGGTCAAAATTAGTGATATGAATACGAGGTGATCAACAAAGTAAGCTAGATGACACAGCTCTATACTGGAACAGAACGCTTGGTTGTGTAATGTAAAGTCGATTATAATTGGCATTGCAACTAAGGCCACTAGTAAGTCACTGACTGCAAGAGACAGAATAAACCGATGGCTTGGATGACGAAGGAGATTTCTTGAGTGAAACATTGCTAAGCAATAGAAAATGTTTGTTGCCAGGATGAGAGCCATTAAGAGAAACAGGAACACAGTATAAATAGCATTGCCTCTTGACGTAGGGACGTTGCAAATATCAGGCTGGATGGAAAGTAACGATGAGCATATTTTAGCGTTAATGTGTTGGTTATAGTTAGTTGTAAATGTTGCTATGCCATTTGGCGTTGTCGTATTTTGAATGAAGCAGGCTTTGGTTACCATAAAGTACTTATCGCTTGTGATGTTGTGCTTCTTGATCAGTGTGTGAGCATAGTGCAAGCAGCAAAGAGTGACACGTATGTCTACATCAGCAAGGTTCATATTTGAAAACGGCGTGCATAAGGTCAATGAGTTTGTTTCAATATGAAATCTAGCTCAGCTTCAATTTGAGCGAACCAGATGTAAAAGTTATTCTCCCAGCCTTTCCATCCAGTCTTTGTTATTCTCCCAGCCTTTCCAGTCTTCGTTAAAAGACTCGATCACATGCACTAATACGTCCTTCCTGCAAAATAGAAAAAAATCACAAGTTTAATAAAATTATGCTCACTTAAAGGTGTTTTGAAATAAAGCTCAATTTTGCAACAAGATGAATTTTTTTAATTAAATGAATACAGCTTGAAAGAAGGCCTCAAGATCAGTTTAATTCTTTCATTTAGCGGAAGGGCAGGTGAAAAAGCGTTGCGTTGTTTCTTCGTTATATGGGTTTTCTTCATTACATTAACACGAGGTTATATCTCAAATTGGAGCGTCATTTCTGGTAGAGCATTTATTATCGGAATCATCCTATTTTTTTGGTAAAAGAGCAGATTCAACTAGATATGTTTGATTTCAAAGATGAGCGATATTTAAGCTTCTAGTATCGTCCTAATGTACATTTCTGTAATTTACTTGCAAGTGGCAAAATTCGGTTGAGGATATGTAAAAAATCGTGATTAAAAGATAACAAAATATTTTATTAACAACTCTATAGTCAGCTGTTTCTTGCAGAAAATACCAATTTTGAGTTTGCCTGAATAGTAAATAAGTTACATGCTGGTGAAAGCAATAACATATTTTATTAGCAAGCTTTGGTAGGCATAACCAGCACTTAAAAGCGTATAGCAATTATCTTAGTTCGTATAGCAAAAGTTGCTAAATGGCCTACAAAGCTCGTAGATTAGCATAAAAAATGTTAAGAGGGGGGGGGGGGGGGGGGATATAAGAGAGACATATCATTGCACACCACTGATTGAAAGAGTTTCGTGTACCATGATTAATCTGAACTTGGGAATATGAAGTTCAAAAAGTGTACATTTCACATGGACTGACACCTTGATTAATCACTTGATTAATGTACAATCACTGCCAAAATTACTTGGAACACCTAACACTTTGGGCTGTGCTTTTCTATTTTTCATTTGTTTTCTTGAATACTACCACTTCCGCCCCCCTTTCCCCCCAAAACAATGTTGAAAGTATAGAAAAATATCAAACAATCCACAAGAAAAAGCGTACTCCATAACCCCTTTCTTTTTTCTATAGTAAATCAACATTGTTCCTAGGGGGAGAGGGGGATGGCTGAATTTGCCTTTGAAAACCTACGTTAGTGTTCCAAGACTTTTGGCAGTGATTGTAGATGTACACCATTAATTAGAAAAGGTACGGGTGCAGAGAGATTACGCATGGGATGTGTTTTGTGATTAATATATAATTTTGTAATAATTTGTGACTTCAAACTTTAAAGCAACAAAATTGACTATTCGTTACAAAAATCACTTCTTTTACGATGATCAGGGTCTCACTAGTTTTTAAAAGAAAATCTTTCCGGAAAATTTTTGCAAAATCTCGAAAAAATTGTCGCTCCGCTATAGCAATTTGGAGTAGAACCAAGAAAAGATTCTTTGATTGAGGTATATATAACTTCAAATGCGCTGTTTAAGACGGTGATGAAAACACATTTTCTTTCATTAAACAAAAAAAATTTGTCTTATAAGGATGACTTCCCTGTAAATTTCGTGGGTACCAGAGTCTCAGTGAATTCCTTTCATAGATCCACTCTCTCACTTAGCCTCTGGTACCCAGTGTACCTACTAAATTGATTTAACGATGGTGATTGGCTATTCTACTAATGAAAAGAGGTTACAGGGAAACCAGGATTGCCGTATTATACTAGACTAGCTTTTATTGGATCTTTAGAAGGTTTGAGAGCTTGAGACTGGCACATTTACATATTGTGATAAGAAAACATAGGCACAAAATGAACGTTTTTGTTTTCACTGGGCTAAAAGAAATTTTCCATTTGGACAATTATCTTTTTAAAACGTTCAGCCAAAAAGATGAGTTTTGGACAGTGATAAGGCTCATGGTGATATCACTGAAATAGTATGAGGCAATAACTAAACTATAAAGCTGTTTCAACAACTATAGAACCATCTTTAATGTCATACTTTGGCATCGTTTAAAAACAAGTACCTTTTGTATGCTTTCTGTACAGAAATGATTGGTTTAAGTCAAACAACGACCAATCTGCAAATAGGAAAAGATGCAATGTATCTGTCCCACGTTGTTATACTCTAAGTCTCAATATCATAATAAAGCCTATAGATGATTATAAATGGACCAATACCTATGTCGAAGATTTTCACCACCAAACATTGATCTTCTGTACATGCCAATTTAAGTAGACTAGTCAGGAATCAGCTGTCCGACTTTTGCAAGTTTTCAAGATTAAGGCCACGCAAGTTTTGGTAGCCTTCAAAAGGCACGCATAACAACAAACATGTGCGTTCCTATTACCTGCAATAGCATTGTTTTTTTTGTTAATTTGTATTGCTAAGTATGTATTCATAAATAGAACAGAGGCACGCCGCCAGACTTTTCTATTCCTGGTCACCTGCATTTTGTTGGAATCGCCTCAATCGCCTCCTGTCAATTGTTCAGATTTCTGAAGAGCGATCAATTTGTTGATTGTATTGATCAAACAAGTTTCTGATGGCGAGCAAAGCATTTTGGGGCTGTTCTGTCATAAATGGCGATGCAGAATTTTATGACGAGTTTTACGAAGATCTAATCAAATTTAGCCCAGAAATAATTCTTAAAAAGAACCTACCAGGGCTTTATTCAAAGACGTTCCCAAAGATAGCGATGAATTAAGTTCGCTACGAAAAGGTTGCCACAAAAGTAAAGACAATATTTGTTAAACCAGGACCGTGTAAAAGAGGGCCCAATGAAAGAGGGCAAAACATGCTATTAATTTTGATCAAAAAAAATTTTTAAAGCCCATTGCTACACTTTTTTCCCCTACTTTGGGCTTGTCGGCAAATTTAATGAAATGACTCAATTCCTGCCTAAAAGATTGTCTGTATATTTTTAATCGGTCGCATTGTCTTATTGCCAACAGTCACACCTTTGGAAGGCCATTTTGTCGGCAAATTTGGGAATCTGCACCCTCTAAAAATATTTTCGGACCTGCCCTCATTTTGAGAAACAGAACAAATCTTGAAATGATCAGATCAGGTATCTTGCTGATGTGGTAGTGGTTGAAATAAGGAATTTCGGTGGAAGATCAAGAGTAAAGAAGACGGTAAATTTTTTTAATTCTAACTAGAAGCTTGCAGACCAGATTACTTTTCTGAGTTCAGTTATTCTACATTTAGCAAGTGTAAATATTAACCCGTTGTTCATCTATTGCCTTGCTTGCCCCAAATAAACTCGCTGGCCCCCAGTAAACTCGCTGATGACCGCACAGCGGCTGTTAAGTTTTCAATGGTAATCAAAAACAAGATTAGTGAGTTTAAAGAAAAGCATTTGAATCATTTCACTCGCCCCAATCCTATATTGTCTTGTTGACATGGATATATGTAAAAATAAAGGAAGTCTAATTGCTAGCATCACAATAAGTCGGTTATGGGCACGTATTTGGAAATGGTGGCAAAAAGCCGTAAACTGAGTGAAAATGAGAGCTGGAAGCGAAATCTTTAGTCAACATTAAGAAAATAAATCATGTCTAATGCAGAGACGATCCAGAAAACACCTGACTGTTGCAGATTCGCAAAAGAAAAATGGCGGTGGTAAAGGGTGTGGCCTGTAATCAGCACTACGCCCTACCTTGATGCAATTAGCAAAGGCTAGATATCACAAAAAAACAGAATTATCTTTTCAGAACAGTAGCAAAATATAAAATCAATATGGTAGTTTTTCTACATCATGGATGCAAGGGAGACAACAGCTTGAGGAAAAAAGAACAAAGAGTTGTTGAACACCTTGTAAGAGACATTTAGACAAATGCACGTGTACAATAGTTTGGGTCATCTACTTTCGACAGAACAATTTGAATATGCACCGAAAGAGTTACGGGCTCATCGCATCTGTCACCCAGCCAGGATTATCGCTATTGAACATCGTTTTCAGGGGGCAGAAAATGCAGAAAATTAGGCAGTCGTTGCTTAAAATTTCACCGATGGGAAAAAATACAATTTGAATATTCCGAAAAAATGGAACTGAATCATCAAATGTTATTATGGAAATTACAAGAATCTGAAATAAACCACTCCCCCTAAATCTGACAGTTGCAACTGCAACGGTCAAAACCGTCTGGGATGTGTGCCATAGATTTTCTGCAATTAACCTAGAATCCATTTTCAGCTAACTTTTTGTGCAGTAGCCACTTGATACAAAAATGCTTCAAAAGTTATCCAAAGAAAAAGCTATTTAGATTTAGGATGCTGGAAATAACCCAGGCAATTGCAAACCAGTTTACAAGCAGGCTATTGACAATGACTTGAGTCAGTTAAATCGAACACTTAAATCAGACCCAATCAAGGATACAAAGTGTCAGATATATAAGAAAATATTAAGTTGAATCAATTCATGAATATTACCTGTTTTTTTCTAGGCTTTGGTTTACTAAAGGCAATAGATGGTAGATCTTTATGGCCAAATGCTTAAGTCCTTGCGATCCAGATTCCTAGCAACCAGTGTAGCCTGGCTAAAATTGTTTTTTTCCCGGTTTGATGACGGTAAATCCAGCAAGTGAAATATCCGGTTATACCCCAATAATTTTTCGATAGATATAGCCAAGAAAAAACTTTCATTATTATGCGTTGATGCTTTTCTTTCAAAATCTACGATTTTTCTCAATGCGGAGCGAGGCTGCCGTCAGCCAGGCAAATAAGAATCGGCATTGTATTTACTCCTATTTTTCTATCGTTTAAAGAGGGATAAATCAGTTAATTCTCGTATTATGCAGGCTTAATGTTTTGCAGGTAGGTTGTTTGTTTTGCATCAAAGCTTCTTCTATAACCGACAAGACTGAACGTTAAAGTTCATCCCAAATCGATCAAACAGTTGGGGCTCCACTTTCGGCATTTGTCTTTATCTGAAGCCAAAAATAGTAGACATCGTAGCTTGGGAAAATGCCAGTTGCAATAACAAAAGGCAGAAGCGAAAGTCAATCTAGGGTGCAATATGGCCAATAACAGATATTTTTACAAATTTTCACACGCAACAATGCTGGCTTTTTAATACAATTAATCATGACTCTTTGAAAAAATGCGCTTTGAAATTCTAAGGGGGCCAAGGATCGTTTTCAATCTATTTCTAAAAAAAATGTTTCTTCTGATCGGGAATGATCTGCAATCGCAGAATCACTGCTGCAACGATCTGCTGCGATTTTTCTTGATCAATTGCGTTCTTGTTGGGGAGATTAGATGCAGCAAGTTCTTGAGTGTGAAATGAGTACCCCCGTTTTGGGGCCATGGCACATGCGTATTAAATTTTTGTATTAAGGCTCATTTTACTTCCAAGGGTAAGCAAAAACATCGAAAATTTTATGACGCGGCATAAAACTAAGAGCATCTGCGAAAAATTCCCAAATCTTTATTTTTATTAGAAATTCATTTCTACCAACTTTTAGCTCTGTATCTTTTTTTGTGTTGAGTTATGATGAATGCTCCTTAAATGGACTGGTTCCAAACACCTGTAAAACCACTGAATTTACGAGGGTTTTACAGGCTTGTGTTCGCAGATTCGGCAGTAAAAGACAGGGGCGGATCCAGAGCAAACTTGAAGGAGGGGCAGTTGGTTGTGGGGGCGCTGAAAAATGTTCAAAAATTTAAGACGCGATAACGCTGTATACAACAATTTCAGATCCATTTTCGGAAAAAACAAGATAACTTTGAAGTAATCCTTGAAGCAAATTAACTTACTGGTCTCAGAAACTTTTTCACCTGATTCTCATTCTTCAAAAGGGGCGCACAATTTCCAAAAAAGGGGTGCCATACTTGCTTCAACTCGTCGAGGGAGGGGCAACTGCCCCTTGTTGCCCCCTAAATCCGCCACTGGTAAAAGAAAGTACAAAATTTGATAAGCGTGTTCTGATTTTTTGGCTCGTCGGTTCTAATAGTGTTATCTAATTCCACAACGACTAAACGGCTCACTTCGGCAAAACTGGTATGTTTCAAACTTATCGAAATAACAACGGCTATACGAACATCTAAAATCACGTCTACACTCTACCGACTGAATTAAACGACAACTACGACTCGACTGGACTTGCACTGAAAGAACATACGATTTTAACAACATGAGTGACGCACACAAAACCCTAATGACACAAATTAACGGCAAATGGACTAATAACAACTAAAATAGAGATGGCACGATGAAAAACAAAATGACTGACTCAGACATCGAAAGACATTCTCATTAACAATAACGAACCACAAACACGATGCACGACAGACAAAACTAGTTGTTTAACACACCCCATTCTAAAAATAACATTTAGGGGCAAATTTGAGATTATGGTCTTGGTTTGCTGGTAGTTGTGAAAAATTTATCATCAGGGACGTCATTTCATAGAATTACTGGGAAAGTTTGAGGCAATTGGCTTTACTCGAACACATTTCACCGGTCAAAAACTGTCATCTTTAGCCACAAATAAGGGTGCAAGGAAAGAAAGCTAAAGCTGTAGCCTTTTCTACATGCTCATTCGAGAAGGAAATCTTTGCAGGAAATTTTAAGACGTTGCTTGTTTTCTTCTATTTTTACACAGCTTTCTTTTTTTTCAGTTAAGATTATCCTAGAGTCAGCTTCTTCGCATCGCTTACACCTTCTCAAACTCACTCCTCGTTGTTAAACGTTCTTCCTATTCTGACGCTTGAAAGTTTATCATAAAACACTTTGCCCCCCTCTCTACCACCTTTAGGGAGGGGGGCAAAGTGTTTTGAGTGCTAGTTAAATCCAACTAATTTAAATTACCAATGCTAAATATAATGAAAATCAAGTATAACTGATGTTGCACACGTATTCCTTGCAAATATCACAAGTACCATTGAACGATGAAAATTCCGATATTTTTCTTGAATATTTCTAAAGTTGTTGAGCATTTTATTTCGTTTGTAACTGAGTTCCATATGTCAGTACATCTGTATGATTGTAACATAGTCAGTAGAAAAAACTCTGGTCTGGAAGCCTATTGTTCAAACTCTTTGTTCGTGTTTATTGCATTCACGTGATCTAAGGAAGGGGACGCGGCAAAATTGGAATAGAGGGATTGTTGTTGAGTTTTGAGCGTATTGCGAAGATGTTGGTGATATTTTGAGAACTATGGTCGGTTCAAATTGTGCAATCCCAGGTTGTGGAATTCTTGTCGACATTCCTACGGAGGAGTTGGACTTTTTCGAGTTTCACAGCGAAAATCGCAAGATTTCATAAATTGGAGAAGCGAGACTTTGAACATTGTCAAGAAGTACAAAGCAGTCGACAGCGATTTCAAACTTCAAATCGAATCTGGGAATATTTACATTTTGAGAAACATTACCAGAAAGAAGATATTGAGCTTACTATTGAGTCAATAAATCAATGTTAACTTTAAATTTCAATCGTGTTGGTAGCGCTCGGGGTCAAATAGGGAACGGGGTCAAATAGGGCAATCGGGGTCGTATAGGGAAATGGTTAATAACTCCAAAAATTGGACCGATATCTCAAAATCGGATTCGGCATGCTTTAAACTACCTTTTAGATGCTTTTTCAATTCAACTACGGTAATTTTAGCAGTATAAATCACAATGTTTTGCTTCTACGTTAGCTTGAGGCTTGGCTCCTCCGTAGCTACGGGAGATAGATAGACAAAGCAAAAGGTAGTAATCGCAAAGAAAAATACACACTCTCTTCATATCAATCCAAATTTCAAACACCCTGCACCAAGGTTACAAGATTTCTCAAAATAAATAAGCTGAGTGATCGACGCGCTCGGGGTCAAATAGGGAAATTGCCGTTTGGGGTCAAATGAAACAGGGAACTAACCTCATTTCAGCACGTAAAATCATCCAATCTATTGTTAACACCATTTAGCATGTTAGAAATCAAGGTATATCACTTAATAAACTCATATCAAGTCAATGCATCTCATAAATTTAGGCCCTTGTTTACAGAGAGCTCTCCTTCGCAGTTTCGGGGTCAAATAGGGAAGCAGTTGAATTTTGCATTATCAAATCCGTTTTGTTTTTTTTGCCGGAAATCATTATTCCAATAACCTTTTTGATTCAGGAGAATGTCCTCAACTAAAGATTATTGCAAATTAATCACTCTGGGTCCTTGAAAATGATGAAAAGATTTTTCTATTGACAATGGTGTTTTTCAATTATTCTTCATTTTATTTTCAATTAAGAGCTAGTTAACAGTTACCATGCAATAATATATAAAAATACAAATAAAAAAACTGCTCAAAAGTTAGACCAAATCT
Organism: Rhopilema esculentum; assembly: GCF_057945365.1. Classification (NCBI taxonomy): domain Eukaryota; kingdom Metazoa; phylum Cnidaria; class Scyphozoa; order Rhizostomeae; family Rhizostomatidae; genus Rhopilema; species Rhopilema esculentum. The sequence goes on along the minus strand of NC_142825.1, from coordinate 14,143,981 downwards.
AGTAGAAATTACATCAGTGAAAAAATTAAATAGCAGAAAAGTTACAGTCTAACCAAAACCCGCAAAAATCAGGCAGCAGTAAATGGACCCCAGAATGGCCAAAGGGCAAGGGGGCAGGCTTCAGTAAAAAGGCTTCTGAAAAATTCCCAGCTTCTATTGATTCGGTTGTAACTGTATTTTCATTTTGGTTCGTATAGGTATCTTGTAAATGAGTTAACTGCTCTTATAAGAGATGTTTTTACAGGTTTTGAGAAATTTTGTCATTAATAGGGCTTTCATATTTATTTCTTTAGTGATTAGAAAGGGCTAATGTCAAGGGCACTTTTTTGAAAAGGGCATATTTGCTCCCTTTGTCCCTCTTAGGAATTGGCAGGTGAGGTTGTTACCCACCCGATCCCCCATTATGCTTTCCCTGCGGCAGTAACTGAATAGGGCTCTGCCGTGGTTCTATACAGCTCTTTTTCTAGGAAAGAAAGGTAGTGTAGAGATTGTTCTGTAAACCTTAGAATCTGGACTGAAAAAAACAAAGTCGGGCAAAAATAGAAAGAAATGGAAAAAAGCTTGAATTCCAACAAAAACAAGCAACGTCTTAAGAATGTTCTGCGAAGATTTCCTTCACGAATGAGCAGGAAATCTTCCTTGCACCCTTATTTGTGGCAGTTTTGACTGTTTTTGACCGGTGAAATGTGTTCGAGTAAAGCCATTCTCCTCAAACTTTTTTTCACAATTACCGACAAACCAAAATCATAATCTCAACTTTTAGCGACAAGCGCAACATTTCCGGCACACGTCTTTAAACAAATTTCTAAATGCAACAACTAAAAAACACTGTCTTGTCTATAGAAGACATTAACTAAATGTTCTCAGTAGGAATTCTTCAAAAGTAGAGAGTCATTCCATTCTTTGTTTAGATGTCAAAATCTACATTTAAACTCCACGTCTACATTTTTTATGAGTGTAAAGCTTGTAATGCATCGCAGTGTTCCAGCTGCATCTCGTCTCCTGTTCTTGTTCAGTTTACAATGGCAGACATGTAATGGAGCAAACATTTTGTCTCAGCTGTCTGATCGAAGCACAAACAAGGAAGGGGACTGAGCCCTCCGCGTTTTTGATGTGTATTCTCAAATCTTACTGGTTAGCATCAAAGTAATCTACCTTTCAAGAAATTGAGTCAAAAATCTGTCATGTCTGTGCAAATATTGAAACTGAGGTCCCGAAGAGAAGTTTTTTCCGATTTTGGAACTTCCATTAAGTATCGTACCATTAAGTATTAGGAACAGTAAGCTCTGGGCCAAGAAAAAATACTCGTGTTTACGTAGGGCATCCACCTATCTTGAGAGAGTCTACGTCTCATGGCAAGAAAAGAGGACCCCTAGCAAACAATACAAGTTGCCATTTCATAGTAAAATGAAGAAAAGTTACAATAATTTTGGGAGGGCCCACCGGGCAATCGCCCGGTAGCCCGACCGGCCAGTCCGCCCTTGGTTTGTTCCATAACCTTCTATTGAAGCTTGTGGTGATTTACCTATTACTCAGTGACGAAAAAAATTCAACGGGAAAACGCCAAAAAAGCAGTAAAAAGCCTAAAAAGACTATGTTATATTTTAAAATGGATAAAATGTGCTGGTACATCTTCAAAAACTACGAATAAACTAAGAATATTCACGAAGAAAACGTGTGATCGTATTGTTTACGTAAAGGCCACTGGATCTCATGCTTTCCAGTAAGGCGTTTCTATGCGGTAACCAAGCACGCGACGCCTAGCTGCAAAGAGCCTATTGGCTTAAGAAGCAGGATAGTCGCCGCCTTTCCGATTGTTAATGCAAATCACGACAAGTGTGAACTAAGTTCACTGAACTTCACAAATATTGTGATTTTGCAGTTTCCTTTTTCCGTGAGTCAGTTTCCTTACAGCTTTGAATTCAGTTCATAACTATTGTGTATTCTGATGCCGTTATCATTTTTGAGTTGATTTCTTCAAGAACAGTGTATCTTACCGTACCAATATGGCTTCGACAGTGAAGAAAAGTAAGGAAACCATCAAGGAACTGCACACTTTCTTAAAATGGGGAAAAAGCGAAATCATCGGACATAAGATTGAGATTTTCGACTCCAAGCAAAATGAGACACGGATATGGTGTAAATTGTGCTCGAAGTACAGAGATCAGATTGTCAGTCATCCAACAATCAAAGGGGCAGCTGTTTCGGCCGTTAGAGCTTTTGCGGATGGTACCGAAGTTATGACAAAGTATCAGGTAAATACAAATAAATTCAAGACTGCGCTAAGGATCAAGCTGTTTTGGGGATCGAATTGTTTCAAAACAGCTAGTTGGCACTCATAATCGATAGGTTTGACACATTTGATAATCGTTCTAAAGACTTTATTTCGATTTTATTGTTGTTTGATGTCTGCGAGTTTTATCATAACGATATTTTATCATATTTTTATAAACGAGTTTCTATCAATGTGTTTATTATAAACGAGTTTCTTGTGTTTAGTATCTATGTTATCTCAGAGCAGAAGTTTCTTGATTCTGACCTTATTTTAGTTCCAAAAGTTCCAAAAGTTTAATTAGTTTCTAATAAAAATATTTTTAAATAAATGTAATAAAACTTTTCTACAGGTGGATCGCCATTTCCTTGGAGAAGCACATAAGTTGCATTGATGCTTGACAATCGCCAAAACCCAGAGCAACGGCTGGACACATCCAAGCGACCTGTTCAGCCTGACATTCGAGAGTCGTTGAATGACTCTGGGAGAAAAGCTTTCACAAAAATGATGAGGACTGCATATGAAATGTAACACCTTCAATGCCGCACAAGCATTTCAAAGTGCTTGTAAAATACCAACGTTCAAATGGAGTCAGGTTGGTTAAAGGCAAAGATGGAGGACATGCTGCCCGTGAATTTATTCACTGCATTGCCGGAGCGATAAAAGAAAAATGCGCAGCAATCATTGCAAGCAGCCATTTTATGTCCATACTTTCGGATGGCTCACAAGCAAGAAAAACAAAGGATGAAAAGGAACTTGTTCTTGTCAGGACAGCAAAGAATGGCATCCCAGTGTATTTTGTGATGTCGTTGCTCGAAATGTCAGATTTGGGTGGAGCAAACGCTGATTCCATTAAAGCTGCCATTGATGGCATTTTTTGTGAGGGTGATGGTGGTAAAGTTCAAGATGGTCCTGTACCACTGGCGGACAACAGGACCAAGGTTATGTGTGCAACTGCAGATGGCGCAAATGTCAATGTTGGGGTATATTCCGGAGTTCTGACCCAAATGAAAAATGAGAGGGAATGGCTTGTAACCACCCACTGTGCTAACCACCGACTTGAGCTTGCCTTAAAGGATGTTGTAAAAGGCTTTAAGCCTTTCAAAAAAGTTGATGATTTTTATAAAAACATGTGGTCACTGTTAAAGAATTCTGGTGAGCTAAAAGCAGAAATAAAAAATCTTGTAATGCACTTAACATAACTCACTATGAATTTTCCAAAATTCATGGGACACGTTTCCTGAACCATCGAAGGAGAGGATTTGCCAAACTGCTTAACAACTGTTCATTCTGTCATTAAAGCTACACAATTTCTGCTGCAAAGTGGTTTTGAATTTGTGTTGACAGAGAAATTTAATCAAGATGTCCTTGAGGAGAACAGATAGGAAAAATGTCTGCCGCTGGTCACAGTATCGCGGGCTTATGTGCACATTTACAGGTTCTTCAATACCTAACACGTGCCCAGTAAAATCTGGGAGGCAAAGATGAAACTGTCAGTGCCAGTAAACAGGAATAAAATAATACTCTGTGAACAATGTTAATGAAATTTACAAGGTGAGACATAAATAGTTCCTGAATTATATCCACTAGCCATAACATTTTTGTCATACACAGTGCAAAACTAAATTGTGCGAAGATAGCGCAGCGTTCCAAGGCAAATGCAAACACAGTTGATTAGGAGCTGAAACTACGATGATATCTCAAAATCGGCACTTTACAATGCTTAGATATTTAAATTAAGGCAATGTGAATTGGTCACGATGACAATGCTTGTATGCTTGTAAGTGGGAAAATATTCCCTTCAAGGCTACAAGTGATCTTTTACGGGGGCTGAAAAATTAAATTGTGCGAAGTTAGCACGGCGTTCTACAGCACTTTTAAACTCAACTGATTAGGAGCTGAAACTACGATGATATCTCAAAATCGGCACTTTGCAATGCTTAGAATACTTGAGGAGTATTTTGGTAGACAAAGAGGTTTGGGCAGAAGAAATGATAACCCTTCATTATATCAATTTGGGTACAATGACAACATTATACGAATGCAGAGATCAGTAGTTCCTGTTACAGGCAACACTGTAGGAGCACAACAACAAAAACGCAAGCCTTCATGGTACATTGTTGATAACCAACCTTTAAAGAAACGATAAAACACTAAAACAGTCATCTAAAGCATTTAGTTTTGCCATTCACTTGTTAACTGTTTAAGCTATTTTAAGTAGCAATGTCACTTGGGGTCATTCTAAGAATTAGTTTGCCCAGACCTAATGAAGCTTTTATTCCCATACTCCATATTGCCCATGGCATCTTCAAAAAGCATTACAAACATTTCCATGCTTACAGCTCACCCAAAGCTCCTTTTTACATTCCATGTATTTATGAGTGATTTCCCTGATATAGATAATTGGTTACTTTGGAGTGAAAGTAACAATTAAGATTGATAGCCACTCAAACCCCTTTGTCTGTTTATAGCTGACACCTCCCTCTCTCTGAGAAACCTACTTTTTGAATGACCCCATGCGCTCTTGGAGGTTATTACTATTCAATGATTTGTTAATTATTAATGCCTGGTTTATCTGTTGCTTTTTTAATGAGTGACTTTCCGCAAAGCTTTTGTTTTAACCTTTTTTGAAGCATAAAAGTGGTTTCATGGAACATCACTTGCGAAAGAAAATGACCTGACACGAAGGCATGTTTTCCAACAAATTGTCTTTTACCTTGAAGTCTATTGGTAAAGTGGAATTTTCTTAAAGGCAGTTATACATGCTAATGACTTCAGTATCAAACAATAGATGGTCTACAACGGGCTGTAAAAATATTTTCCTAACTATATTTGATGTTGAAGTGTGGGCGTGTTACTGATTATTGAAAAATTGCCGATTCTATTTCAAAATGGGTTTGAAAAAAGCAAACATTTTGGGTCATACTAAAGATTCTAGTCAACTACTCTTCAGAGCATAAAATGTTAGAACATAGGTCAAAAATGTAAGTTTTGTGCCACCAAAAGATTGTTTGCAAATTCTATTTAAATAAATTACCCATGGGCATCGACACAGGTTGAAAAAGGAGAGGAGGGGGAGCTAACGGAAACTTTAACAGCCCTGGCAGGAGGTTTTGAACAAAGCTCTATTGTTTTGGAGGGAAGTGGGAGGGCATGGCCACTCGGCCGTCCCATTCGTCGGAGGCCAAGTTATCAAAGAAAATACTCAAAAAGTAAGTAAATCAAATGTTAAAAAAATAAGGTATAGGAATGAACCAGATGAAGAATTTTTGCAATGTAATTTATTATATCTTATGTTGGCCCGCAAGGTAAGTGTAAAAATCGGGAAAGAATCTTTTTGTATATCTCTTGAACATAACATCAACCTTCACCTCGGCTAGTCCGGTATACTATCCTATATAATAAAACAATAGCGTCCATAGGGAGTCCACAACATCTCTCCTCTTCTTCGGAAATCAAAATTACTAACATCGGTTATATATTCAGCAGTTTATTAATAAAGTAGTTTTCAATGTGTGATAACTTGACCATAGTACATAGGCATCATGCTTGGTCTCCTTGGATATCGACGTACAATATCGGCTTCAGGTTCAGTGTCTGTTTGAACTGTATCATCATCATCATCATCAGTTTCTGAATCGATTTGTGACTCAAAGGAGTTATAAAACTTTTTGAAAAATGAAATGTTTCGAGTTATCCTATGGTCAGATCTTTCAGCGATTACTTTAGTTCCTCTGATGTCAATGACGCGATATGGTTTCGGATCGAATTTACTTGTCAGTTTGTTCTTTCTCGCTTGTTTGACGAGTACGAGATCTCCTTCTTTGATGCCGGACGGTTTTATGTGCTGACGTTTGTCATAGTAGACTTTGGCTTTTGCCTTGCTATCTCTATCATTTTGTTTGACACGCTTGTGTTTGTTGGATGGTTTTTTGACGTGATTCCTATGGCAGGAATTTTCGTTCTGATCACACGATTGAACAGAAGTTCAGCGGGTGCAACTTGGGTTGTGCAGTGTGGTGTTGACCTATATTTTAACAGAAATAAGTGCAGTTCCTTTCTCCAATTGTTTCCTTCAATTTTAGACGTTTGAAGTAGTTTCTTGTGAGGTCGATTGAAAGATTCTACTTCTGCATTCTGTCTAGGCCATAGTGCAGGGGCGCAGTGGGAGTTAACTTTTTTTTGGGGGGGAGGGGGGGTGGAAGCTGAAAATTTTCCGATAAAACTATGATTTTTCCGACAAATTTTTTCTCAATACATTCCTTGACTACCCTTGCTGCATATACTGCAACACTTGATACTACAATATCACGAATGGATCTGGAAATCGTTAACGAATGGATCGTTCGTTATACACCTTCAAGTTCAACAATAGCCTTTATTCTAACAAAACTTACCAAATATATATCGCTATGAACAAAACTGCAGCTAGTTATAAATTTACACCCTACAAGTCTTCTCGCGATACTAGACAATAAACTATCACGTTGGTGTTTATAGCTGTTTATAGCAAAAAGTTTTTTTTGGCAAATTTTAAATCGCATCATAATTACTTTGCATTTATTTATGCTTAACCTTAAATAGATATAACGCGGCCAAAAGATTAGTTTTCCCTTAAATGATACTTCTATAAACTGTTACTCAAACAGCATCTTTCTCAAAAGAGGTGTGGCAGCATACAAATCGATGATGTCACCATAGTCTATCGACTGTAAAATATCACTTTCGACGTTGATTGTCATCAGAGAGGAAAGGCGGTCTTGTTCCATTGTTGACCGTAGCCGATTTTTTACAATCCTCAGCTTTGAAAAAGCTCTTTCATAATTTGTTGAACTTATTGGCAAAGTGACGAGAACTTTGTAAAGAAGGACCAGCTGTGGAAAGGCACTTTGCAGGTTGTACTTATCATCAACTGAAGAACTGAATCTCCTGCAGCCGGCTGAGGGCTGCTCTTCTCTCTAACTTTCCTAAATTTACGGTAATTATTGACAAAAGAGCTGTATTCATCTCTCAATTTTTCGTAATCCAGGCCGTAATTCTTCGCAACCTTTTTGAATGACACTGCATACAACTGCCTTTCAATTGTTTTTGAAAATATTCAGGGTTGAGCAAGGCAAAATCTGTCAAAATTGCCTTATGAGACGTGAATCTTGTATTCATTGAGCTGATAGCTGTATCTACTATCACGATGGTATACGGATTCCCTATTTCCCTCTAATTCATCCATGCAATTTTCCCCTGGCATCCTTTTCTTTCTACGTATTCATCGCTCGACAAAATTTGAAAATAATAACATTTTGCGTCTTCTACAACACCAGCGAATTCATTTTGAAATGCACTGAGTTGAACTTTAGCTGTCGGAAATGGTAGTTTATAAAATAACTGAGACGAAGCGTTAATTTCCTTTACAAATTTCAGCAATGCGAAGATTCCGATATATACTCTAATGAAAATAAGTAAGAAGGGTTGAGCAAATATGCGACCTTTTAGACAGGATCGATGGAAAAATTACGTTTTGTCATTTTAAATTCCTGATATTTCAAATTTTCCGACAAACGTTGGATTTCCCGACTATCCGACAAAACTTTTGCCAGGGGAGGGCGGCTGCCACCCCCTGCCCCCCAGCCACTGCGCCCCTGCCATAGTAGTGTTCTTGGTTTGAATTCAATTCCCACAGTTTTCATGTGTCAATGACACACAGCAAGTATTCTTTGGATGGTACTGGTCCAAAGAAATTCGCTTTGACCGTGTGCCATGGTGCTGGTGGTAGGTCTGTTGACTGCATCGGTTCCTTGCTGTTTTCATGTCCCGTTGCTTGGCAAGCAGTGCATTGATCTACGAATACTTTCACTATTTCAGGGCCTCCGTCGAAGGGGGGGCCGGGGGGCCTTGGCCCCCCCCACTTTTTTGCAAAACAATAAAGTTTTTTTCAAAATCTTTTGTTATGGGTGTTAGATTTTCCCTTGCCCCCCCCCCCCCCACTTTTCAACCTTTGTCGGAGCCCATGTGTTTTATCGATATATGGGAACCATACTTTCTCACGCAGTAACATTTTCGTCTTATGTGTCCCTGAATGTCCTGGTTTATGAGCAAGTTCTATAGCTTTGCGACGTAGTGTCTGTTGTATGACGTAGACGTTCGTCCTAGTGCTTCTCGTTCAGTCTGAGAATAACGCTGTTCGACAGGTGTCAACGATCTTGATACATATGCTACGATTTTGTGATCTGTCGCTTCCGGTGTCGATGTTTGAGACAGTATTGCACTAATTCCGTATGGACTGGCATCTGTAGTGACTGCTGTGTGCTTGGCAATATCAAAGTAGGCCATAACTGGATCCGATAATGGAGCTTTCCTTATTTTCTCGAATGCTTCTTGTTGGTCTTTCCCCCATTGAAATTGTGCAATTTTCTGTGTCAGACTTCGCAGGGGCTCTGTGATTGATGCATAGTCTTGAATAAATTTTGCGCAGTATTGAGACATTCCTAGTAGACTACAGACTTCACTAACATTCTTTGGTGGTTGTGTATTGGCAAAATCTTGTACAAGACTTGGATTAGGACTAACTCCTTTTTTGCTGTAGACTAGGCCGTAGAATTGAAGACGTGTTTTGTTGAAACGGCATTTCCCTTCATTGAGGGTGATTCCCTTTTCCTCGAATCGTTGCAATACTTTTTCTAATGCAGTATTGTGCTCCTCAAGGGTCTTTCCCCAGATAATTACATCATCAAACATGTTTTTGGTATTGCTGACATCTTGAATAGTGTGAGAAATGGTATTCTGGAAAATTTCTGCAGCTGAGTTTACTCCAAAACAAAGTCTTTTGTATCTCCTGAGTCCCTTGTGTGTTGTGAATGTTGTTAGATTTCTCGACTCTTCTGCCAGTGTCAGCTGATGGTATCCTTGTTTCAAATCAAGTTTAGAAAAATTACACGCACCGTTTAAATCAGCAATCAGTTCATCTGTCGTTGGCATAGGGTGTCTTGTGCGTAAAATTGAGGTGTTGGGTAAACGCATGTCCACGCATATTTTTATTTCTTCGCTGTTTTTCTTCGGGGTAATCACCAAAGGACTTACCCATTGTGTGGCTCCTTCCACTTTTTCGATTATGTCAACTTCCTCGAGTCGCTTTAGTTCTTCCTCGACTTTTTTTTCGTATGTGGAAAGGGATACGACGTTGTGCCTGGATGACTGGTGTTGATTGCAGGATTTATTATAATAATGATAAAAAACTTAAAATTTTTCAAATTTCCGACACCTTTAAAAACTTTCTTGTGCTGCTTCAACAAGTGATTGATGTAACTTGGTGAATTTACCGTGGGCCAGGCCCGCAAGGTAAGTGTAAAAATCGGGAAAGAAACTCTTTGTATATTTCTTGAACATAACATCAACCTTCACCTCGGCTAGTCCGGTATACTATCCTATATAATAAAACCATAGCGTCTATAGGGATTCCATAACAGTAATGGGTTTTGATAATCTTCCTTTACTAGCAATAAACACGAATATCTGAAGAGATATAAACTTCTAAACTTTGCCATAATGCACGCACCAGATGCTAACCTTTAAGTCAATAAAAAAAATTTTTTTTGGCTGGAGAGGCCCGTTAACCTAAGGAACAACACAGAGACATGTCTGTGGAAGCCCAGATTTATGAACAGTAAATATTGTTAATAAGAAAGCGATGATTTAAGAATGATTCAGACCTGGCAGCATTTCTGGAAACAACAAGATTCCACGGCCTACCATTTTTTCAGACACATCGTTTTGACGAGCAAAAAAATCCCTCTTACACGCAGACTGTCCCACACAAAGTAGTTGCTTACATGTCTGGATAAATCTTGAGTAAAAACTTCATATTCAAACTAGTTTTCATAAGCCTTTGAACACAGTAGGTCAGGATATGCAATCTGCCAATGTCCGTATTGTATTTAAATTTTGCCTTCTAAGCGCGCCGCAAATGCACTTAAACAGCATGAATTTGAGAAAAAAGAGATATAGACCCCGTTTACACTGTCCCGTGCAAGTTTGGAACCGTGACAAAACTGTCGCGGTTCGCCCTTGCGTTTACACTAGCACTGTGGAACCGTGACGATTTTGCTCTGCTATCCGGAACAGTTTGGACCCTGCTTTGAAAGCGAACGAATTTTGTACCGTCACGGTTCCGTTTTTGAACGGGACAGTGTAAACACCTATCCGAGACGATTTTGTCACGGATTCACAAAGAGGTCTTTTGTATGGCTGTTTCAGGTAATCGAGGCTTTGATTGTGGCGTAACTACGTTCTCAAATTCTGAAGAAAAGGAAATTCTGAAGAAAAGACGACCACAGAAAAGGCTTGTAGTGTTTCCCAGTCCAAGCCTTGATTGGACTTGGCAGTTTTGTAGTCTAAAATAACACTGAAAATTAAAGCCACCTTTTATTTCGTCCAAGTAAAGTTTTAATCGGCCTTCCGCTCCATTTTAACTCACAATGAAAATTCGATTGTTGACTTCAGCGGCAAAATAAAAGCCTTGGTTGACTAAATACAGCTTCTTCTAAACAATGTTCTACCATTAAATTAAGGTCGTACCGGTACAGTGTAAACGGAACGGCTAAACGGAACAATTTGGAACCGCGACAGTGTAAACACTTGCGAACCGTAACGGTAAAAAATTGTCCCGGGACAGTGTAAACGGGGTCTTACTGAAATGAACAGCAAGAAGTTGTATGATCCCGGATTAAAGAATCTACCAGTCTAATCTTAGGTGCTAGAGAAGATGAAGCCACAACTTTCCGTCTGCCGTAGTCTAAGGACCCAGCAACGGAGTTAAGTATATACAAAGAACGCTGTGCGCGGATCGATCCCACTGCAACAAAAGCACAATTTGACGGATCATCCAACTAGATGCATTCGTATTACCAAGTGACTACCTGGGCAAAATGACTGCCACACAGGAGTTGATATTGCGTCATCTTTGCTTAGCAGAGAAATATTAGAAAAACTGGTTGAAGTCCTTTTTTCGTACTTTTTTGCAATCGTTTCTCGAAAGACCTCCAGTGATAAACCATAACGGTGTAGAATTGTGTCAACGGGATCTAGAGATTTGGCCCCGGCATACGGGACATTTGGTTACAAAATTTTACGCATGAGAAGAAAGACTCAAACTTTCAACTAAATCAAGGTCCCTTATCCGATTACCAATGAATCTCATGGTCATTAGAAAATTACTCAAAAAATCACAGCGCGGGTTGAAAATCTTTAGCAAAGCAAATACGGTCTGATTAAGTTCTCAAACGTTTTTGATCGAATGCATAGAGGAAATAAAATGTATTTATCAAATACAAAAAATATTAAATGATTTATCTATTTTTTGTCGGCAGACTGTCGATAGCGAACTTGCGAGTTTCTGTTAAGCAGTTAACTTCAATGAATCAAGAACAAACGATAAAATGTCATACACAATTAAGAGACATACCTGATATTCAGCACACACTTGCCCAATAATTCTTTTGAAAGATACTGTTAATGCAGAACCAATTGTCGGAGAAGCAGTGACTCGTTGGCTTGGCTTCTGCTACTGAAGAAAGAAGGCAACTAGCAAAGCTTTATGTTCTGTTTTTGAACATTTTCACCTGCTGCAAAAACTGACAATGTGTTTATTATTAAAAAGCACTGGATTGGTGAAGCAGTTGGGAACAAACACTGACAACTTTAAAGATAAAGAGAGATGAAGAATGTGTTTATGGATGGCTGCTGTGAAGGAACCAGATTCCAGAATTATTCACCAGAATTGTCTGTTTCGATTCAATGAAAGCTGCTCCTTGATCAATAATCACCACAGCGTTGTAGCGTATGCCAAAATGGAAGTGAACTGTTACTTGTTTTTAGCACCGGCCTTTAGGCTCATGCCATTCCATGGCTCTACGCGTTTGTTTTTTTGTAAAAAAAAGAGGTTTTAGAGGGGGTTTGCATCGGCATTAGCTGCTCAACCAGCTTACATTTTAAATAGTTAAAATGTTCTTTGAAACTGTGTGAAAAATATTATCAGTTTTTTATTCAGCTCAAACTTAAGCTTCTCAAAACCGCACCAAAATGACAGAAAATTCTCAAAATTAATGTTCTAAATCAATGGCTGCTTTATTTAGCAATATTGGCACATTTATGGCTCCTGAATTATAGCAAACATTTCTGACATCGCTCACTTTGATCAAACTTCTCATATTCAAATGCGTTGCTCTTAGTAACAAATATAATGAAGGAAATAATATCACAGACGCAATATGGCGGAGACGAACGAATAAAAAACCTTGAAAATGATAGCCTGAGCGTGTGTTATGCACCCATGTCAAAAATATTGTATCATACCGGATTCATGGTAGGTAAATATGAAGTTTTGAGAACGTAAGCGATACGTTTTTATGTCGGATCGAAGAAATACCTGAAAATAGATACGACCTATACACAGCGGATGCAATCTTAAAACATAACCGAAACATAACAGCATGATTTTACGTAATTTAACAAAACAATAGGTTGAAGCGTGTGATGAATATTGAAACTTCTTCCCCTTTTTGAAGGAATTGGTCCGTTTTTCCAATAATGTTCGAAGGCTCCGTAACGATCTGGGGGTCGCCTTAGTCTAACCAGCCTCCCTCTGTTTATATCTCTTGCATCATTTCTTTACACTTGGTCTTTGCTCTGCATCTTTTCTGTGGATCTGGCTTCCATCTATGTCCGAATCACTGATTGTTACAAACGTATCTTCATAATTATTCTCACCAGTAAACCATTTGGAATGAGAAACATTTCTTGTTATAATGTGCTTCCTGTTATTTTCCGCAACAACTTTACTACCATATCTGCTAATAGCGACGTATGGTGTTCTGTTGGAGAGCGAGGCTATCTTCTTGGCTGTCGTACAAAAAAAGTATCGCCAACTTGAATTGTACTTTGCTTCTTATTTCGTCGTTTATCTGCATAACGTTTAGGCTACCCTTGATTATTCTTTTCATTTTATATTGCAAAACGATGTCTATTGACTGTTTTCTTCCTTTCTATAGATTTGCGAATTTGTTTCGATTTTTCGTTTGAAGAGCTATTAACAGGGTGCTGTTACTTTCGTTGTACAGCGTGCAGTCATTCGATATTGTAGAAGGAACCAAGGACCGAGATACCGGGGGGGAGGGGCCGGGGGGCCTTTGCTCCCCCAAAAACTTGAGTTGCTTGAGTAATATACTTTTATTTTGTAAAATATGGCTGTTGCTACACTGACTTTTCAGGGCTGCCCTCCCCAAACAAAAGTTGTATCCGGTCTTTGGAAGGAACCTGTTGATTTCCTGTCTCCCAACTCTTCTTTTCAACACTACCGCTTTCATTTGCATGGATTTGGGAAAAACAATTCGACTTCCTCCCTAAATCATCTTTCTTTCTCCAATCGTCAACTGTTCCTTTAATGGTCGCTATTAATTCGGTAAATTTTGCAGAATAGCTGAAGTTCTTCGTCTTCACCTATTCCAGTCATTAAATTTTTTGCAGAACTAATTTCAGTTTGTTCATTTTCCGCCATCTTGGTCGCGGTTTTCACATACAAATGCTTCATAACCACAGTTTGGGAGAAGGAACATGCTTGTTGAAAACCGTGTGCAAGACATTAGAAAATCAGTCAATCCTAACTTCTGGTCACACTGCCCCGGGGGAATCCTGTAGACGTTCCTACTCGCAAACACGATGTCACAAACGAATGATCTTTGGTGGTCAGGTGCAGAATGGTTAAATGAAGATCTCGAAAATTGGCCTTACATTGGTCTTCAAGGTGAGATGCTGAAGGAATGGGAAGAAGAAAAACGCAATAATAACGTCTCAAATGAGCAGTTAAACACCTTTTTGCTAGCTGATCAGAACAAAAAATATTCTTTGAGAAATTAAATCAAGTTGGAAAATTCCAGCTTCATTATACGTCTTAATCGCGTTACTACGTATGTAATTCGTTTCCTTCATAACTGCTGACAGAAATGTCAGAAATCCGATAGAGAGCTATCAACTGAAGACATGGTGAAGGCATAATCGTTTTGGGTCGAAGAAGTTTAAAGCAAATTTTTTAAACTAGAGAACAAGCAGTTTGAGCGGCAACTGGGCATTTACAAAGGTGAAGTCGGAATTATTCGTTTGCCAAGGTCGTCTTGATAACGCAGATATACCTTTCAAAAGCAAATTCCCCGCACTACTTCTTAAAAAAGTCACCTTACAAAGTTACTGATACATGATTGTCACAAGCATTTCTTTCACTGTAGAATAATGAAACTCTTTAGAACTATGTAGTCACTTCTTGGAAGTAAAGGGACGTAAAGTTGTCAAGAAAGTTATCGGCAAGTGTACTCTTTGCAAAAGTAATTATTTTCTATGGAAATCCTAAAACTGCGGACTTACCAAGCTTTAGAGTGGGAGACTCCTTACCATTCACTTCAATCGAAGGTGATTTTGTCAGCCCGTTGTATGTCAAGAGTGATGAAACTATTTAACTATTCATCTCACATTTATGTCAAAATATATACAGTCCTCTAGAAATTATCTCTAGAACATGAAATCTATACGACTTCTTAAAAGCAGGTACATTAAAAGCATCTTTTTCACATTTCACCAGTTGTCGTTTCCCAAGAATATTAACAGTACAAAAGTACTGAAACAATCGCAAAGGTGGGTCATGCAATTACGTTTGCATTCGCGTAACCAAGCCGAACTTAAGCCGATCATAAAGAAAACTCGCATAATAAATCAATAATAAACAATTGAAGTATAATTTATTAAAATTTTACTTATACTTATATTTTTTGAAGTAGCCTCTGGCAATGAAAACTGTCGAATATTGCTTTAGAATGTTTGCATAAAGTTTGTTTATGCAATACACCGAGATTCTCCTCTTTTATTCATAAACCTATTCAGTGAGTTCTTGTTTGGACATATTTCCTTTGGAACCAGAAATTTTAAATTATATTAAGGAAAGGACCTGTGAAAGCGAAGAAGTGAAACTGAGATTACGGATATGCAGGAAAATTTTAGCAAAAATTTCCTCATGATATGGTGCTATGTCTAATGCTGGAAAATCAATACAATTAGTTTTTTATAGGAAACAAAGGTCGATGTTGAATACTCCAGTTTCTTAATGTTCTGGAAATCTCAATACTCATTGTTTCTTAAGAGTTTCTTAATTATGATGTCATAAATTTCAAATTTGGGGTTCTTTATATTTAATTTTCATGCTAGGAAGAAATTTTAGTTAACGTTAGGAACTATTACAGAAGATGTTTCTACTGTTACGAAATTATGCTATGTTATGAAATGTTCGTGACCTTTTTTATCACGTCAAGAGATTCGAATCCGGTCTGATGCTGTATTGTTGTACACCAAATCGAAAAATGTTAATTTCTGAACTTTGACATTTTGAACTCGAACTATTGTAGGCTATAATTTAAATATTTGACAAACACTTTATTTTCGGATAACTTCGCTGTTAATGATCTATGTTTCTTTTGGTTGTAGATCTTGTGTGTATTTAGCTGATTGGATGTTATTAATACTTGTAAAATGCTTGTATCTATAAATACGCTGTTGTAGTTTTAAGAGGAAGGATTTTTGGGAGAAGCATCTTGTTGTTTGTTCAAAGTGCTGACGAAAGAAGTCGTTGTCTCTCTGCTCCTTTCTGCGACAAGTCGAGTTGAAAAGGGCCGTGAGTTATTTTATATATACTTGGTTGCACTGTAGTTAAAGTGTAGTATAACAGTATTTAGATTTATATTTATTTTATCGCTTGTGTCTTAAGTTCTAAGCCAACAGGGCAATCATATTCTTGGATTTTAAAAATTTTCGTTGCCCTCAGTTTTATAACGATTTAATAATTTCTTAATTTTTTTGCTTTTAAGGTTTCATCGGGTTCTGACCGGGTTGAGCGTAGTTGAACTGAATTGTGCAATGGATCCAAATGGCCTATCTTTCCCTTTGTGAGTAGATAAAGTTCGAGAAAAAGAAAGAGAGAAATTGTTTGAAGCAATGATAAATGAAGCAACAGATGCGAAAATCAAAGCAAGGTTGTTGAAGACTAAAAGCCGAAGGAACAGAAATATATGAACCGAAAATAATTTTTTTTGTTGCCGTTAGTTCTGATTTTTTGTTGCTGTTATCCAGGGTAGGTTCAAAGAGGCTTTTTATTTTGAAGGGGCTATTTTTTATCACTACATAAATTAAATTTTCGAAAATTTACCAGTTTCCACACAATTTTTATCATTTTGTTATGTTATTGTTTTTAATACATTTATATCTTTAACTGTTGTAAATACATAAAATAGTATTAAATAAATGTAACTGTGGCACAGCCACATGGAGGAGGAGTGGGGTAATTGGCAAGACTAGTCCCCCCACTTTTTCAGAAAGTTGGTCCTTGAGGTTCTTGCAAAACCGATGAGAAAATTTCGGGGATGTGTACTTAATCTAGATCATCAGAACCTGATTTTGGTGTGAAGCCATAACCTTTTTTTCCAAGTATCATTATCAGTTTTCAGTAATTTTGTAGATTACCGTCCTTAGTTTATTGATCCTGTCTACAGTGCTATAAAACCTTTTTTAATAAGCAGCCATAAAGATAGCCTGCGTGTAGACTTTACTTTCCGTTTCGAAGGAGAGCTATATTACAAGTTCCATATTGGTTTTCCTTCGCAACGGAAAGTCAAGTCTGCACGCAGGCAACGATAGAGATATTTCCTTCCAACAGAATTGACTTATCAACTCTTCGAAAACACTTTGCCATCAAATCGAGGAAGCTGATCTTATTGTCCATAATATTAAACCTGGTCTATCGATAAGAACTTTGTATCTCCTCAAAAGCATTTGCAAAATATTTGTACCTGGAACAGTTTGTTGTATTAGATCTCATGACAATGTAGCTTTTGAAAGTTTTTACCAGTAGCACTTCATTAGAGGACTTTTCATCGTTTTTACACACGTGAAATTTCTAATTTCAAAACTCTGAAGTTAAATGTCAGGCAATAGTGTTCATTTCCAACGGTAAATTAAATGACAGTTTTTGGGAGACAAGGGATGTTTCCCAAGGAAGAAAATGCTTCTCACAGGAGAAGGGCGTGGTCGTTGACCCCCTTTTGTCCCTTCCTCTTATCCTGGGCTGGAGCCGCCACTGAAGTATATCAATGAAGCATAAATTGTATGTTGTGTGAATTTTAGAATAATAAACTCAACTGATCTAATCTGAAATAGAATATAATAAGTAATAGAGATATAAACAAATAGAGGCACTTCTGCTATCAGTGGCCAATTACCAGAAATCTGAGGCAGCGGAAACGGTAAACACAATGCTGCAATTTGCTTGCTAAAAATAGCATGATAGCGAATACTCGCGATTTTTGGGATGCTTACATGCAATGAAATTGAGGTTTAAAGATCAAGCCACAACGATTATTACGCAAATGGATTTGCAATATAAACACTTGACCTTTTCAATGCACATGCCATTAAAAAAAACTGTCTAATAAAATTGTAATTGTATTTTCAATTAATCAACAACGGGCAAGTGCGGGAAGAGCTGGTTTAGAAATTATAGGATGTCAAAGAAACAAATTGATGCTGTTCAATTGGTTTTTGAATAAAGGAGAGCCCTTTGGGCCAGGGACGTTGGAACGACCGAAAGGCAAGGGGGCAAGCTTGAATAAAAGGGCATTTGAAAGATAGCTGTCAGCTTCTAATAATTCTTTCGTAACTGCCATTTTATTTTGATCTTCTGTAGGTATCTTAAAAATTGGCTAACTTTTGGCATAAAAATATTTTTTACAAGTTTTGAGAAATGTCGTCATGAATTAAGCACTGCAATCAAAAATTCATGTGAATCTCTCAGGTTATTGAAATTTACCGGTTTCATGGGCACATTAATGAAAAGGGCACTCTGGCCCCCTTGCCCCTTCTTTCAGAAGGCAACAGGGGTGGTTGAGCTCTCGTGCCCCTTCTCCGGCGTCCCTGCTTGAGACTTATAGAAATGCCATAGAATGAAAAAGAAGGGACGGACTGAAAAGAGGTTGAAAAATTTTTTTTACTTTTTGGTTTTCCAATTTATAAAAAGGATTGTTGTTACAAAACATCTCTGCTAAAAGAGAAGGAAGAAGCAGGAATAATGTTTTGAAATTCTCAGATAGTCTGCAATTATTCACTGATCTAATAATCTAGAAAAATTGCTTTGCGTCTTTTCCTTATCTTTGTTGCAGGTGTAAAAAACAAATCCATTGAAATAACTTACCTTGAGTCGGTCTTGCAAACTTGCTTCTGATCTTAGTGAATTGATGTCAGTGACATCAGGATTCTTTTTTATCATTTTGTCTATTACCGTTCTCGCCGCCTTCTCTCCCGGAACCGATTGCTTTGAATGATATGATTTGCAGTTTATCCGTCTAAACTTCCAATTTACCAAAACAATGAGAATGATTACGATATTCTCTGCAATTAGACAAAATTGCCTTGCTTAGGGAACGCCTCCAGCTATTTTGGGCATTAATCCCGTTTCATGCCCGCTAACGTAGAAAGCTTTAGGATTTTCAAGATGGTGACTTTATAAGTAATACAAATTGAATTTAAATATAGCAAGCATAAACTATTACTTAAATGTAACCAAACCAAAATAAAGTAAATAGCAGGGAATACAGGCCTAAGTACAAGGAAAAGTGACTTCCATATTTAACCATATGGAGATAGGGATGCTTTCTACCTATAAGAACATTTTGTGCTTATTATGGTTTCAGTTGGACATTTTTTTAGGATTGTATATTAGTAATATTGTATATTAGCCATATTGTATATTAGTAATATTGTATATTAGCCATATTGTATATTAGCTATATTGTTTATTAGCCATATTGTATATTAAGCCATATTGTATATTAGCCATATTGTATATTAGTAATATTGTATATTAGCCATATTGTATATTAGCTATATTGTTTATTAGCCATATTGTATATTAGTAATATTGTATATTAGCCATATTGTATATTAGCCATATTGTATATTAGCCATATTGTATATTAAGCCATATTGTATATTAGCTATATTGTTTATTAGCCATATTGTATATTAAGCCATATTGTATATTAGCCATATTGTATATTAGTAATATTGTATATTAGCCATATTGTATATTAGCCATATTGTTTATTAGCCATATTGTATATTAGTAATATTGTATATTAGCCATATTGTATATTAGTAATATTGTATATTAGCCATATTGTATATTAGCTATATTGTTTATTAGCCATATTGTATATTAGTAATATTGTATATTAGCCATATTGTATATTAGCCATATTGTATATTAGCCATATTGTATATTAAGCCATATTGTATATTAGCCATATTGTTTATTAGCCATATTGTATATTAAGCCATATTGTATATTAGCCATATTGTATATTAGCCATATTGTATATTAGCCATATTGTATATTAAGCCATATTGTATATTAGCCATATTGTATATTAGCCATATTGTATATTAGCCATATTGTATATTAAGCCATATTGTATATTAGCCATATTGTTTATTAGCCATATTGTATATTAGCCATATTGTATATTAGCCATATTGTATATTAAGCCATATTGTATATTAGCCATATTGTTTATTAGCCATATTGTTTATTAGCCATATTGTATATTAGCCATATTGTTTATTAGCCATATTGTATATTAAGCCATATTGTATATTAGCCATATTTTATATTAGCCATATTGTATATTAGCCGTATTGTATAATAAGACATATTGTATATTACCCATATTGTTTATTAGCCATATTGTATATTAGCCATATTGTATATTAGCCATATTGTATATTAGCCATATTGTATATTAAGCCATATTGTATATTAGCCATATTGTTTATTAGCCATATTGTTTATTAGCCATATTGTATATTAGCCATATTGTTTATTAGCCATATTGTATATTAAGCCATATTGTATATTAGCCATATTGTATATTAGCCATATTGTATATTAGCCATATTGTATATTAAGCCATATTGTATATTAGCCATATTGTTTATTAGCCATATTGTTTATTAGCCATATTGTATATTAGCCATATTGTTTATTAGCCATATTGTTTATTAGCCATATTGTATATTAAGCCATATTGTATATTAGCCATATTGTTTATTAGCCATGTTTATTAGCCATATTGTATATTAAGCCATATTGTATATTAGCCACTGTCTCGTCCGTTTTAAAATTGCTTGTTTCAATGGCTGAAATTGAAAAGATTTCTTCAATTTGCTGATCCCCGCTGTCCCTCCCTTGGAGGTTGCCTTGTTTGAAGGTACGGGGACATGTGCAAAATTATGGGTCAAATTTTTTTAATCAAAATGGCACGTCCCCGTCAAAAATTAATTACCCCGTCCTCCTCAACACCTCCCCCCTCTGAGGTCCCTCGCAATGAATGTCGATCGCTATTGACCATTGATTTAACCAAACAGAAGTTGCAGAAGATAAAACTGCATTGCTAAACCTTTGACAGATGTCAGAAATAACAAGCTGAATATTCCGTAAGCATTGAAAGTGATTATAAAACTGAGGTGTGAAAATTACAAAAATCTGACAAAAACACTTCTCCTAATTCTGAAAGTCGCAACTGTAACGGTGGCAACTGCAACGGTGGCAACTGCAACGATCGCAACTGCAACAGTGGCAACTGCAACGGTCGCAACTGCAACGGTCGCAACTGCAACGGTCGCAACTGCAACGGTCGCAACGGTCTGGATGTTTTTTTACCTATTCTTGCTTTATCTTAGTTACAAACACGCAAATGGTTTGTAAGTAAAGGACAGAGTCTATATGGAAAGTTTAAAACTAGGTAATTTGGCCATTATTGGAAGTTTTTGCACTAAAGCCAAAATGAAAACTTTTTGACATGAGATGTGCAAGCCAAGCAGTTTTAAGAGAAATTTCCCAATGCCAACGGTTGAGGACATTCTTGAGAAAATGCAGCTTTGTGCTATCAAAGTTAGATTTGAAACTTCAAACTTGGCTTCATGTTAATCTCTGTTTGTTCACAATGCTTATCATCACAGTTATTTCATTCATTGGCAAAATTGAGAAGCAAGAAAAAAAAAGAAATTGATACAGTAAGAATTATAACAGAAACTTTGTATTTACAGTCCAGAAATGGAGGGCCAAAACGAAAAAAAGGGCACGAATATATTTTTCCAAAACATTGGTAAGTACCAAAAATGGTACAGATTTCATGGTAATTTAGAAATTTATAAAAATAATGACACATTCTGGACATAGTGAGAACTATCTTCGCTGAAAGCAGACATGGCTATTTACTCCATTTAGGGACCACGCACTCTTGATCATGATTATTTGTATAGCTTCCAATCCCATGGCCTTCAAGTTTTTTTTAGAGTGTAAATCTTCTTCCATCTATGATTTATACCTTTATTACAATAAGCTGTACTTGTTTCCCTTATAATATTCATTGTAGGTGAATTTGGCCCCGGGTAAGTAGCAGGCACACATCGTTCTTTCTCATCGAATTATACTCAACAAATACCAACGAATCCAATCCAAATTATGAACTGAATGAAATTTTCGAATTCTTAGTCATACTTCAAAGCCAATTCCAGTCCCTCTTCCTTTCAAAGCAAAGTTTCAGTCTCTTTGATAATCGAAAGCCCATTCCAATAATGATTTTAAATTATTTACTTTCATATACAATCTAGTCCCCCTTGGTATTCGCGCCTTCCCATCGCCACTTAAACACATACATTTATTCGTCTCCATGGAATATTTTTTAAAAGCTACAAATTTTTATGTTTAAGTGATCTTTACGCAATCGGCTGAAGGTGCGGACATATTTTTCACTGCCATAGAAAATTCAATTTGCAACATTGATTAGGTTCATCTCATCAGTCTTATGAACAAAACAAGTTTTCAATTCTCCTTAGACTTGATCCCGGTGGGCTCAGTCAGTTGGTCAAACGTAGTACATGTGAGTTCCGAAAAAACTCTGAGAAAGTGTGGTCTGTAAACTAGAATTCTGGAACATAGAATCTTGAAAATAGGATTGCTTTTTTAATCAGTCTGGGAAAACACAAAAGGGCAGGAATTATATTGAAGTACAACAAATTCAGCATCTAGTCTTGTATGTTGTTCTAATCCTAGATAAAAAATTTAGGTCTTTGTTTAAAAACCCTTTACTGCTAGCATTTACTCGTTGCAGGGACACAACTTTCTCATGTTTTCATAAAAACATCTAACACAATTTTGTGAAGTAAGCAATATGTTGCAGTTATAGCTTTACAGCTGTCTGATTTTGTTAATATATATAAAGAATCATAAGGGATTGTTGTTAAAATCAAATTTAGTGAACTCTGCTTTTAACTTGCCTAGACATAAGTTTAAGAAAAGGAATGGTTCTAACATGAATTGGTATAAAAAATTCCTGCTTAAGCTTTAAAAAACTCAGTGAAAAGAGTTTCACAATTTTTGACAAAGTCGCAGAATAGGGTACATTTTACTTAACCCAGAATCAGAGGTAGGGGTCCAGTTTCTACCTTCAGGAACACACACGATATACATTGCACCAACTGACTGTGTCCACCGGGGGCTTGATGCATAACTTTCACAAATACGTTTGTTGCTGAAGAGATACTAAGGACATTTTTTCGCGAAAACGGCAGTGTCCTTCACAGTTGATATCATTCGTCACAGGAGCTTGAGTTTTTTGCATCAAGACCAAATAAAAATTCAAGGAAATTCAGTGAATGGTCCTCCAACAACGCCCAGAATTACGTTATTTTACTTAGTTTCTTAAGGCAGAATATCTGGCATTGAAAAAACACGCAATTTATTTATCAAAAAGGGGCACTTTTTGTACTTTTTGCAAACAGGGGGGGGGCCTGTGCCCCCGTGGCCCCCCTGGCTCCGGCGGCCCTGTGTTCCTGGCAGTGTAGATTGTAATCAAAAGATGATAAAGGCGTCGAAGAATTGCAAGTTACTAAAATACGAGGAAAGAAAGAGTTTTGGATTTCGCAAAATTTTCAAAAGGAGATCTGAGCAAGGTGTTTTGCCAACTTGTAGTCTTTTGAAGACTTCTCTTACAAGCAGCTGAATTTCACGATAGATATTCTTTACTCGCGAGGTAGATCCATTTTGTATACAGAAAATAAATTCCATGTTAAGGCAAACGAGAGAAGGAGCAATGTGTGAAACCTTCGACTGGAATTCAGGAAATTCTGTCACCTAATTCTCAAAACACAGAACATCCGGTCGTAAGGAACGTAAAGATGAAAAAGTCACGAATTTCAGTGCTAATTTTTTCACGATTATGATTCTTGGTGTTTTCACTTGATCATAAGCGTCATAAACCTTAAAATTACGTTTCTCACGATCCTTACGACCCTTATGCAGGGGCGCAGTGGCTGGGGGGCAGGGGGGGCAGCCGCCCCCCCTCCTGGCAAAAATTTTGTCGGATTGTCGGAAAATCCGACGTTTGTCGGAAAATTTGAAATATTAGACAAAATGTAAGGCTTTCATTGATCCTGTCCAAAAGGTCGCATATTTGTTTAAACCTGTCGTAAAATAGGGCATGCTGAACCCTTCTTACTTATTTTCATTAGAGTATTTATCGGAATCATCGCATTGCTGAAATTTGTAAAGGAAATCAACGCTTTCGTCTCAGTTATTTTATAAACTCCCATTTCCGACAGTTAAAATTCAACTCAGTTCATTTCGAAATGAATTCGTTGGTGTTGTAGAAGACGCAAAAAGTTATTATTTTTGCCATGACTTAGAAGAGGAAAATTTTGTCGAGCGATGAATACGCAGAAAGAAAAAGATGCCAGGGGAAAATTGCATAGATGAATTAGAGGGAAATAGGGAATTCGTATATCATCGTGATAGTAGATACAGCTATCAGCTCAATGAATACAAGAGTCACGTCTCATAAGGCGATTTTGACAGATTTTGCCTTGCTCAACCCTGAATATTTTCACAAAACAATTGAAAGGCAATTGTGTGCAGTGTAATTCAAAAAGGTTGCGAAGAATTACGGCCTGGATGACAAAAAATTAAGAGATGAGTACAGCTCTTTCGTCAATAATTACCGTAAATTTTGGAAAGTTAGAGAGAAGAGCAGCCCTCAGCCGGCTGCAGGAAAGTCTTGATTTAAAAAGAGAAAACTTCCATTCAGTTCTTCAGTTGATGATAAGTACAACCTGCAAAGTGCCTTTCCACAGCTGGTCCTTCTTTACAAGATTCTCGTCACTTTGCCAATAGGTTCAACAAATTATGAAAGAGCTTTTTCAAAGCTGAGGATTGTAAAAAATCGGCTACGGTCAACAATGGAACAAGACCGCCTTTCCTCTCTGATAACAATCAACGTCGAAAGTGATATTTTACAGTCGATAGACTATGGTGACATCATCGATTTGTATGCTGCCACACCTCTTTTGAGAAAGATGCTGCTTGCGTAACAGTTTATATAAATTTCAGTTAAAAGAAAACTATTCTTTTGGACGCGTTATATCTATTTAAGGTTTAGCATAAATAAATGCAAAGTAATTATGATGCGATTTAAAATTTGCCAAAAAAACTTTTTGCTATGAACAGCTATAAACACTAACTTGACAGTTTATTGTCTAGTATAGCGAGAAGACTTGTAGGGTGTAAATTTATAACTAGTTGCAGTTTTGTTTATAGCGATTTATATTTGGTAAGTTTTGTTAGAATAAAGGCTATTGTTGAACTTCAAGGTGTATAACGAACGATCCATTCGTTAACGATTTCCAGATCCATTCGTGATATTGTAGTTTCAAGTGTTGCAGTATATGCAGCAAGGGTAATCTTCAAGGAATGTATTGAGAAAAAATTTGTCGGAAAAATCATAGTTCTATCGGATAATTTTCAGCTTTGCCCCCCCCCCAAATGTTAACTGCCACCGCGCCCCTGCCCTTATGAGTGTGAGGAATATTTTATAAGACGACGAAAATAAGAGAGCTGCGAACCCAGACAACTTTGTGAAGAATATTAGCTTCTAAAGAGATTTTGTCTACCTACATTCACAGACATGTTTTTTATCATACAGGTTTTTAATGGCAGCTGATATGGAGAGCTGTCGCAAGGTAAGCCTTGTTAGGGGGGAGGGGGGGGGTGGAGGTGGACTACAAATTCTCCTGATTACAAAATTTTTGTCTGAACTTCTTTAGTTGCTGTCACAAACCTCTACAATGCATGTTTTCAACTTAAATCTGTATATAATTCGCAACTTTAATTTTAATTTGATAATAACGGAATTTTCCTAGTAGTTTGGTCAAATCTCTACATCGGAACAGGCAAACCTCAAACAAATTCTTACTCAATTCTCTTGCCTCATCAGCATTCGTAAAATGTGTTTAGCCTTGCGATTTTTGCTACTTAATTCGTTGTACAGCTGGGCTTTGTCGTTCTTGCATACATTGTTCCACACACAACATAAAGATCCGGCATAAAGATAACGATTTACATGGGTCAATGTCACCTTTCTCTTGTATGAGGCTCCCTTCCCATCATACTCCAATCCTTTGCTTTCAGACTAGATACTTTTATGATCCCATCACTGTAAAACACCTGCCTTAACAATGGAGAGCCTTAATATCTTCTTCAGTCAACGCCCTAATTTAATCGCTTCTTTCCACCCGTAACTCTACCTTACAGCTTTCTAAACCCTCTCCCTGCCCAGCTCTTCACAAACTACCTTCCCGTTCTCTTGGGTATCACCTTCAACCAGACTGATGCAACAGTCACTAGACCTTTCTCAAGTTTCCTCTCTGACCACCAGTTGTGGCGCCAGCTATTGCAGAGTGGAAGGGTAGTGGGCGTTGCCAGTGTGACCACGCCTCTTTTTTCTCGTTTCAGTGAATTGTAGCAGGTTAATTTTTCTTAGGAAATATTTATTAGGAAATACCTAGCCCTTTTTGATCCGTTTCTAGAAGAAATATGTAGAACTTGCCTTCTTGGCATCGCCACTGCTGACCACCCTTTCAACATCCGCCAACACACTATTGGCTTCGAAAGAAGGTTGGTGATGCTTCTCACACTCTAATCCCTCTCTTCCCACATAAATTTACCTTTCTTGAAGTAACCCATCCACTCTTCGACCACCACTCCTAACAAAATATTCCCACAACACCTTTTTTCGTTCTGGTTAAATTTACATCTAAATAAACCTGTCTTTTTAAACTTCCCTCTTTTTTCCTCCCTTATAACCCTTCCTACCCACTTTTTCCTCCGCGCAACAGCCCTTCTCGGAAACACCAGCATTTACACTTCCCTCTAGCCAAGAAACTATTCTAGTTCTTAAAAGAACTGTTTCCATTATGTCATCAAGAAACTGCCGGAATCTTTTTCGGTCATTTAGCTCTTCTGAAAACTCATTGTTTTGCACAAAAAAGATTGACAAATATGTCTCAGAATTTCATCTAGGACTTCTTTGGTCAGCTTGTCCAGTGAGAGACATACCAGGGTCATGAACGAGCACGAATAGACATCCCCCTCATAAAAATTATAGTGAAAATGATAATATTCATAATCATAATTATCATAATTTAGACCTGTTTACTTTCTTGTGACCGCAACTTGTGACCTGTTTACTTCCTAATTACTCTTTTCAATTAAAACCCTGTATGACCGCAAATCCTTCCAAATCTAAAGCTAAAATCCTTCAAAATCTCGCGCCATATCGACAGAATCTGTGAAATTAGATTCTACAGAGAGGCACGATATTTGACTCAAAAACGACTCAAAATGCCAACAAGATGCATTAAAGTTGAAAGAAAAGAATAAGAGTTACTGCTTGTTAGTCTAATACTTGTTGTTAATCTCATTTGATCATTAATCTAGATCACCCACATAAGAGTTAAAAGTCATTGTATTGCTCAGGCCGCTCTTCCATTGCAAGCCGATTGTAAAATCTCATTCAACTTCAGTTTCAATCCATCAAAAGTACCAATCTTAAACACATGCTTTTTGGCAGGTTCTGAGGCGATTTTTTTCAACTGATCAGATCGCAATTTTTTTCCAACTCCAACAGCTATGATTGTGACGCCTTTTGC